>NW_022631015.1:9075253-9557603 GCF_010015895.1 Lontra canadensis
TGCTCTCTCTCTGATTAAAAAAAAAAAAAAATATATATATATATATGTATACACATATATACATATACATGTATATAGGTATACATATTTATATACATGTATATGTATATATATGTATATACATATATATATGTATATATGTGTGTGTGTGTATATATATATATATATTTTTTTTTTCTTTTTAGGAGAGGTGAAACTACAGAGAAACTAGACATTATATGGGGTACCTGGGTGGCTCAGCTTAGGCTCAGAGCCTAAGCTTCTGCCTTAGGCTCGGGTCATGATCCCAGGATCCTGGGATCAAGCCCCACATCGGGCTCTCTGCTCAGCAGGGACCCTGCTTCCCCTCCTCTCTCTCTGCCTGCCTCTGCCTACTTGTGATCTCTGTCTGTCAAATAAATAAATAAAAACTTAAAAAAAAAAAAAAAAACAGGGACACCTGGGTGGAGCAGTTGGTTAAGCTTCCAAATCTTCCAAATCAGCTCAGGGTTGTGGTCCTGAGATTGAGGCCCATGTTGAGCCCCATGTTGAGCCCCAAGCTCAGGGTGGAGTCTGTTTAAGACTGTCTCTGTCCCTCCCATTCTTGCTCTCTCTCTCACACAAATAAAATAAATAAATATTTAAACAAATACAAAGGTAATATAAGGATGAACTTGGATAAGGATAATTTGAAATCTTACTTCAAAGAACAGAACTCTTAAAAACATAACTTACTAAAAATGTATTGAGAAGAAATGAACACATGAAAGGGACTTATAATAACTTAAAAATAACTTATTATATAAAAGAAATATTTATTTATTTGTCAGAGAGAGAGCACAAGGAGGCAGAGGAAGAAGCAGTCTCCCCGCTGAGCAAGCACCCGGATGCAGGATTCAATCCCATGACTTATAAGCAGATATTAAATTAGTTGTAAAATATACACAGACATATTAATATAACCTCATAGACCAGACGATTTTAGTGTTAGGTTCTACCATACTTTCAAAGCAAAGTAAATTACTAATACAAACTCTCTTAGAAAATAATTAACATTGAATAACTTATTATATAAAGATTAATAACTTCAATATCAAAACTACATAAAGCCAGCATAAGAATCACTAGTGGTCAATGTCTTTATTAATGAACATAGGTTCAAATATTTTAAAATCTTAACAATCTGAATTCGTCAACTAACATGTAAATACATAAATTTATATAGAGTGTTTTCTTTTTAGCATGGGAATTCAATGAGATACTTACATTAGACAATATATTACTGTAATTTACTACATTAACAGATAAAAGGAGGAAAAATAATTCATCTTCTCAAAGATGTAAAGAATCCCTCCATAAAAGTCAAATCCCATTGGTGAAATTCATGAATTAGGAATAGAAAGATAAAGGGGAATATCCTTAACTTGAAAAATGTGTCTACCAAACCTTATTCTTGGTGCTGAAAGGCAACAAGGATTCTCTTTAAAGCAGGAGCAAGACAAGATGTTCACAATCATTCAACATAGTATTGATGGCTATACCTGAGCTATAAGACAAGTACTTAGTATCAGTGATAAGTAATATAATTAGAAGTAAGTATTATAATTATTTGAAGATAATTCAGTTGTTTACACAGAAAACAAAAGAATCTTCAAGTAAATTATGATCGAATAGCAATTTTTTAAACATATGCATATGAACTTTAACTCATATTTTCTGTTGTCATTCACTGTTAAACTTCAGGAAAGAGCTGATTACATGCAATACCTCTATTCCCTGTATCTTTATTCATTACTATAACTTAGCATCACTTATGTTCCATTTCTTCTTGTCAAACTATGTTATTATTTTTATGGAAGTATAATTAACACTCAGTGTTACATTAGTTTCAGGTGTACAACATAATGACTCAACAAGTCTATACTTTACGCTACACTCACAAGTGTATTCTGTCACCATAGAATACTAAGACAAATCTGTACTTCTTTATCCCCATGATTTATTCATTCCATAACTGAAGGCTTGTACTTTCCACTTCTTTTCACCAAAATTTTTCCATCCCCTCATCTTTCTCTCCTCTGGCAACCCTCAGTTTGTTCTCTGTATTAGTATATTATTATTAAATTTATTATATTATATTAATTATATTATATTAATTTTACATGACTCTTGGTAGCATTGGACATTAGTGACTCTTTCTTCTTTGAAACACTTTCCTGCTTTGCCAAGGGATGCCACTTTCTTGTGCTTTGTCCTCCTAAATAACCAGCCACACTTCCCTCTTCTGACCTCTAAATGCAAAAGCTACTCCTTCTCTCCTTTTTGTGTTCTCACACGAAGGGATACCAAGCCCAAGTATTGAAATATTGTATCTATATGTAAGGATGCCAGTTTTACCTAAATTAATGTTAGAACCATTTGAATTTCAATCAAAATTCAAACTGTTTTTGGGGGGGTGAGGAGTCAAAATTGCAAGCTCTTCCTATAGAAGAGTATAAAGCCACAGTTTTCCAGAATAAGAAAGTAAAAGACCATGCCTTCCAGATATCAGGACTTACCATAAATGCATAATAATTGAGATGGTGGGGCAAGTCTGTATACAGAACACAATAGAAAGCCAAGAAACAAAGTCACACGTACATACAAGAGATCACTTATGACAAGTTTCACTGAAAATCGGTGAGGAAAGGATGCAATACTCAGCAAATATTGCTTTACTGTACATTCTTGAGAAAGTAATAAGTCATTACATATACAACACAACTATCCACCAGTTGGGGAACGGATACATCAATGTGCTGTGGTTATATGATAACATAATATATAGTGATAAAAATAATGGATTAGTACTAAATATATGAACATGGTCAAATCTCTAAGCAAATAAACACATGACAGTAGGTCATGTGTGGCATGATATAACCCTAAGAAGTTTAATTTGTAAAACACTCTGTATTAGGAAATTTATTTATTTATTTATTTTTAAAGATTTTATTTATTAATTTGACAAAGAGATATCACAAGTAGGCAGAGCAGCAGGTAGAGACAGAGGTGGGTGTGGGGGAAAGCAGGCTCCCTTCTGAGCAGAGACCCTGATGTGGGGATCGATCCCATGACCCTGGGATCATGATCCCAGGACCCTGGGATCATGGCCTGAGCCAAAGGCAGAGGTTTAACCCACTGAGCCACCCAGGCACCCCTGTATTAGGAAATTTAAAGAAGCTTATGTATGTGGTGCAAATATAAAGTATGGGAATGATTGGCATTCACTAAAAAAGGAAAATGATATTCTCTGGGAGTCAAACAGGAAAGAGAGCAAAGGAAATTTTATCCCGTTATATATTTAATATTAACTTCCATACATGGAGAGTTAAGAACACACATTTTATATATTATTCTTTAATGATAATTGTGACTCTGAAATATTTTAAGATCTTCAGAGTAGTTTTTAAAAGAGAAAGAAGAGAAGTAACAAGCACCCATAATCCATAAGTATACGAAAAATACATTTGTGTAAATCATTGATTTTTTTTTTAATATCAGTGGACTGAGGAAATCACAAAAGAGAAGTGAACTCTGAAATCAGGAAACTTAGTTTCCAAGGTTAGTTCTTCTAAGAAGTTTTGTGATTAGTACAAATCCTTCCTTCTCTGGTAAGTTTATTAATTTTTTAAAAGTTTATGTGTTGTGGGAGTTGGGAACCAGGTTTGGGCATTTTCTATCCTCTATTATCCTAAAGCATTCTTCCAGCCTAATAATTAATGTTTCTTAGTATTTTTTTTTCACTAACTGTGTTCCTAACTCTTTGCTAGATACTATAATGCATACAGTAAAAGCCCATCAATGGAATTCTGTCACCTGCTGAAGAAAAACTTCCAATATTATTCACAAGCTACGTATTCTCATCTCATTCTGACAGGTAGAAAATTCTAAATATACTATTTATATAGAAAATTGCAGTGAAACAATGGGATGCCAAAAATCTGAAAACTTTCCTGAAGCTTATAAAAACAACAGTTGCAATGTTTTTTTTTCTTTTCTCTAATCAGAAAATACACTTTAAATATTATTTCTTCTCACCTTTGTAATGTCATCATACTCTTTATATTTTTTCCGCTTACTCTTTTGTCCCTCAGAAACAATCAGGGATTGAACTTATCAAACTGTATAAACACATGAACCAACATCCTTGAGGCTGAGTGAGGTACAGACAGAGAATTTCCCTCTCGACAGCAAACCCATTTCCACCTATTGGGTAGCATGTGCCTGCCTGCGGCGTGTTATTGAACTAAAGGACTGAGGTGGGAAATTTCCAGATTCTAAGTGGATGTTGAATCCTATTTCAGTGTGGGAGTATTTTCCACCCGTTGATAACTGAGGCAGATGGCTTTCCCGGAGCTGTTGAGTACTCAGTCTAAATACTTTTTTTTTTTTTTTTCCCCTAACAAGCTACTGAAACTAACAAAAATTCTAAGAAAAAAAAATAAACCACACAAATCAGCACAGGCACACCCCAGAGTCACTCTAATTAAGAAACAGTTCTTGTGACTTAGACTAAGGTGGAATCACTAGATCATATAACTGCAGGTAAAGGCAATGAAACGTGAGACAGACTCTTAGAATGAGCTACACATTTCCCCTCAAGAACAGAGTGTGTTCTATGCTACAGGTGTTTCCGTAATTGCAGTGCATTAGGAATATATCATGTTTAACAGACCTTGTACGCACATTTCCACCTGTGCGATGTGGTGGTCTCATTTCAATACTTCGGGCTGAGTATCAGATATACATGAGTCCACGAGGTTTAATAAGCCTCAGCCCACTCAGCAAGGGCTGTAGCTCTGGTCTCCTCCATATTCTGCTATTGATTAGCTGTATGATGGAGTAAATCACTTGGCCTTAGCGTGTCTATGTTTCCTCATGTAAAATAGCTCAATACTCCAGAAGAGTTTCACAGACCCTTTATGAGAAGTATAACATTGATTCTCCCTCAACCAAATGAAAACAAAAATGGAAATGGAAATGGAAATTTTGGATTCCAGAAAAATATGTCTGGGTGGCTGAGGTTTGAATCAATGTTTTCAAAAGGGGAGTGAATTATAAAAATACAAAGGAGTTTGATTATGGTGCTGTTCTATCAATTGAATTCCTGTAGAAACTGTCAACTTGAGTTATTCAACTAGAAATCAAATGCTAATGAGAAACTCAGGACATGGCCTTAGATGTCACAGTGTCTTAATGCAGTGCATCCCCTCCTTACCAAATATAATCTGCCAGCTTTATTAAATGACTTAAAATCAACTCTTGTAAAATAAAAGAGATAAGATCATGTGATTAAAAATACCAGCTCAAAATCACATGCACATTAGAAAAGAAGTATTCTTTTGTGAAGAAAAAAAATAAAAAAACCATTGTATTTAACTTTGCATTTGTTGGCAACTAAGGCAGGAGGGTACAAAAAATGGTTATGTGATTCTCACTGTCAAAGGAAAAATAATGTTTTTACAAGTTAAGCAATTGCATGATCATGGTGTTTGAGGTTTGTCATTTCACTGTGTTCCTACACAAGGAACATTAAAAATAGTTTTCTGTGTGAAATTTCCTTGATTTATAACGTAATTTAAATCCATATTCTGCAGTAAATTGAAAAACTGGCCCCAATTTCCTACCCTTCCTTCAACCTTTGCCTTTTGCCACGTCAGCTTGAAGGGCTCATCTCTTCTGTCTCTGGCCTCAGCCATGGGATTGCTTCAGCCACAAGACTTGGCAAATACAATAGACATCAAGGATTGAAAAGTGTTTGTACGATTGGACACGGTCTCTCTTGAGCTTCTTCCATTGCCCTGCAAACATGCCCTGGCTAGAGGAAAGACACAAAGAGCAAGCCAAGTTGCCCCAGCCCACTAGCCAGGATCTCTAAGATGAGCCACTAGTGATCCAAAACCAAAAAGGCACAGCCCGCATGGCTAGTCTCCCAGGCATCCCTCTTCCGGAAGATAATGTGGCAACAAGTTTGCAGCAAGAGCTAACTCATTTGTATGTACATATCTGAGGTACTCTCTTCTCATAATCATGAGCACAGGACTTCATTTTAAAATTTACAAAAAATAGCTTAAACACATTTGTACTTTAATTCTAATATTGCCTTTGATCAAAATGAGCCACTATCCGGAAATCTTGCCCTCTGACTTACTTTTCCAGTTTATGATGGTGTTCATGTGTTTTGTTTGTTTGTTTGTTTGTTTATCCAGACCAGGACAGCCAGAGATCACTGAGCAATAACCTAGGAGACACTGACCACAACAGGCAACAATTTGATTTCTCTACTTCTTTAAAGTATTACTTTCCAGTGTGTTGACTGATAGTGCTTTTTCATTCCTGGGGATGGGTCTAAGGTTGGCTCTCAGGTAAGTCAAATTAATATAGGAATCTGTGAAAGAAAACTGGTATTCATCTGCACATTCATATGCTACATTCTTTTCCACATGGAGATATGGAGGGATCTTGGCCAAAGTCAGAGACCTGGATAATGTGTCTGCTACTAAATCTGCATCATTCAGGCCACTCTTCTGTTTAAAAGATATGGAGAAGCAGAATGAATGGTCACCATTTGGAGATAAGATAAGGGGTGCTCCGACTTGAGAGGTATGTTGACATAAATTACTGCTGCCCTGCAATGGTGCACATGGAATAGTATAATATTTGTTCAGTGTATACCGTTAACAGAGGAATCTGTTGACATGTAGAAAACAAGTGCCTATAGGACCTGGAAACCAACAAGACCCACCTTATGGTCCTTGGGTAATGAGAGGCTCATGCACTTGTTCCAATCTTAGCTATTTACCTAATTTTAGTTGAGAATATCCAGCCAGAGTAGATGACTTCAAAGACACTCTTGACTTTCTGGTTCTGTAATATGAGACATTCTTGTGTTAAATGGGAAGGTAGAATGGAAAGAAGAGCTTATGGTATTGGAATTTTTGGGACTTCCCCATTTGGAAGACCAAAACATTCTTTGATAAATGGTTTAACCTTTCAAATTTCAGATTTTCATCTGAAGAATGGGAGAGCTACAAAAAAAAAACTGCCTTTAAATGTCTTCTTTATGTTAAATGTTATGCTATCCATGTGCATATTAATGCCTGAATATTGCTGACAAGATTTATATGTTTTGGGAATGGGAAAAGGAAGACCAAACGCTATACTGATCTAATAAATGACTATATCATAAGCATCTTAACTTACTAGACATACTATTTCTAGGTCATTGATGATGAGCCTTTGATTAGATGTTTGGTTTCTGAAGCTTGCTAAAAGTCAAAATAAACTAAATTTTGAGGAACAAAACAAATCATCATCTGCTACATGCTATTTTTCTAAGACCAAAATGCACTTACATCATCATCACTTGAATTCAGAAATGTAAATATTTATTCAAAATACTTAAAGTCATTCTGTCAGATCATATTAGGGTTAAAAAGATGCAAAAATGTAATATGGTGGATCTCCACAGCCATCATATTTATAAGTATATATTAAGTAATGTGATATTTTTTAATAAAAGCAGTCACTAAAGAAGTTAGGGAAAATACAAGGTACTAATTTTATTAATACATAATTCCTACAATCACAGTAAATTTTCAGAAGGCAAAGGGATTTTGAATTTTATAATATTAGGAACGAATTTTGATTAATATGCTATGGGTTTTACTCTGTGCTTTAATAAATAATACTAAGATTCCTTATGCCCATCTAATTACAGAAGTAATTGTTGAAATACGAAAAAAACAAAGATTTCAGATTTTTTAATTTTTATTTACATTCCAGTTAGTTAGCATACAGTGTAATATTAGGTTCCGGTGTGCAATTGAGTGATTCAACCCCTCCATACAGCACCCGGTGCTCATCACAACTGCAGTCCTTAATTCCCATCACCTATTTCACCCATGCCCCACTCAGCTCCACTCTGATAACCATGTTTGCCCTCTGAGATTTCATATTTTTTTAATCAAATATATGATTAAAAAAAAAGAATGGGCAGGAAATTAGCAAAAAATTATTACTGAAAACATACCATGACTTAGAAATTAGGTTTAAAAACAAATTGTAAAATAAAATTAATGTCATCTTTTATATTATTACTATAGCATAACTAGAGTTAACTTAAAAAGGTAGAGATTTAAAATTTCACAAATTTATCCCCCCAAAGTCATGCCCAGAGTACTTACATGTAAGGTTTGCCTACATTTATCATGTGCATATATATTTTGTGACATGAACCTTTGGTTAGGAACTTAGACTCTTTCTCTTTATATTCTCTTTAATTCTCTTCAAACATCTGCCTTGGCCTTGACATTATATTTAGATGGCCACAGGACCGGACTGATGTGTGCTGGGTTTAGAAAAGCACCTACTTTTCTAAAGTTCAAAACTTAAAACATGTATTCAGAGTTTATTTTGATCCAGGAACTGTGCTAGGTAATGGGAGAGTTATAAACAGTGATAGTATCTCTTGCCTTCAAAAGAGTCCAATTCATGGATTCACTCATTTGACCATATTTCCTTCTTCTATCTTGCCTTTCCCAAAGACTTACAGTGCTGGACAGTGGGGATACAAAACTCAATAATATGGAGTCTCATCCCTGAGGGTTGACATTTTTGCTATGCCCTCCTTCTTTCTTCATTATTTGTAAGACCCTGACTTTATTTTGTTCGAAATACTTACTTTCCCTTTGCAGCTTATGGTGATCATGTGACTCAGTTCTAGACAATGAGATGTCAATGGAATGGGTAGAGGTCGACTGGATAGAGCTTTTGGAAAATGTATGTTTTCCTGCAAGAGAGACAGAATCCACAGACATACACACACACCTTTTTATCATGCCCATCTTTCCTTCTTCCTGCCCAGAATGCAGCTATGATTATGTGTGGGGGGCGAAGCAGCTATACTATGAACATGAGGACTAAGGCCACAAGGTGAAGATGGTGAATGATGAAACTAAAAATGACTTGGAACTTTGAAAAGCTCCCCGGTGGCTCTACGCAATTCGCTGACCACATCTAGACTTCTTGTGATGTCAAAAATACATAGTACTGTGTTCCTCATGTACTCTACTTTTCTGAAGACACTTTAGATTTCCTAACTGTATCTATTCCTTTCTTTCAGTTTATGTTATTTTCTTTGTCCCAAAGGACTAAGGAAAATAAGGGGTCATTTTCTGATGAATACAAATGATAGAAAAAAAAAAAAGAACTGATGTGACTAAACTTTAATATAGAGACTTGCCTAAGACAAGTAGTAGGGCTGGGAGGAAAACTAAAGTTCTAAAAGTCAGTTATGGGGGCACCTGGGTGGCTCAGTTGCTTAAGCGTTCCACCCGGTTTCAGCTCAGGTCATGATCTCAGGGTTGTGGGATCAAAGCCCCACATTGTGCTCTGCCCTCTGTGGGGAGTCTGCTTGAAGATTCTCTCCCTCTGTCCCTTCCCCCCATCATGCTCACCTGCTCTCTCTCTTTCTCTAAAATAAATAAATAAATCTTTTAAAATGGTCAGTTATGTTAGCTACTTGACCATACCCCTCACTTTAAAAATGATACATACATACACATGTACATACTTGCAGAAAAGACCAATGAACTTCATCACCCAAATGAGTTCAAATATATATTTTCTTTCATGTTAAGAAGTAAGCCAGCTTGTGGTCATTATTATCAAAAGACAAGGGTGGGTTTTCGCTTTGCCTTTCTTTTTTCATTGTCCTGTCCTGGTCACAGTGGAAAGGGAGACAGATACTCAAAGCAAAAACACATCCTCATGCAAAACTCTCAGTAACTAAATAAGAAATTCAAAATGGTATTTATTTAACTTCAAAATGACTCTGTCAAGTTTCCCTGGGGTAATTAAACAATTTCGGATCTAAACACCTGGTCCTTATTTGCTTATGGACTATTACAAATCTTAATGGCATCCTTTCACCTATTTCTTTAGAAAGCCAATATGTATTTTAGTGAAACTGGTATTTTGGACCCAGAGGGTGCTTGGCTCAAACTCCATCAGAGAATGCTTGTTTTATACATGTTCATATGTCATTGGTGAACATGCTCTAATTGTCTTTCTTTAAAAAAAAAAAAAAACAACTGATCTTATTGGTGACCCAGAGACATTTTATTGTTTTTCTAGTAACATAAGGGGAAGGTGAGAGAGAAAGGCATGTGGGAAGGGGAAAGTTGCAGGGCTTCTGCATTTTAAAATAATACATCCCTCTCTGGGATTTCTTTTTTCTCCTACTGTCTCATAACTTGAAAGACTTTTTAACTTTCAGGGTCTTAGAAGAATATTTTTAATGTTGGTTAGTGACTGGTGCAGTGGCTTTTTGTATTTTTTTTTTTTGCCATGATTATAAACATTCTAAAATCATAATTGTGTATGAAGAGTTTAGGGAGAGAGTCTTTAAAAAAAGAGAGAGGGGTGCCTGGCTGGCTCAGTCAGTAGAACATGAGACCCTTGATCTTGGAGTTGTAAGTTCAAGCCCCCTGTTGGGTGTAGAGATTACTTAAAAATAAAATCTTAAAAAAAAAAAAAAAGAAAGACGCTATTAGCATCAATAAACACTCAAAGAAATTAACAAATTTAATTCTTTTTCATGATATATTTATCAATTAGCCCCCCAAAACATTGGCTTTAAAAAAAATGAGTCTAAAGGTTTGCAGTAAGTTTCTCTTAAAATATTTTAATAATTCTTATTGCGAGTTGTGATTATGTGTGTGTGGAAACAATTATCATGTTAACACATGATTCATAGCATGTACTTTTGCAAATACCTTCAACACTAATATGTTATTTCTTCCGTATGAGGTTTAACATTCCAGACTAAGTGTTTAAAAATACATAAGAGTAGTGATAGGGGAAACAGATGTTCAAGCACCTTGCTTTGCATAACAATTAATTCAAGAATAAGAAATATAACCAAATAAGGTCAATCCTGGATAGCGCTAGCTATTTTTTGGTGTATAACAGTCAACCACAGGAGAAAAATATTTGAATGTTTAGATTGGCAGTTTTAATGCTTCAAGACAGATATTTAGTGGGAAAAACACCTGTTGCTAATGTTGCCAATTAATGTAACTTTACCGTAGATCTTTATGAGTCCACACATAACACCTTTATATTGCCTTATGTGTCATTAATACCACAACACCAAAGACAGTCAACATTAACACTGATTTACAAGTTCTTCAATAATACTTTGAGTAAGTGTTTTTCAACTTTTCTTTCCTTTTGTCTCCTATCCCTAGTTTACCTTCTCCTCCTCCCTCCCCCTCTCTCTGCCTCTCCTTCTCTCTTCCTCCTCTCTTTCTTTCCTTTCCTCCTTTTTTTTTTCTTTTAGGTGTATCAGCCAAGCCAAGTTATACCTTTTAGATTCGTATCTTAAAGATAAAATAATGTTTTGTGTTACCACCACTAAAAAGTAAACTGTGTTTCACCTTGCATATCAAAAGGAGATTGCATTTTGCTTTGAGATGTATATGTTTCTCGTTTAACAAAAATATTCAATTAGCCACACAGGACAGTTTAATGAAAATAGAATTTTACAATTTAAATGGTATATTGATTAATTTACTTGCTTCTCTTATTTTTTTTTATACTTAGAAACTTAGGAGGAAAAAACCTCTGCTGGATAAAAATTCCAGACATCATTTTAAATTAGTTATTGAAATCCATTATCAGATAACTGGAAATATTCCTATAATTAAAAGAAAAAAAAACTGGGAATATATTTAATGCAATATTTAAAGAAAGGTTTTGGCCCTGTGGTTTTCAGGCTCCAAAGCTAGCAGTGTGTTGGCAAAGGGAAGTAGAGAAGTAATTATCTCCTGCACCCTAAATCCGATTTTTTCTTGAATTTGGTTATTGTAGCTGAAACAATTTCATTTTATTTTGTAAGGACCAAAACGCAATATTTTATGGAATGGAGACCCCATATTCAATCCACCAGCATAGTCCTTCCCCCCTTCCTCCCTTTTTCCCTTCCTTTTTTTTTTTTTTTTTTTTCCAATTTAGTTCTGTAACAACACTGAGAATGTGATGCTGGTGACTAAATCTTTTGACCTGCGTGTTCTGCGGGATAAGCTTCCTTGGGATCTTCTGTGGGGAAGAAAGTCCAGTCCCATAACCATGCATGCCATCTATGCCCCAGTCAGATCTGAAGTGCAAACAGCAGCAGCAGAACAACACTACACCACAAAAGGCAGGAGTTTCCAGCTCAGGAGGAATGCTATAGAAGGAGGGTGTTGAATGAAATAGCTACAACAAAAGGTAAAAATTTAGAGTCTCATGATTGCTTCAATTCCAAGTCCTGGCTCCATAGTTATTCACACACTGGCATGGATCCAAGTATTTAAATACGTACAAATACATTATCTGCTGGAGTTAATAGAAGGTTCACTTAAAGCAATTTATAGGCACAAGCAAAATGTAAAGACTTTAGTTTAGAAACTTGGCTAGACTAATCCATGACAGCAAAAAACATGGCTTCATGATGTTCTCTACTTCTAGCTGGAACCACTCAGGGCACTGGAAGCAAGCCTGGTATCATAGTTTTCCGAATAATAAATGTTGCCAGCTCTAAACGGAAGGAGGAAAAAGTAGATATTTATAGGAAATAAATGTAGATTAAGTGTTTTAATTGTGATTTAGTATGTGGCCAGGGCTTTCATGAAAAATAGGCTCCTGTTACGTAATTTTCATAAGAGGATAGAAGCAGTGCCTTTAATCTATGATTATCATGCAATCACAAAGTCATAAGAGATCTAGTTCAGTTCTTCCTTTTTTGGCTTAAATTTCTTTTATTTGGAAATAAAAGAAATCTAATTATTTTTTCCAGCTTTATTGATGTATAACTGGTGTATGGAAAACTGTGTATAATTCACATAGACAATTGGGTAACTTTGAACATAAGCATATTCTTGTATTGTCACAATCCTGGTGATAAAACATACCCATCACCTTCAAGTTTCCTTATGTCTTATTGTTTTTATTTTTGGTTTTCTGTTGTGTGTATGTGTGTGCAAAGAACATTTAACATAAGATCTAAGATCTATCCTCAGCAAACTTTTAAGTACACAGCACCTCATCGTTAACTATAGGTATGATGTTGGGCATTGGATCTCTAGAACTTACAAATCTTGTGTAACTGCTCTTTAATATCCAGCAAAAACTCCCCTCTTTCCCTGGTAACTTCCATTCCATTATCTACTTCTATACCTTTGATGATTTTAGAAGCCTCATAGAAGAGTAACAATATCTCATGCTGTTATTGCTACCTGCATATCCTCTTCAGTGAAATGGATCTTCCTATCTTTCATATATTTCTAGTCAGTTTTTATGTTAAGCTGTAGACTTTGGTAGTTCTTTACACATTCTAGATACTAGCTCTTTGTTTTGTAGGGGAGCAGAATTTCCTTTACCCTCTTGGGGTTTTTTTTTTTTTTTTTTTTTTTTGGCCAGCCCTGAGTATTAAAACTGACATAAAACAGATTAGCAGGAAAAAGGCATACAGATTTATGTAAGTTGTACGTGACATAGAAGCCCTCACGAGGAAGCAAAGCTCCAGAGAAGCGGTGAAACCTATATGTTTTTTAGGTTGAACGAAGGAGGTGACCGTGAAAAAGTAACAACTATGTGAGAATGCTAACAGAAAACGAGAATTATGTATAGAAAGTCTCTTTCTAGAGAATGCTCTCAGTCTCCACTTCTCCTTGTTGATAAGAATTTTATGTTCTTTCTAGCACAGGAAGGGCAATTCTGCATGGAAGTTTTTATCTCCTGTTTCCAGCAAGAGGAAATTAGAATACCCTTCCTGCCTCTGCTGGTTTTCATGCGCCTTTAGCTCAAAGTAATCTTAATGCCAAATATATCATATTATAAGGGGGCATATTCTGTCATCTTGCAGTTGGATGTGTGGTTTGCAAATCTTCACCCCCCCCATCCTTTTCACCTGGGCTTTCACAAAGAAAAAAAAAATAATTTTAAAGAGGTCTAATTTATCAATTTTCCTTATGATCAAGGTTAATAACTCTTTGCTTAGACTTAGTTCCCTAATATTTTCTCCATTTTTTTCCCTCAAAGGTTTTAGAGTTTTACGTCTTACATTAATTTCTATGGTCCATTCTAAGATGAGATTTGTGTAAGTTGGAAGTGTAGATAGAGGCTCTTTTGTTTATTTTGGCCCCTGGATATCCCCTTGCTCCAATACCATTTTCAGGGCTATCCTTCTCTGAACCTTTGTCAGAATCAGCTGAACACATTTACATAGCTTAATTTCTGTTTATTTGGTTCTGTTTAATTTATCAGTGCATCTTTTCTTCAAGATTAAACTGCTTTGGTTACTGTCACTACTTAGTAAACTTTAGTATCAGTAATCTGTCCCACTCTATTCTTATTTATCAAGATTGCCTTAGACTTTCTTAGGACCTGTGGTTTTCCAGATATAAATTTTGGAATAGACTTATCCATTCTACCAAAGCCTTTTTGGATTTAGATTGGAAAGGTGTCAAACCAATAGAAAAATTGGGGAAGAACTGGCATCTTTATTATTTAAGTTTTCCTATCCATGAACACAGCAGGCCTCTCTGTCTATTGGAGTATACTTCAATTAGTTTTATCAGTCTTTGTAATTTAAATCATCTTCATCCTGTACATGTCTCATTAGATTTGTAGCTATATGCTATCTTTTGGGGGGGCGTGATTGTAAATAGTAGCACATTTTTAAATTTGTGATCATTTATCAAAGAGCTACAAGTGAATTTACTGAGAAAATAATTATATTTTAGACATTTAAAAAGTATTTGATGCAATACTATGTTTTATTTTCATATGAAACATAAAAAGCTTTCACAAATACACAAGAAATTGATATTCATTTCTCATGATACTCTACTTTTAATTAAGACCAATGAAAAATAAAGAAATGCAAAAAAAATAAAATAAATAGAAAAACATTATAGATACCTTGATTAAAAATACTTTATTGTTAAAAAATGTTCTAACCATCATCTAAGCTTTCAGCAAATCATCATCATTAATCAGAGATCATATAACGAATATAATAATAATGAAAGGTTTGAAGTAGTGTGAAAATTGCCAAAATGTGACACAGAGCCATGAAGTGAGAAAATGCTATTGGAGGGATGGCCCCAAAAGACTTGTTCAATGCAGGGTTGCCACATACCTCAGATTTGTAAAAAAACACAGTATCTGCAAAGTGCAATAAAGCAATACACAATAAAACAAGGAAACCTGTATTGTGCTTGTGAGTGAATCTCTACATGGTTTTCATAGTGGCTGGTTGGGTACTAGAATGTACACACATGACTTATAAAAGTCAATTGGAATCAACATTTTACTACCTCCAAGGGAAGTGTGCAAACCTTACTTTCACTGAGGTCTCTTTTCTTTCTCCTCTTTCAAATATCATTGTTTTAGAAATCAGCTAATGTTAAAATTTTTGTTCCAATCATCCTTGCTGATGTTTCAAGACACCTGTCTTTATCATTTCTTTTCTGTTTTAAGAATTTACATTAGCCAATCTTTAAGGTTAATCTGTTAGGGATAAATCCTTTTTGTATTTGTCTTCATTTTCTCTTTATTCTTTAATGATAGTGTTTCCAGAAATAGAATTCATACCTGACAGTTGTTTTCTTCCAACAGTTGGCAAAACACTGTGCTCCTTCCTTCTGGCCTCTGTGGGTGGATACCTGAAACTTGATAGACTTCCTGGAGGTCATGAACCATTTTCTCTGGCTGCTTTCCAGATATTTTGTCTTTATTTATGGTCTTCAAAACCTTTATTACAATGTGTCTTTGTGTAGATTTCTTTGGGTTTAATCTGTTTATAGATTGCTCAGTTTCTTGGATCTAAGTACTGGGTCTTTTGCCCAACTTGGGGAAATTTCAGCCATTATTTCTTCAAATATGCTTCAATCTCCACTCTCTTCTCTTCTTCAGGAACTCTACTGATACAAACGTTGGCTCTTTCATTGTTTTCCCACAGGTTCCTGAGCCTCTCTTCATTTTCTTTTGTTTTGTTTTGTTTTCCAGTCTACTTTACCTCTGTTGTTGAAATTGGGTAAATTCTTTCACATTCACTGATTCCATGTTCCTCATCTCCATCTTCTACTATTGAGATGATTTAGTGAGGGTTTTTTTTTTTTTAATAATCAATTATTGTATTTTTTAGTTTTATAGTTTCCAATTGGTTATTTTTAATAATTTCTGTTTCTTTGTTGATTTTCTTTTTAAGTTTTTCATTTGTTTCAAGGTGATTTGTAATTAGTTGTTTAAGCACATTTATGGCAGCTGCTTGAAAGTGCTTGTCAGATCATTCCAAATCTGACTGACAATTGGTACCAGCATCAATAGATTTTCTAATCTTATTCAAGTTGGAATTTTCTTGACTTTTTGTACAACAGCTGATTTTTATTGTGTCCTGACATTTTATCTATTATGTTAGCAGGACTCTGGGTCCTACATAAATCTATCATTTTAATAGAAAGTTGGTATTATTTTGTGGTATTATTTTGGACTATTTGGTTATCTGGTGTTATTGAAGCTCTCTTAGTTTCTGCTAAAGTTGTTTGGAAAGGGTTTTTCCCAGTCGGGCAGGTAGGTATTTGTCTGTAAGGAAGGGGTACATAGGATATCCCTACAGGTGCCTCCCATTGTCATGGAGTCTCTGGGCAGAGGAGGAAAGCCTGAGACCCCAGGGATGAGGAAGCTTCCTGGATGAGGTTGCCTGTTATAGCTGGTTATTTTCTGCCCTCTTTGCCCACCCAACTTAGTATGGTTTCTTTTAATGGAAAAGAGAAACTCAAGCTTGACAGGCAAGGGTGTGCCTCTCCTTGTCACTGAGATCCGACACAGCTACCAATCATTTCTCCCTGCCAGTGGTGAAGTAGGGTTCTTCTGACAGTGTCACAGGACTCCTTTTTTATCCACAGGTGGAAGGAGTCTAGTTGGAATGCCTTCTGTGGCTAGGTTTGAACAAAGGAAATGACATATCTGGATGGTCTTTCTCTGGTGGGTGAGGGGACAAAGGCACCCTAGTGCAGGGCTGTACTTTCAGAATTCTCCATAGGTTGTTATTTGTGCCATTTCCAAGGTTTGTAGTTTGCCATCTTGTCCCTGAAATTATTTTTGCATTTTTAAAAATATTTTATTTGTTTATTAATTTATTTGAGGAGGGAGATAGGGGGAGAAGCAGAGGGAGAGAGAGAAAGAATCTGAAATGGACCTCATGCTGAGCAGCACAAGGCAGGGCTCAATCCCAGGACCACAAGATCATGACCTGAGCCAAAAACAAGAGTCAGATGCTTAACCAACTGAGCCACCCAGGTGCCCTTATTTTTGTATTTTTTAGACATAGACTTCGTAAACAATTTTCAATTTACAGAAAAATTGAGCTGAAGGTACAGAGTCTCCATCTACCTGCTTCACCATGTCCTTCAGGTTCTCCTATTAGTAACATTGTAGAGTGGTATGGTGCATTGGTACAATTGTACAGCCAATATTGATATATTGTTATTGACTAAATTCCATAGTTCACAAGAGGATTCACACTTTGTTTTGTACGTTTTGTAGATTTCTGACAAATATATAATGACATGTATTCACCTTTCCAGTATCATACAAAATGACATGGCAAGGGCCTTAGCAATCCCCTATGCTTGGGGTAACTCAGTGGCTCAGTCAGTTGCACATTTGACTTTGGCTCAAGTCATGATCTCAGGGTCCTGAGATTGAGCCCCTTGTCTGGGTCATGTTCAGCAGGAAGTCTGCTTCTTCCTCTTCCTCTGCCCCACCTCCCTCCTCACATTGTTCTCTCTCTCTCTCAAATAAATAAATAAAATCTTAAAAAAAAAAATTACCTATTCAGCCCTCCTTCCCTCTTAACTCCTGGTAACCACTACTATTTTACTCCTTCCATATTTTTGCCTTTTCTGTAGTCATATATTTGGAATCATACAGCATGTAATACTTTCATATTGGCTTTTTTCTCTTAGCAATATACACTTGAATTTCTTCCAAGTTTTTTTATAGCTCCATGGCTCATTTCTTTTTAACACTGAATGATATTCCTTGATAAGGATATACCACAGTCTGTTTATCTACTCACTTACTAGGACATCTCAATTGCTTGCAAGTTTTGCAATTTTTAATAAAGATGCTATAAACATTTGTGTACAGGTTTTAGAGGGGACATAAATTTTAACTCATTTGGATAAATACTAAGGAGAATGATTGCTGGATTGTGTGACAAGGGTATATTTAATTTCATAAGAAACTGCCTAACTGTATTTTCAAGAGGCTTTTCCATTTTGCATTCCCTCTGATAATAATGGTAAGGTGGAAGCCACCTTGGTAAGTTACTTATTTTTTCCTGGGTATCTCTCCACATACACAGAAAGTATCCATGTTAATAAACTTCTGTTGTTCAAGATTAAATACCATGTTGGGGGATGCAGGTCTTTTAGGAAAGAGTGAATGATTTTCAAGAAAGATACATGAACAATAAAAAATAGATGAGAAGTAGGACCATTTGTAAGAAAATTTGTCTAGATGTGCTGTCAACTGCCAGTCTTTTCTCCTATGATAAGACTCAGTGTCCCCTGGTTGATGAAGCTTCCAGGGAGGTGATCTACAGAACTGAGCTCCCTTTGGAAGATCTGTCTTTGGGCAGGTAAGAGAAATTCAAAGAGAGCCTCTCCCTGCATTTACTGTTTTTCAGATGGTTTCAGCTCAAAATAATCAGTATGCCAATGTAGCATATCTTGGGGTGGCATGTCTTACCACACTTCATCAGCAATATCAACATATGAGTAATAACAATGAACTCAGCACACATCACATACTAGATCATCGTCTATAACTCACTTAATTGTCAGCACACACACTGTGTAAAATAAACGTACCTAATCTATATAAAATGAAATCCTTTAAAAAAAATTTCATTTTTAATAGTCAGGATATTAAGTCTCAGAGAACTTAGTGAACTTGTCCCAGATCTCTTAGTGATGAAGTCTTCACACAAGGACTGAACCCTGAAGCAGGAAGTGAGTCGGTGGCAGTGAAGGATTCTAGCCCCAGAGGTAAAGATGGAGCACCAAGCAGAAAATCAGTTCGATGTCCTGCCCTACATAGATTGTGTCAAATTACTGGGACATGGGGGAGGATGGTGTAGTTTGGTAGATATGTATTTCTTGCAACAGGCACACCTGATATATTCTGAGGGGCCAACAGTCATGAGACACCCCCACTTACTGGGGGGTATGAACCTCCTTCAGTGGGTAAGACCCAGAATGCTCAGGACCTGCTCTGGAACATGGCAAGAGCAGGCAACAATTGACTTTGGAGCTAATAATAATTAGCATCAAAAATGATTTAATTTACTCTTTAATCTCATGTTTAAAGATAATATCATTATGTTAAATGTAACAGTGAGTAATACTTGTAGCTTATTATTTTAAAATAATTTTCAGGTTGTTGGTTTATGAAAAAATATAAGCTGAGGTAATGTTCTGAAGGAAAAAAAAATGCTTGTTTTCAGGGCTTTCTTTCTTTTCATTTTGATTCATGAAGTCAAGTCTCATAGTAGGTTACTGTTCATATCCACTAAAGAGAACACATTGGAAGTGAGATGAGACAAGAACTGAAGAGTGCATTTGGAGCCAGCTTGCCCAGGACTGTGCATTTGGGGGTGGGGGGGCTTGAAAATCTATTAGGACTCCACAATTGTATACATTTCACAGTTATTTTTATTTTATAAAATAGAAAATGATTACAATTTTGTGTAATATATTGTACAGCTTTAATAGGATTGTGCTCTTGCCAAGTACTGTAGTAACAAATAAATGCAATAGAAAATTGCTGACTCCATAGGAACCTGCTAGTTCAACATAAATGCTTTCTGTAAATGAATCTAGCATAATTTCCCTATACATCTTGACTACTGCTTTCAACTCTGCTCACAGGAGAGCAGTTGCACGGTGCTGGCAAGAATTCACACTTTTGCCTTTTCTGTGCATTTACAGCACAGCAGTTCACACACGTTGGCTACAAAAATGGCAAAGCTCACCAAAGGAAACTGAGACAAAATGCTGACTCTGGATTTGGGTGTCTTCCCAAAAAGCCTATTGCCAAGAATCTACAGGTGCATCATACATGAGAACATTCACACAGCACCAGAAAGGGGCAACTGTTTCTGAGTCCATTTCCCATTCAAGCTGTGGCATAGTTGAGAGGTTTTCAATGCAGCACTGTTTTTCTATATTAACAGATCTCATGTGTTCAAAGAGGTGTTATATTTTCCTAAAAGTCCTAAAGCATGAAAAATCAAGGAAAGCCAGTATGTAAGAAAAGTGGTAACAAATACCAATATTTTTAATATCTATTTAAATTATATGCAATCATTGATAGCGGCTTGACTGAGGAAAGCTTGGACAGTGAAAAATATATATATATATATACACATTCAATTTTTATTGAAATATGCATAGTTTGGGCAGTTTGGTGCACATCTTCTTGACAGCTTTGTAGGAATATCACTCTGGAATTGAAAATGACAAGAATGGTAGAAGAATTTAGAAGAAATTATTTCAGGAGGAAAAGTGCCAACACAGCTTAAAAACATGGAGGTTAAGAACACTGACACCCACTCCCCGCTCCCAGTCAAAAATCCACATATGACTTGCGACTGCCCAAAATCTCAACTGCTAATAGCCTGCTGTTGGCTGCAAGTCTTACCACTAACAAAAGCAATTCATTGGCAATATTTTGATTGTTATATGTACTCACTGTACTCTTACAATAAAGTAAGCTGGAGAAAAGAAAATGTTCAGAGAACCATGGGAAGAGAAAATCCATTTGCAGAACTATACTGCATTTATCGAAAAAAAATTGCAGATCAGTAGATTTGTGCAGTTCAAATCTGTGTGGTTCCCACATGAACCGTACTTGAAAAATCAAGCAGAGAACTAAAAATAAGAACATAAAATTATTTATTGAATCTCAATCAATACACACATTTACTGAGTGGCCATCATGTGTGTGATGTGATGGGTTGCTGGACTACAGAGGTGAATATATCTGGTTTTTTATCTGAAGACCCTCATTGCATAAAAGAAATGGGCTTACCTTATTAAAGATTCTTAAATCTCAAAAAAAAAAAAAAGAAAGAAATGGGCTTAATAGGTGAGGTGAGAAGTCATTAACAAATAATTACAATGTAATGGATTAATCGTGATCACACAAGTACATGAAATAGATTGTGGGAAATGTGAGCCAGGCCACCTAATGCTGCTAGAAGGTGAAGAGGAACAAGAATATTCTGAGGACAGAAGATCACATAAAGGAAGTCATGAGCCAAGAATATGCCTAAGGACTTCATCATCCCTGTGAGGGAGAGAAAGAAGGGAGGCAGCTATACCCCTGCTGGACGCTGGCTTGTTCGAAAGACTGCGGATAGGTGACATTCACGGAGATAGAAATCATCCAGATAAATATAATCTGAGAGTGGAAGTTAATGAGTTTAGCTGTGGATGCAGTGCCTTCAAGGGTCACCAAGTGGAAATTTCCAGAAGGCACAGATCATGGTCGAAATTCCATGACCAGTATGTGGAGGGCAAACCCCCCCAGAAGGGTTTCTGGAGTAGATGAACTTCTTAAGTGTGTCTGCTTCCCTCTCAAAGCCCTATTCTAATCCCCTCTCCCCATCCTCCTCCCAGCCCTCCCATGAGCACTTGCCAGGCCATTGAAAGAACAGCTTTTCATAAATCTTTTTTTTTTTTATTTTATTTTTTTACCCCAGTGGAACTTTCTTCAGAGAAATTGTCACAAGTCCAAGGAGTGAGTAAGTAAAGTGGAGGCACTAAGGTTCCATCCAGAGGAAATAGCCCAAAAAGGAACGAGAATCCTAAAATCCATTTCAGGGATATTGGGAATGCCAAATCATCAGCCTAACCAACTCCTGGTAAAAAAAGATAACTGACGACATTTTCTTTGACAAGTCTATCTTTGATATTAGCTCTATTCGTTTATTAAAACTGTGGACCAAGAATGATACTAACATGTCTATCTTTGATATTAGCTCTATTCATTTATTAAAACTGTGGACCAAGAATGATACTAACATATCTAACGGGAGGAAAAAGGGGTATTAACAAAAGAAAAACACATGAAAATTCACAGTGGTGGGCATCCATTACTGTGCTAATTGGCTTCAAGCATTCTGGTCCCATTGTTGTGTATTTTAGGCCCTAAAAATAGACGCTTATTTAACATATTTTATCTGAGGGGTTTTTCCCTAAATCTACCCAAGAAAGCTGACTTTGATTTAGCCTCTATAGGATCCAGATCACAGAACTGTTACCGTTTATAAATCTTCTCTTTGCTTCAATCTTACATGTCTATTGGTTGGTGAGAATACTTTATGTAAGTTCTACTTCCCTGATTTTACAGAATAAGTAATTGCTTAAAAATATCATCTTGTTGAATTTTATTTATAAGACTGTTATGATAAGATGTTGTAACTGAGGCATATCTAGAGGTGGATATTGGCTGCTCTGTTTATTTTTTCATTTATTCAATAAATATTTATTCAATCTTGTTATGCCAGTTGTGGGGGTTATCGATATGAAGATATAGCCTTTATGTTCTAGAAGTTCTGAACCTACACATTTACTGTATTGTGGTTACTCCTCTGTATTCAAATAATCTATGTGATTTCACTTTAATTATTTTTAATTTAAAATATTTTATTGGCAAATATAACTCAAGTACAGAAAGCTGGAACAAACAAATGCACAGCTTAACAAGTTATTATAAGATGAATAGCTTTTAATAATCACTAAAATCTTGAGAAATTGACATTGCCAGTCACCTCTGAGCCTTTCATATACCAGCACTTGATCATAGCCCTTTCTTTCCCACCAAAGGAAATTTCATGACTTTTGTTATTTAATTTCTTTCTTTGATTTATAATTTTATCACCTATTGTGTATCTCTAAGTGTTACTGTTCTTTTTTCTCTTAACTCTTTATTTTGAAATAAGTCTAGATCAATAGCAAGTTGCAAAAGTAGTACATATATAACCTTTGCCCAGTTTCCTTCAATGAAGGACATCCACCAACTTACATAACTGAAGTACAATATCAATCCAGGAATTTAATGTTTGCTCAATCTACAAAAGTTATCTGATTTTTACCCATCTTACATGCACCCATTTTTGTGTGCTTATACACACGTTTACATAGTTGTATACAAATGCATCACATGGGTAGCTTTTTGTGGCCATCATCATTATCAAAATATAGAACTGTTCCAACCTTTCAAATATCCCACAAATTATCCTATTATACTTATACAGACTCCATCTCCTGAGTCTCATTAAACCCTAGCAATCATTCATCTGTTCTCCATAATATGTAATTTTAAGAATGTTGTTTAAAGAGAATCATCTAGTGTATAACCTTCTGAGATTGTTTTTTCTTAATGCAGTCCCATTGTAAAACACTTTGGGTGATGTCAATTTGCAGAATATATATATATGTATGTATGTATGTATGTATGTATAGATGTCTATATAGATATCTAGATATCTATATAGACATATGTATATATATAGATATATATATCGATATCTATGTATAGATATCTAAGTATATCTATAGATATCTATGTATAGATATCGATATATATATCTATATATCTATATCTATATATATATATATATAAAAAATATTTGAGAGAGTGTGCAGATGGACCCTGCCTAAGATTTTCTCTCCCTTTCTCCCACCGCCCACCCCCTAAGCTAGACTCCATGCCAAGTGCTGAGCCTGAGGCAGGCTCGATCTTGGGACCTTAAGACTATGACCTGAAGCAAAATCAAGTCTGACACATAACTAACTGAGTCATCCCAATGCCCCTAGTTGGTAGATATTATGAATAGAATTACTACCTTTGCAAATGGGTTTTTGTGTAAACATAATACATCTTCAGTTCTTTGGGATAAACACCCACAGTATAAGTGAAGGGTAATATTATAATTTTATGTTTTTATGTATAACAATATTATGTACATACATATATATGTATGTAATGCATACATTATACATATATATATATATATATATATATAAATCTTGAATTTTATCCTCTATCTTTTTATTTTTTCAATCTTGTTATAGAAGAAGCTTGGTCTTTTTTTGTATAGAATTTTTCATACTGGATTTTGCCAGTTGCATTCTCACAATATATATTAACAGGTTCTACTTCATTTCACATTTCCTATAAATTAGTTATTACACCTAAAGAATCCATCGTATACAATTTGGTTTATCTGGAGAGAGGAGGCAAATTACTTCATAGGCAGTGTTGTATTCAACAAGATGCATGCAATACCTGACTGTCTTTTCATGATGTTGCCAGTATTGACATTCATACCTAGGTCCTTTCATTTTTTCATGGTTGAAAAGAATAGTCATATTCCAATTATATCTGAGGCAGATGAAAGTTCTGTTTCAATTCTTCTTCCCTTCCCTGCATCCACATCATTGCACTTTTGCCTTGATGCCTCAAAACCAGAGCACCTTTCCTGTCTCTTGACCTTGCCCTTAGACATGTGACTTGGCTTGGCCAATGGTATGGGGTGGAATTGACCATGTGATCATTCCAAGCCTAGATTTTAAGAGCTTCTTATGTTTTCATTTTCCATCTTGTGCTTTAGCCATCACCACAAAACGAGCATCCCCCCAATCTCAGGGTTAATAACATCTTCATCCTGGGTCCCAGAATAGACCCAGGTGGAACCCATGGCCAGCTGGATCTGCAGCTTGATGTTGAACAGTCACTCAACTGAGCCCAACCTACATCGGCCCACACTTAGCTGACCCACAGATCCAAGAGAGTAAATAATTGTTATTTTAAGACTTGAAGATTTGAGGTATTTTATTATACTTCACTCTTATGGTAAGAGCCAACAGAGAATACTTTCTTTGCTGGGGGACTTTTATAAAAGAAAGTTTACTCCTCCTTCTATTTGGTTTCCCAATGGCTATACTTTGTAAAGGAAATGCAGAATAACTTGATTCTGTCTCTTTCCTTACACTTTTTCAAATGATTGGTTTCTTGGTATCCTCCAAAGTGACCCATTACTGCTTTTTTGTTTGTCTATTTGTTGTGTTTGTGGGTGCATGTGTTTCCTCATGACTGTGTGTGTGGTTATGATCTTGGGGATTGAGCATAGATGACGTTTCTGCCTACTGCTGTTCATTGGTGCCTTGTGTATCTTATATTTAGCCAGTAAGATACTTCTTCAGTAGGTTTTGGCATCCTTTTCATAATCTCTGAGGACTTTCTTGTTATCTGAAATGATAACATGTCACAGCCTCTTTAACTTGTAAATTTCCTGCCTCAGACTTGAGACAGTCGTGTCTCCAAGAGGCCGCCGTGAAATGGGCACTGGGCACGCAATGCTCAATACTGGGTTGGCAGTCATTGTTCCTAGGCCTTTTCAATGAAGGAAACACCTGAAAATTCTGAATTTAAAGTTGAATTTAAAATGTGTACAAATACACACACACCCAACCACTTAGAATTCTGAATTATAAATACCTTCCTGATTTTGAAGATAAAACACATCATGTTTTCATAGTGATGTTTCCACTTAAAATTCAGGACTAGAGCACATTTCTCTAACTTCTCCTATCCCACAATTGTAGCTACTTGTTCCCTCATTCTGGTGATTCCTAATACACCAGACATGATAGAATTATATTAATACATAAACTATGCTCAAAAAAGGTGTCAGTACTGCCACCAATGATAAGTTTAGTAAAAACAGTTGAAAAAAAAATTTTGTATACAATGAATTCATTCTCTCCATATCACTTAGAGTCATTCTGCATGCATATACAGCTCTGGGTTACTATAATCTCTCTCTTACAAACCTCTGTTCTAGAGTTTCAATTCTCTAACGTTTACAACTAGCTTTTACATTGATGTGTTTACATTTATTGTAGTTATCTGAAGCTTATTTTCTACTTGATTCCCAAGGACAGCTCATGGGAGAGACATTGTTTGAGTTTCATGCAAAGCCAGTGCATCTGTGGTCTTTACATGTAAGAGTCGATTTGCCTGGATGCGAAGTCTTTCACTCGCTTTTTCTTTTCGCAGATATCTTAGCTATCATAATATTCTTTTGTCTTCTGGCATCAACAGGTACTATAAGAAAATCTAATGACAATCTGATCTTCTTTTTCTTATAGGTAACTGGTTCACCTAAAGGATTATCTTTTCCTCGAATGTCCAGTGGTTTTATAAATCCAGTAACGTTACTAGAATACATGTCGATTTTGATAATTCTGAATTTATCTTCCCAGGTGTGCCTTATGCCTTTTCAATGTATAATTTTGAGTGCTTTTCTTTCCCAAAAAATTTTTAGCATTGTGATTTTATTTCTATTTTATGTATTTCCTGGTTTTAATGTTCTTCTTTGAGGGATTTCCATTATATGTGTGTTGGGATCATGACTGCTTAGTTTCTATGTGATGTGTGTCACTTTCTCTCCAGTCTTTTAAGTCCCTCTTTTTTATTTTAAATATTTTTCTTCTCTTAATGTTCCACGTCTTCTGCCACTTCAATCTTGAGCTTTTTTTTTTCTAATTCTTATTTGTGTTATCATTTCATATTTTTTTATCACCTTCAATTTCTAGGATGTACATTTTTTTCTTTGTTTGGAAATTTATGGTAATATTTTCATTTTTCCTATGGACATACCTTTAAGGAAGATGCTTGTTTTCTACAGAAAAATTATTCTCTATTTAATCTTTTTCCAGGATAATGTTGTATAAATTGATCCTAATTCTTTTATGTGGCTCATTTTCACATGGAATTAACTTCTGCCTAACTTCGAGAAGAAAGTTGAAGATAGCCTTCCTAACTTCTAGGAATCTTTACAATAGCTCAAAAACTCCTTCTCTTGTTTTTTGTGAAATGTTTAAACAATATGACACCTTATTCTCTGAGCTCTCCTTAGTCTACTCTGTTTCCCCACCCACTAACCACCTGTACACTTGTATCTGACTCTCCTTGTTCCTTTATTCCTATTGTTCTTCATCTATCCATATTTCTGTTTTATTTTTGGCAATTTCTTCTCAGTGCGAGGTATGTTTCCTGGAAGGGGATTTTGGCACATCAGCTGTGAGGGTTCCTAGAATCTAGTCAGCCCTGGGTATTCAGACCATATCAGATCAACTATGTTTGCCACCTTTAGACTGCGTACCCCTCCTTACATCAACAA
The DNA here is from genome assembly GCF_010015895.1 of Lontra canadensis. NCBI lineage: Eukaryota > Metazoa > Chordata > Mammalia > Carnivora > Mustelidae > Lontra > Lontra canadensis. The sequence goes on from NW_022631015.1 coordinate 9,102,585, forward strand.
TCTCCTCAGAGGGGTTCACTGAGATTTTTTTTGTACCTTCAGTTACTTCTGAATTCTTTAGCTTCTCTCACATGGACAATGAAAACTCAAGGATTTTACAGCTGCCTGCCATTTTGTCAATGCCCAGTTGTACTTTGGTATTTATGGGAAACAGAAATCACCAAAAAAAAAAAAAAAAAAAGAAGAAGAAGGAAAAAAGAAAGAAAGAAAAGTGACTGAGATCACAATTGGTGGACTTTGGAAACTTCAGAAAAGCATTAACCATGTCTCACTCTAAGAACACAATGGACTAGATATTCCCCTGACTCCATAAAGCCACTTCTTAATTATAAATTGTGATTTTACTTTAAAATCAAATTCTTATTTTCAGATGACATTGGAGGCAAATTTAGGATAGATTCCTCAGCAATGTTTCTTAGATTATTATGTTTTGTACAGATAGCAGTTCCATCAAGTGACACTTTATCTCTTTTTCATGCTTACTTTTCAGGGTTGTTTCCATAATAATTCTCAAAGGTCATGACGTTCATTGCTCTATGTCAATATGCATTCTGACTAAATCTACTGAATCATTCATGATTATATTCTCGATGCCAATAATTGCTTTTTGTGTTAAGAATGTATCTTTAAGTCAGCTTTTCCCTTTTTTATGCATGAAGGCACTGTTTCTCAACTTGATACCTTGGTAATATTGTGGGAAGGGGAAGATGTTGCCATGTAATTGGTTTCTACATTTATATCAGCTTTATCCTACTAAAAAAAATATGTATTTTTAGTCTTAGTTAAAAGAGTTTAGGAATACTGGAAATCCATGATAACACCCATATACCATACTTGTATTTATGAGCACCTGGAAGGGTTTATTAAGTTGGATTTTAACTCAAATTTCTTTCACCTATATGTATACAAGTCTTTGGGTTATGCTGTTGAAACCATAAGATAAACAGACCTATTTCCAGCATCCCAGGAGGGTGGAGAACAAAATGAAGAAGTTAAGAACTCTGTGATCATTATACCTCACTCCTCCCTATCCCGCTGATAGTGTTGTTTAAGCCCCTCCTTCTTCTGAGTCTAGGTATAACGTCGGAATCTTTCTTAACACCACGCGCTAGGCAGCCACCACGAATTAGAGCGAGCCCAGGAATTTCAATCTATTTGTCATTCCTGGGACAGGAAAAAGTATCCATTTGGAAGCTTATTCTTATGCTGGCTGTAGCTGGTGGGTGAGTGGAGCCCCGTGGAAGCCTTTTTCAGCGGCAGGCTTCTGTTCCCTGGCACCTGCAGGCTTGTTAAACAGCCCAGCCTGCTATCTTCACCCATTACTCTGAGAGAGCACTTGAATGACAGGCACCGAGCCAGTGTTTACCCTGTGGGGCTCATGACACACACAATGTCTGTCAACACTCCCTATCACTTGCCTGCTTATGCACACTTTTTTTTTTTTTTCCTGATGTATTCATCACCAGACTGCAGACACCTAGTTAATCCATTTAGAACCTATCAGCTCTGTTCATCGGCTCATAAACCTATTACCTTGGAGGCGCAGTGCTAAGGGACACAGGTGCCAGACCAGTGCACAAAACCCAATTGAGTTATGCAGCAGGCAGTGAGGGGCTCCTAATCACGATTCTGACTGCATGGGGAATTGCCCGTGTGATGTGGTAGCAGCCACTTTATTAAATATCGATTTAAATCACGGCCTTTAATCAAATCTGATAGAAGACCTTTTTCACCTTCGCCCCTCTTCGGCTCCTCCTCTCCCCTCCTTTTCCAATCAGCCTGTCTGGTAACATCGGAGCCGAGGAATGAATAGTTAGCAAGTAGTTCACCAGCAAAAAACCCTTTTCAACAGTAATGAGGCATTTGTGATAATCGAGTGATGAAATGTAAATGGGCAGTAATGAGCACAATTACGTCCACTGGGGAACCATCAACGTGCCTTCTTTCCTCACAGATAGATGAGCTCTTTCTCTGTCATTGCCCGTTGCTAACTTCACCCCGAGGCGGGCAGCCCGGTGCAGGGCGGCAGGGGCTCGGGGTGGGTGCCGGAGCTGAGAAAAAGCAGACCTCATGCCACGAGCTCGAGCCACGTGGGCCTTTCACACCTGGCGGTGACCTCCATCCTCGGGAGTCCCATCCCCCGCCCTCCTCACTGGCTCACCCCCCTCCCTTCCACCGCCCCTGACCGCAGTGCCTGGGGGACGCTGGGGCTACTCTGGCTGCCACGCTGGAAAGCCTCCCAGCCTTGCTAACGAGCTTGCAGAACCTCTCGGCCTGTCGGTTCCATGGGAAAACTGTGCAGCGGGACTGGGGCCCACTAGGGGTGAGCGGGGACCAAAGCCAAGGAATGGGACGATTGCCAGAGCACACCAGCGCGCCGTTGCTTGTGTCATCGCTGCAGTCAGGAAACCAGCTGAGAAAGATGCTGCCATTTCCAAGAAGCGGGACAGCTCAGCACATCTGTTATCGCTCTACCCAGGGTTAACACAATCTGGCATGGCATGGCAGGATGTTTCTACAGCAAAACCAGGATGGCCTACCAGTTGCAGACAAATCTCAGAGGACACAGGGTGGAGAAGTGTTTTGTGATTTTCAAACTTTAAAATTAGTTGGAGGGAAAAAAAAAAAAAAAAAAAAAGAGTCCGCCTTTGGCACAGAAAATACACCAGTAAGATGTTGTAAGAGCATATATTAAATGAGCTGCTGGTCCATTAATTGTAACTACATAATGTGCACATAGAATAAAATTACATATATGCATATATTTCCATAAAATAACTTTATTAAGTACATGACTTATTTGTGGACGTGCAGATGCAAAGGATCAGAGTTAGAATAGGAAAACTGATTTTAAAGAATTTTCATCATTAAAAGCTTGCTAAAGTTATTTTTATAAGTTTCCAATTCCCCCAAATATTAATTTTTTTTAAGATTATGTTGCCATTTTGGAGGTGGGAAAACTGCCATTCTCTTCTGTTTCGTTCTTAGAATTCTAAATCATTGAACAGCTACTTCACCAGAGTTGGTAGATTATAATATTAGGCCAAATTCTGTCAGTAGACCAAGCTGTTCTATGCACATGACTATGGATCAATATGAGAAATGTGCCTATGGCTTCATAACATTGTTTGCCCACAGACAATTTGACAAGTTTAGCCACTTTTTGCCCCCATTCTCTGAACACCTATTTTAAGGACCATTTTTCTTAGAATATTCATTTTAAACAGTGATCAATTTGCGGAAAGCTAAGGTTCATGAGTGGTTTCACCTCTGTATTCATAAGAATTTGTATTTGGAAGGTTTGGCAAAATGATTCACTCAGAGAAATGGATAAATGGCCTTTCAGTGGTCATTTGGTTTAGCCTTCTGGCAACCCCACTTCTCCTACATTGGCTTTAAAAAAAAAAAAAATTGACTGCACTCAGAAAGCCAAAGCAATTGTGGAGAAATGAGAATCTGCCCAAATTAAAAATAAGCCAAAGCTTACTAACATACTACTAATTAGTATAAGAAGGTGATGCCTCTGGGAACCTGGGTGGCTCAGTGGGTTAAAGCCTCTGCCTTCGGCTCAGGTCATGATCTCAGGGTCCTGGGATCAAGCCCCACATTGGGCTCTCTGCTCAGCAGGGAGCCTGCTTCCCCCTCTCTCTCTCTGCCTGCTTCTCTGCCTACCTGTGATCTCTCCCTCTCTCTCTGTCAAATAAATAAATAAAATCTTAAAAAAAAAAAAAGAAGGTGATGGCTCAAATCATGACCCTGGGTCACTCAAGAACCCCAGCCTTAGGACTAAGATGTGTAACTGAAATCTACGAAGGCAGTCCTATGTCAGGAATAAATATTTGGAGAAAGCGTCAGTCCACATAGATTGGCCCTGCCTAGCCCAACAACCCTAGTTCCTTCAACTGTGTAACTCGTCTACACTATGTAATCGAGTGTGCTACGTTCCCTCAGACACCATGTCATTTCATCCCTGCCTGCCTTTGTTTATGCAGCCTTATGGTCTGAAGGACCTCAGCCTGCGTCCTTCTTTATCTTCTTTTCTTTATTGCTCAACTTACATCTCCCTTCCTCCTTGGAAAACCTTCCCAAGTTCCCAAGACTGAATATTTTGTTCATTTCCCCACCATCCATTGCTGCGTGTGTTTCTTAGTTCTACTTTGCGTATTTACTCAGAGGAAAGTCCTTGGAGTTAAAAAGTTCAAAGATGCATTTGTAGGTTTCTACCTGTTGCATGAATCCTGTTGCCTGGAGCATAATAGTTTCTCAATAAATGTTTATTAACCAGAACCAGGAAGGTTTTAACCCACTTTTTTGACTTAAGTATTCCAGGCCTAATGGTATCTTAGTCTTCTCCTTTTAATTGTTAATCTTCAACCTCTTCCTCCCAAAAAAGCAAAGTCAGAAAATATGCAGTGAAGTTTTATAGGTCCTATGAGGTTGTGAGTGTGTTAATGAAGCCCTAAGAAGGTTCTCTCTTCCTCCTTGGTACAATAAAACCTAATCAGCCCAGTATGACTATTTTCCTGAGCATCTGATATGAGCATAGGTTCAACTCCAACAGTGAAAGAATGTTTACGTGTGGCTTTTTTTTTCTTTCAAAATCAGTTTGCATTTATAAAGGACGTAAAACATGCATGAAATGGCAACACACGGAGAAAAGCTGACCTACTTAAGAGAACAGGCTATTTGAAACAATACAGAACCACCTATCTGGATTGAAAATTGCATGATGATAGATCCTTTTAGATGTATTGGTTGAAATAGATCCTCCATTTAACAAAATAAATGAATAAATAAATAAAAAGATGACTACCTGATAACACTTTTTAGCCTGGTTAAAAATTTGGTAACAGATGTTTCTCTATTTCAGACTGCCATTGCCCACAACTCATTCCTCCCTAGAGGGCTGGAAGGTACCAGCGTTAAGGTATCTCTTTGTTCATTTTTCATGACTTTTCCTTCATGCTGACTTTTTAGTATTGTGTTTCACTAATGCTCAGCACACCTACTACAGGAAAAGAATTATAACCTAAACTGGGCAGTTCCGTTAATTTGGGGATGGAAGGAAGATACATAGAGTAAGAAGTGGTTGGTCAAATTGCATGGAAGTTTGGAAAAGTATAATTTTCAGTCCCCATTATCTTGAGCTGATTGTACTATATATAATCTCCAAGTATGCTTAATCTTCAATGCACACATACTGTTTTATCATTTTTTTCATTCATTGTTTTGTAAAGAGCTGTTAACAGTGAGCCTAAAGGCCATACTTAAGCTATCACTCTAAACACATATAAAGAAGCTCATTTGAGTCTTTTAGAAATAACACAGGCCTCTTGTATATAGCACATATCAACAATTTATTTCACTTTTAACCTATCACATAACCCATCCCGCAGTTATTCATGGATGCAGTTAGAAGAGGCTATCTTCCCCCTGACAAAAATGGGCCATTTTTCCCTGTTTAGCAAAATCTGGAACACAGATCATTATAGTGCTTTTGGCAGCTAATTTGAACATCAGTGACTCAACTTTGAGAAGAATCTTTTTTTCTGCCCTAAAGAATCTCTGAGTTTTCAGACTCCAGTAATTGAAAAATCCCCAAACACTCACTCACAGAGGAGATACACATTACTGCAGGAACAGTCTACAAATTGTAAAGTATTCAATTTACATCCCCAGCACCTCAGGGCAGTTCTGAAGAATTTATATCTTTGGGAACCTTTGAACTAACAAAAGATAACATTTCACAGTAAAGTCTACTTGCATAAAAGTTTTTAACTCCCTTCCTTCCCTTTGTAAAAGAACTTCTCCTGAGTCACACTGGGAAAGACTGTGTATTCACTGATGCAGCCCATGAAAAAGGCTGGACAGAAAAAAAAAAAGGCAGGGGGAGAAATAAAAGAAAAATCAGGGACTTTTTTTTTTTTTCTGTCAAAACAGGCTGTCTGGATTTATGTTAATTATCCCTGAGCCACTGTGGCATAGTTATTATGACTCTGTTTTAAGATAACAACAAAAAGGAAGTTTTAGTCTTCTGATTATCCTTCATATGTAAGAAAAAAGAATGATAAAGGTTTTGTTTTTGTTTTTCTTTTTCTTTTTCCTCTTTGGGGTTCTCACCTGGGTATGTAGCTTTTTGATGAATAAGTGTATCAAATAGGTTTTTTTTTAATTAGGAAAAATGCTTTTTATTGGAGCATTAACATTCGGAGCCTCCATGAAACCAACTCCTTGTCAAGGATTCAGATCAACAAATAAAAACTCTTCTCCTTGTTAATTATCATGTTATCATGTGTATTTCCACAGCCAATGAACCTTAAATGACTCATTTAATTTAAAAAATATGGCTCTATGCTATGTGGTTCTCCTTTTTTTTCGGATCTTGTAAATAGAGCACCAAGAAATTTGCGATGGATTAAATTGAACCTATATTTTCTAGGTAGGAAATGATCTTTCTCTCCTCCTTCCTTTGGTTTTTTTGATCAAAGATGATTTCTTGTAGAGTAATCACTAATCTTCTGACATCTGTGATCGGGTCAATTTTAGCGTTTGGATTGAAAATAGAAAAATCAAAGAAAAACTCCTTTATGAAATCCTTTCTCAATTCCTTAATTAGCATATTCATTACCAATACTATGGTAACAATAATGAAACATTTTAAATGCAATAATTCAATAAGCCTTTTTTTAAGTTAAAATTGATCAATGTTTCTCTTAACTAATAACCTAGGAATCCACAAGCTCATAAAACTGCTTTATTCAGCCCAGAAAATTAGGCAATCCATCATGACTGATTTGCCCACATTTCTCCCTGCAAATAAGTGAGACGGAAACTTTAAAACCAATAAGATAATGCACTTTACAAATTCAGCTGAGAGAGATGGATAAACTAAGACGCCACTGGCGTCAGTTACGAAAAATCTGTCGTGTTTCCAATTATTCGAGCAGATTTTTGTATCCCAATTTGCTGCCAGCCTGGCTGTATCTCTCCCCCTCCTCCTGTTTTTTTCAAACCAAATCATCAGGTCTTAAATCAGAACAAGCTCATCATATCATACTCTGAAAGGCCAACAGGGGATAAAGGACACCAGATGTTATATGAGTTTTCTTTTAGGCTTTCATTTCAGCCTTCCTGCATTCCCCATGCTGCTTTTTACTTGTCAGAAACGAAAATGTGCTTTGATAGATAACAACCCTATTTTCTTCACTGGCTGAGCTTAGAGAATACCATTAAGTATTGATATCTAGGGTGCTTAACTAGGGAATGCAATCACAGCAGTCCCAAAATTGGGGTTCTGCTGCCTTATTTTACATGCCAAGATTTTTGAAAGACTCCAAATTAATTTTGTTTTCCTTAGGAAAAAAAAAAAAGTCACAGAGTTTTAGTTGTGAAAGATGAAAGGAGGCAGGGGACCCAAAGCTTGTCCTTCACTGTATCTCTACCTCCTCCCGCAGATTTCTGCTCACGTCCAGGGATCCCCAACCTTTGGGAAGCTGTGCGCAGGTGAATTTTTGAAATGGAACTATGACACAGCCTGTCAATGCAAATTATGGCAATGCTTTGTACTTGGAGAGCTTAGCATTTGTAAAACTTTGGTTTTATTAACAAAGAAGGGTGAACACAAAAGGATCTTCCATAATCTAGGGTCCCAGAGAAAATCTCATCGTGCTTGAAGACGACAACAACTCTGACACATGGCCACCTGGAGTGTCTTGATTCGCTCAAGGGGTTCAAGGTCAGCCTATACCAGCTATAATAATATAGCCACATTATGCGATTTGATTCAGAAGACAAGATCACTCTCAGCTGGCTTCCAATAAAATTGTATTTAAAAAAAAAAAAAAGGCTCATAGCCATTCCAGGATATGTGTCATAAAGGGCTACATCCTGGCCTCCAGGACCACTTGTGGCTAGGGTATGCTCTGCCTGAGAGGTAAAGAGATCAAAGTTAAATGGAATGAGAAGAGGTATTTACCTCCAGTAGCCTTAGGTGATGTAGGTGGAGGAAATCCCTTCAGTCGTGTTTTATAAGAAAATGCTGCTGTGTTAAGTCCATAGCAGTGTCCATAAGTAGAGGTGATTCCCCCCTTACCCCCAGAGAACATCTGGTGCTATCTGGAGATATTGCTGATTGTCCTGACTTGAGGAGGGGAGGTTCCTCGTATCTAGCTGGGGGGGGGGGGCAGGGATGCTATTACACACCCTGCGACACAAAGGCAGCCCCCCTAACCATTATCCAGCCCCCATTGTCAAGAGTGTCAAGGATGGGAAGTGAAAATGGTAAAAGGAGCACTAAAGTCAAATGCTGATAAAATAGGGGTGGGGACATGGAGCCTGACTTGGCCAGAGCTGTTCATCCAATAACAACCGGGAATCCAGTAAAGTCTCTTGTGTGGCTGATCTAGGTGCAATTAAGATGAACCTCTAGGAATTTCCAGGGCTTGTCCATCCGGCTTGTAACACTTCTGCGACCCGTGCCTGGAAATTACTAAAAATTCTCTGCTAATAATAAGCTGTTTGAAAAAAAGGCACCCAGCTGCTCCGATTAAACCCTGCAATCGCCCGTGAATCGGACACCATCCATGACTCTTGGTGGCTACTAGATGAATGTCCATTTAATGAACAAAAGAATAATTGTTTTTTAATTGTGTGAACGAACAAATGAGCTAACTATTTCTGGATGTCCACACTTGGAGGGGTTTGCTGACTCTTCTCAGTCACTAAGCCCAGCAGGAGTAGTTTAATGACAGATACCTTAGGGATTTGAAGTGGTACATGCAGACCTGGGAGCTTCTGATGGAAACAGAAGCAGCTGTTTCACCTGTATCATCCTGACTATGCAAGAGAGTATTGAGAGTTACAGATAACAAACTTTGGAGATAGAGATAGAAATATACATATATGTATATTAATTTAAATATATATCTTGATATATACATATACATATACACATACATATACATAACTCAATTCTTGACCTTCATCCAGGTTCTTCAGAGCCCTCTGCTGGACTAGACCTGCCCTTGGTTTCCCTCTCTGTCCTTGTGAAATCTACTGGAGTAGCACTCTTGCTAAGCCAATTTAGGCTGTTGGTATCAGGTTATCCTTAATATTTTTTCACTCTGCCTACCTTCTACAAGAATTCTCCTGAGTAAATCTAATAAGAATCTTCCCCAGCCCCGATACTTCCTCTTGGTATTTTGCCATCCATTAGCCCTCACTCCACTTCTTCATTATACACCCCACCTGTCCTTGGAGTTGCAGTTGAGTTCAATCTCTCTGTCACCATGCACTACCCCACTGCAACCATCCATTCATTCAGCATGATGCCATCTCTCCTTCCTGCCATTGGATAACATCTGTTCTACCATTCTTTAATGAGTGTCACGGATTTTTCTTTCCCCTTTAACCATTAAAACAGTAGTCTTTCTTTAACATGAACATACATATGTATACCAACACAGCTCTTACAATCTGCCTACAGAAAAGCATCTTTCTCTGACGTTGCATAAAATCAGATGCTGAATCTCAATATCCTGCCTTCCCCATTTGCATCTGGTATAGGAATTTCATCTGTATTTGCAAAACCACATTCTTGAGAGTGATTTATAAGTGGGGTAGCACATGAGAATTCAACATAATTATCAGTTGCCATCAGAGTAGATGTGAAGGATTACAAGAAGTTCCTTCTGTCGTGAAGCCCATGAAGACCCCAGAGCACAAGGGTATCAATCTTCAAATCAGTTATAGACACAGAAAGAGGAGATTTATTGATTGTGCAATCTGAGCTGCTCTAAATATGCAAGTGTCACCATCAGAAATGAAGACCATGACTCAGACGCAATCTGAGACCATCTTTCAAAGAACTTGTGCTGATTTTTCTAAACAGAGTCTGAGACCATAGCTGATTAATATACAGCTAAGTGGGCCATGGCTCAAATTATGAACGACTGGCACGTAACTTAAAAGTAAAATCATACATATACAACGCTCAGGAACTCGTGGCTTAAGAAACAGATTTTGTCACTGTCTAAGCAGGAGATGCTGGACAAGAATTTCTGTGATATCAAAACTCATCATCCTAAAATAGAATTCAGGGAAAAATTAAATGGATTTTTAAAAATCAGTTAACATAATGTATTACTTATTAAATTCTTTCATAGAGCAAATAGAAGACTAATTTCTCTGGAGCCATTCATGCCCCCAAAAGTTATAATTAAAGACACAAATTGAATGATTTTAATAATGATGAACATTCACCTTTTGAGTGCTTAGGTATGGTAATATGATAGTCACAGAAGGACTCCCTCTTCCATTTTCATTTAGCTTTGTCTCCCGGGATTTAGGAGGGCACTTTCTCTCATTTATTTATTTATGGACATTAAGACAGCAGGATCTCAGTGGCTTTTTTTTTTTAATAGAATTGATGTCACACACTAAAAAAAAAAAAAAAGAAAGAAAGAAAGAAAAAAGAAAAACAGAACAAACCGAAGAAAAAACCAAAAGAAAAAAAATTAGACATAGTGGAGTTTTGAAGCCACCAAAGGATTTCCAAATTTGCCCATGTGCCCCTCTGTGCCTGTTTCCCTTTTCCTATCTTTGTAGTTGTGCAGGGTCCTGCCAAGAGCAAGGATTTGCACGTATGTTGGCACACTGCCTCTGTTGTTTTCCTTTTTTGCAGAACACAATTAGTGATCATCGATGTCTTTAGAGAAAACACTCATAATGGAAAAGTGAAATAAAAAATACTCTTAAAAGACAGTGGCAAACGGCAGCCTTGAAACTTGCTGGAAAATAAGCAACTTCTGCAAGCTGGTTGGTCAGAATATTGGTATTTTTGTATCATTTAGGAAAATCCTATTATGGCCTTCGCCACAGACACATCCCTGGTGTGCAAGATAGAGGCAGTTCATAAAACACGCAGCATTTTCAGCCAGAAAATAGGGCAACCTATTGCTTTCTGTAGATGGCTGTTACACCCCAGTTCCCATCAATAGAACATAATCTCATTGCAGCAGACAATACTTGGTATCAATGAAACACAAGTATTTTTAGATATGTGCAGGCTGCTCCTACCTAAAGGACAAAAAGATTTTGTGTTTTTGCAATGACTGGTACCTTCAGAACATATTTACAAAACACGATTGTAAAACAAAGAAGTACAGCAGTTAAATGCAGGTACTCAGAGAATTCAAGCTTTTTTTTTTTTTTTAAATCTTTTCTGTTCAATCTCCTTCTTTCTTCCTCTCTTGCATTAACTGTCAAATCTCCAAGTGCCATTACAAAATGACTTGAGTCACAGTGTCAGCCATATAATTAATCCTCCCGTCAGTGGATGCCAAATTAGATGTCTGTTTCCATTGCCTTCTCACTATTAGGGTAGGGGGATCAAGGTGCATTTGACACTTGACCAGGGTGATTCCTGCAAAGAGTGGGAGAGATGCCAAATTCTAAAAGCCTGTGCAGGTCTAACACTAGGTAGGCTACACACCCAATTTGGCCAGTCTCCACACATGCAAAATAAAATAAATTTTGCTGTGCTGTTATCGCAGTGATTAAAATATAATAAGCTAATGAGATTACAATAGCTGATTGTGAACAAGACCCATTGTGTTAATTGGAAGCTCCTGAATGGCAATTTTAGCTGCTGCTGAGTTTTGAAATATAATCAGTTTTACTAATTTTATCTGATTTCTTAATGAAGCTTGCCCTGAGCAATTCTTCTATGTGTTCTTTAGCAAACAGAGTGTGTCATAACCGCTGACATTAATCTCGATTACTTTAGTTAAAATAAATAGTTATACTTGGGTGGCTTTCAGAAAATACATCATAGTAGATGTAATGCTGGAAAGCAAAGAGCTTTATCGTTTTCTTCTCTGTTTGTTTGGCTACATTTTATTTGATGCATTCCAACCATGAAGATTCTCGTTGGTGTTTCCAGATCCTTCCCAGAGTCATACCGTGCACATCAGAAAAAGCTACTATTTGTTGCATTGTAATAATAGTTCTCCATCAGTTGAAGAATGTAGATAAGATTCACACTGAGGAGAAAGTCTCTGGTATCAAATGTATCCTTTGCACAAGACCAGGAGGGAAAAAAAAAAAAAAAAAAAACAAAGTTGTTGAAAAGTTCCAGGAAAGTTTCCATCTCCAGGCCTTTGCGTTGGCAGCATACAGATCAGAGCCATAAATGCCAACCACTGTCATTAATGGCTGAGACTACAGAAGAGGGAGCACTCAAGTTATTTGTTTTCACAGTGGAGTAATATACACTGCATGGCTCCTCTGAGCTTTTTAAGTGCTTTGGAAGACTTGGAAGGAGGCCATGCCATACAGCCAATTATCAAAGACTAGAAATGGGAAGGGAAATAAAGTTGGGGGAAACCAAAAACGCTATTTATGTGAGCTAAAGAAACATCTTTCATTTTGATTTTTTAAAAGATTTATAGTTTTTCAAAGTGCAATTGGGCATGTATATTTAGATTATGCAATACCTGTGAGCAAAGGTCAAATGGGTTTTCAGAGACTAAGTGAGAGGATGGGATAAATCCCTTTGGAACCTCAGGAAACACCAAAAGTGAGATAAAGTTTATTAAAACCACAGGAAAAAAAAATAATTAAGTGATTATACAAGCAAAAGTGTCATGTTGCTCCTCCTATCCACACTGACATTTAAAAAACTTTTTGAGGATCCTGAGTGGCTCAGTCAGTTAAGTGCCTGCCTTTGGCTCAGGTCATGATCTTGGAGTCCTGGGATTGAGTCCTACATTGGGCTCCCTGCTCAGTGGAGGGTCTGATTCTCCCTTTCCTTTTGCCCTTACCCCCACTCATGCACTCTCTTTCTCTCTCAAATAAATAAAATAGTTAAAATAATTTTAAAACACCCCAAAACTTTTTCATTGATTCGCAAGGTTTCATGCAAGTAGATACATAAATTGCACAAATCCTCATTATACAGCTGGATGGGTTTTTTTTTTTAGATATTTATAGACCTGTGTAATTACCACCCAAATTAAGAGATCAAGAGCTAAAACATATCTAATACCCCAGATTCATTTTATAATGATTTTATCTATGTTGGTGTTTAATTTTAACTATGTATCTATGTTTATAAAATAAATTAACATGTGATTTCATTCCTTGTGCCATTCTTAGCTAGGTTTGATATGGAGGTTATATTGGCTCATGTATTAGAGCTTTTCAAGTATTTCTTTGCCTGCTTTCTAAAACTGTGTGCATAAGTTACAGATGATCTCTTTCTTGAAATTTTGATACGACTCTCCAGGAAAATCTGTGTATCTCTTCTGTTGTTTTGTATTTCTGTGATTATTTTTAATCATGTATCTTTTACTAGAAAATGTTCATTTCATCTAATTTTCAAATTTAGTGGTCTATACCATTCAAAGAATTCTCATATTTGCCTACTTTTCTAATGCTCACTGGTTTTTTCATTTGTTTTTGAAAAATCTAGATGGGCATGTGCCTAAAAGATTTTAGAGTCTGCATGTTTGCTGTTAGTAAATGCAGTGGAATTCTGTTTGCACATATAATGGGATATGTGTATGGAAAATAAAACTTTGATCAAATGGTATGTTTGCCTATGGATAAAAGTAAGAAATATATTTGATGTTGGAATTGAAGAAAAATGAAAAGCTTGCAGCTCAAACTTGGGAGCAAAGAACAGTGGCTTAAGAAACAACCAAAAACAAACAACTTTGTTACTCATTGGAAAGAATTTGACCTACATATTTTAGACAGTTCAAGTAACTATATATTGTTTTCATGGCTTTCTGTTTTGAAATAATTTTAAATTTATAGAAAACTTTCAAGAATCAGTGAAGGAACTCCCAGATACTGTCTGTCATTCACAATTATCATTCACTATTTGTTTACATTTTCCCTGTTTGCTTTACTATTCTCTCACTCCTCTAATATCTCTGGATAAAAAGATGATAGATTATAGATAGATGATAAATAGATAGATGATAGAAAGATATATATTTTTTTCTTAACCAATAAGTTGATAAATATGTTGAAAACAGTTTGTCTTATTACCTGGAAATACTCCAGTGTGCATTTCAGAAGAAAAAAAAATACATTCTTTGACATAACCATAATACAATTGTCAAAAACAGGAATTCTCACAGTAAATCACTTTTATCTAACTTACAGTCAGTATTTAAATTTTGTCAGTCATTTCAACAATGTCCTTTATAGATAATTTTTATTTTACTCGTTCAGGATCAATGCCATGATTATGCATTGCATTTATTTATTTTTTTAAAGATTTTATTTATTTATTTATTTGACAGAGAGAGAACATAAGCAGGCAGAGAGGCAGGCAGAGGGAGAGGGAGAAGCAGGATCCCTGCTGAGCAGAGAGCCCAATGTGGGGCTGGATCCTAGGACTCTGGGATCATGACCTGTGCCAAAAGGCAGAGGCTTAACAAACTGAGCCACCCAGGCACCCCTACGCATTGCATTTAGTTTAGAAATGTTTTCTTAACCATCCTTAATCTGGAATATAGTTTCTGCCTTTGTATTTCTTATTCATTTTATAGAATATCTCTCACTTTGGGTTTGCCTGATGTTTTCTTATAATTCAACTCAGAGTATTCATTTGGGTAGGAATATCATAAAAATGATGCTCTTTCCTTTTCAGTTATTTAATTAGAAGGTGCATGTTATCATTTTGTCCAAATATTAGTGATATAATGTTTAAAATCTGAACTAATGTAGTGTCCAACCAGGTTTCTTTATTAATACATTAATATTCTCTCATGTTTAATAAGAGAGCTATCAGCACATATTGAGTCAATGTGAATATCTTGTTCCTTATCAAATTTTCACTACTGGTTTTATGATTTATTGATGATTTTCTAACCATATATTGTTATATATTTATTAGTCAGCCTTTTACTGGGGGAGGAGACTTTTTAGCTCTCCATTTATTTATTTATTTATTTATTTATTTTTCATTTATTTAATTTTATTCACATGGGCTAATGGGGTTTATTTTATTTAATGAGTTATCCATTTTATCATAATTTTATTTTGAGGTTTATCGAGATTTTACTATTTTGGGGTTCTTCCAATTTGGCTTTTTTTGTTCTTTTAACACACACTGTAGCATGGTTCTTTAAGCACTGTCTTATTTTGGGGGAAAGCAGTACATTCTAGCTTCCTCATATTTTTCACTCCTAAGACATCCTTTTAAAAAATTCTGAAATATCTGAAGCATTCATGTAGAGTTGCTCTCACCCGTGGGAAGAGGAATGGTTCCATGCTGTGATTTTTAGAACAATAGAAAAATCTTTGAATTTCTTCTCTCCCAGTGGGGTAAAATTTCTTCCTCAGAAAATCATCCTCAGTAACTTTAACCCCTAAATGATCATCATCTCCAAAAACACAAGGACTATGTCTGTTCTGTTTACCAATATATTTCCATCTATCACAACAAGGGAAAGTTTATGGGAACAAGTACATGAAAGAATGAATGAATGGGAAACATAGAAGAAGAAAAAGTGGAAAAAAAAAAAAAACAGCCAACTAAAATTCTACTCCTGAAACCAATATTACACTGAATGTTAACTAACTAGAATTTAAGTAAAAATCTGGGGGGGTGGGGGAGACGTTTGCCCTCCCAGCTATCACAAGGCTCTTGTTATTAATGGATTCTCAATTAACTAAATATTCTAACATCAATGTCACCTCATATTACCAAATTTTCATACTAAATCACAGCATCCTGCCAGGTTAAGCCTCAGATCTGTAGTAGATATCTAAAGACAGGGCACAAGTGTTTTCTGGAAGCCACACTCCAGATTTTCTGTGTGTTGATAGCAGAGTTAAACTATTAGTAATAGAATTTGGTACCATGCAGCATAAAGAATTGAGGCCTGTCTGAAATATCAAAGAATCGTATTCGTTTGGACAGAAAACTAAATGGAAAAAAAAAAAAAAGTTGCATGTTGCCTTCCTCAATCCATGGCCTCAAAACACATTAGACAAACATTCATTGCATGAAGAATAGATTTGCTAAAGGTTTGTACTTCCCTCAGATTTGACTATTTCAGTTGGCCTTTTTTTTAGGATGCCTCATCCTCCTCATCATATATGACATTTTGTAGCAGAAGATGAAAATTACTGGCTTAGGGGAGATGGAAATCAACCAAATTGTTCTTTGCTACCAAATTCAGTATCCGGTAGTGTCAAAGGCTGACTTGTAGAGATCTCCCTTCTTTGAATGCAGAAATACTCCAGTGCGTGCATGCTCTAGGACTATGGAAAAAATCAGGCTCCTAGCATCTGAATCTCCACCAGCATTACCTGGTAGGCATTCCTGTTATGGTCTGAATGTGTGTGTCTTCTCAAAATTCATATATTGAAATCTTAATGCCCAATGTGATGGTATTAGAAGGTGGAGCCTTTGGGAGGTGCTGAGGTCACAAGTGTGAAGCCCTCATGAATAGGATTACCCTTATAAAAAAGACTGCAGAATAATCTCTGATCCCTTCAGCCAAATGAGGAAACAGTGAGAAATCTGTGACCCAGAGTAGACAACTCACCTGGCCATGCTGGCTCCCTGAACTTGAATTTCCAGTATCCAAAACTGTGAGAAATAAATTTTCCATTGTGTGTAAGCCACCCAGTCTGTGATAGTTTGTTATAACAGCCCAATGGACTCAGATACCTTCTTCAGATTAAAATTAAAGCTTCTCAATCTTAGAATATTTATTCAGAAAACAAAGAGGCAAATTTCTCCTATTTATAGAAATATGTGCAATTAAAAAATAACATTTCTAAACAAAAAGTTTGAAAAAAAAAGACTTGTCAGGAGAATTTGAAGAGATACTGCTTATGTCTTTAGAAACTTATATTTTAGGAGTGATTTAAAAAGCTTATATATCTCACTTAATAAGAGTAGATGATGATTGGCTTCCCATGATGAAGCCAGAGTATCATTGTTGGTACCAGAGACATTTTATAAAGAGGCTTTTCTTAAAGTCTTTCTTCTTGGACAATCTGTTGTTGCTTCAGGTTATTTCTCTGTGTGATATAGTAATAATACTGAATTTGTAAGTCAATGTGAAGATTAAATAAGATTAAGTATATAAAGGATTTAACACGCAACAGAACACACACACATGCACACACACACACACACACACACACACACATAAGGCTTACATTTCTCCAAAGTATCTGGGTGTGTTAAGTGTATTTTCCAAAATTTGCCTTGCTGTGATTTTCAATATATGCCTATGGTCATGGAATTGTTTCTTGTTTCTGTTTTCTCATTGATCAGTCTAAGAAATGAGTGCCAAGTAATCAATGCTTGTTTTAAAACTTGCCAATTATTTTATAAACACTCCTGCAGACAGATAATAGATGGTAATAGATGATAATAGATAACAGGGAGTCATTTCAGGCAATTTTGAAGAGAGCTGACTTAAATTTTTAAAGTTGTATTTGAAGTTTTAGAGCATGGGTTATTAAACATGCATCACGTTTTTTTTTGAGTTTAATCCAATGCATGAAATATTTATACATTTATTCAGGTATCAGAATCTGTCACTGGGACAGGAATTTGATAGAATTCACAAATATCTATCAAATTCCTTTTATGGTCACCATCAGCTCCCTGCTGGCCTCTTAAGAATTCAGTCATTTTACCTCTTTCGTTTTATTGCTGAGAAGAATTAGTTTGGAAATTTTTTTCAAAATGAAAACTAATCTTTTTCAAATTTTTCAAAATGAAAACTAAAATAAATATGTAAAATATAATAAGATCAGAAGATCTGCTAGAGCGGCCTCCTTATGTCAAGAAGAACCAAACATATACGCAAACACTTATATTCTACTTAATGTATTTGAATAACATGGTTTATTATTTAAGTTGAACAACCTTGCATAGATTTGATTGAATTTGTATAATCTGTGTTTTACAAAGTATAGCGTATCTTGAAAATATTTATTTTAGAAGTTTATTACCTAGTGATGTTGAACTGTCGCTGATAAATAATTTTATTTTAAGCTTATGATTCCAATGCTAGATTACTTGTTTTCTTGTTTTATATTTTCCCACCAACTGCATGTCACCCAAATTGCAAGTTATTCACAATTTATTTGTTAATTGAATAAATTATATTGAATAAGTAAATTGAGGCAAGGAAAGATAAAAAATCTGTCAGAATTTCACTTTAAAATATTAAAAAGAGACACCAGAAAAATAATATGACTGCATGGATGTCATGGGCTCAGTAGTTTCTAATTGCATATGGTTTCCCCTCAACCTTTGATTTAAAAACTTATAATAATTTGAACTGTGAAATATTATAGATAAGTTTGTTATCTTTAAACTGTTTTTTCTCACTGGATGCTAGCTTAGTGTACTATTGCCCTCCCTGACACTGGGCTTCCCTCAGCTTGGGTTCCTTCTCCTGTAGAAGAATCCATGGTTGATGGAGGCACTTGAAATTTATGGAGGGAGAGGGATGATGCGTAGGGAGGTTTAAAAAAGGAAGCTAAAAAGAAAACAAATATAGGTGAATCTTAATAAATGCTAAGCAGTGAAATCAAACACAATTCCTTATTCTTTCTGAAATGATCTAGTCTTCCTTCCTCCTGTACTTCCCCAATCCTACTCATCCAATGTCCTAAGACCCACTTGAGGACTTAGTGCTGGTTCCCCACCCACCTCCATGCACCTGCCACTGACATTCCTGGGTCACAGCTTGAATGGGTTAAGAACTCAACCAACAAATTGTTTCTTCCTTTATCTGCTTGCATATTTTAAGATCACAGACTCTGTATTGAGATTGTTCCAAAAATATAGCTAATAGCTAAATGATCTGAATCATGTTTTCCTCTCTAACATGTATCAAGTTATAAAATATAATTTTGAAGATATTTTCCTTCCCACAAAATATCAGAAGGAGTTTAATGAGAACCCACCAATTTCCTCACCATTTCTCAAGTAGAAATAATACAATATTGTATCTCAGATTTCAGTTGGTGGGAGAAGAGTATTAGTAGCTCCTTCCACATAGAGAGAGTCACATTTCATATGCCAAAATGCATTTTCAAATTCAGCCATCAATTCAGGGGTTGTTAAAGGGAAAATAACTGATGAGGAGGGAAAAGAAGTATTCCAAGACTTCCACATGGAGAGAATTGTGCTAAAAATCAAAACTCTCAGCTTTTCCATAAATTGTACAGTTTGAGGCAAATCATTAAACTCTGTGAAGCTCGAATTTCTCAATATAAAAGCAACAGTGATACCATCAATGATTCCCTTTTAACATTAATAATCATTCTATACCAAATCACATTGTAATCTACCTCCAGAATTTCACTAAGAAATGTTCAAAGAATACACATATATGTATAGCAGGTTTTTAATATCTGAATATTTAGAAAGAAATAATTCCATTTCCTGGCCCTGTGCCAGGAATACGCATGGGCTCAGTGACTCATTGAATTGTGGATTGCCTGTCAGATAGAGAGGCACATCCCCATACCCAAATTGCTCCTGCAAAGGAGGAGGTGAGGGGGGAGGCATATCACCAGTGCTTCAGGGACAAGGTGGTAAAGGAAGGCTACTTCTTGAGTACGGTCAGTCAGAAGGGATCCAGAATAAACTTGATTCTTTTGTTTTGAGCTCTTTGTGATCTGTTTCTCAAATGCTTTAAACCTTTTTTTTTTAATACTTTCATGCTACAATAGTATATGCTCATTGTTTAAAGAAGAAATTCAGAAGGCTAGAGAATAAAATAGGAATGTTTTCTCTCATCTCTTCAAAATCTCACTGCCCAGAATAGCCATTCTTAAGGGTCTGATGTATACTTCTCTGTTTCTATGTAACACACACCCTCACAGAAAGAGATACAATTTAATTTTAATGTGATTTATCACATCACGCAATATTTTCCAACTTGCTATTTTTATTTAAAGGTATGTGTGAAGAATCTTCAATACCATGCATTAGGAGCTTATGCATGTTATTATACATGTTATGTATCTTATGTATATAGGATATATAAGTTATATATATAAGTTATATATATTTATATATATATACCTATTCTATATAGACTTGTTTATATCTATCTATATACATTAATATAGCTACTTATTAATATTTTTCATGTCTTATGGAAAGTCTTTGATCTCTACCTTCCAGAATATTGTTTTCTATATTTGTGTTTCTATTTGTGTGTTTTCATACATGTCCATAATACTTAAATATATAGAGCATTTGTATTTATACATAAAAAAAATGTTATGAGTGATAGGAGAAGACTGTCCCCTGTATCTGCCCCTGATATCATTGGCCAACTGGATTCTCTTCCTCAACTTACATCTGTGGCTGCATTGGTGGTGGTAGTCGGAGTGTCCCCTGACAGAGGAGGTAACAGTCTAAACATGGTACAAGGATGGGTCGAGTTGGTATATGAGGACAGGCCAAATAGATTGCTGTTGCATTATTGTTCCAGTCAACAGTGGCCATGAAAGAGAAGAGTTGTCCCCAGGAAGGAATGCTTCTCACAGTGCACCTAAGTATCTGTGTGTTGTGTGGAGAACAGAATATATATATATATATATATAGACTCATGAGACATTGCAAGTGATTTGACTGATCAGAGACTTGGAAGGATTAATATTAATATTGGATTAATATTGGAAGATCTGGGACAAAGATGTCTGGGCCAGTGACAGGTGGATAAATCTTCTAGACATGGGCTAAAGTGTGATGAACTTTGTATCACATATTAACTTTCACCAGTGGGTAGTCACTGTGAAATAGGTACTAACAATGAGTAGATAGTACGACTCAGCCAGCTGACATCAGTCATCCTCCTGCACTGGCGTCCCCAGTGCTGATCCTTTGGGTGAGTCAACAGAATAGCCATGGTGGCAGAAATAGAAGCTATGCATAAATCCATTGGTCAAAACTTATCTTGTTATTGTTGCTTCCAAGTGCCCAACCTTCTTTCTGAACCTCTACATGCTTCCACATGGTATCACACATCTAGGAGACTAATTAGCCAGTTAGTTTTAAGTCAGTTAATTTGGCCCTTTTCACTCTGGAAGGAGCAGTAACTTATCTTGACTGGAACTGACCATATTCTGGATATGAGTTTGCCTTCCTGCCTGTAGGAATTCAGCCTGCCCCACTATGTCAGGGCTTACAAGGGCTTATATAAAATATACAGCATCACACCAAAAAACTCACTTTCTGGCAAAGAAGGTGCAGTTGCAAAGACAGAATAATGGAATGCAGTTTTCTATCATATGCCCCCCCCACCCATGCAGAAGCTGCCAGACTGATACAAGAACTAGAATGAATTTTAGAGGTACTCCCAGGATTCAGCTTTGAAATGAGACCCAGAAAGGATAAGATACTATCCTCCAGATGCATAATGCATGCTAAATCAATAACCAATGTAAAATATTGTGTCCCAAATTTGGTAGAATATAAAAGTCTGGAAACCAAATGAGGTAGCAAGGGGTTTACCTACCTTTACTTTCCCTGAAAAATTTGGCTCTGTGAGGTTAGAGTTCCTGGTTCCCAGAGAGGAAATGTTCTCTCATTAGGGGAAACAGCAAAAGTCTCATAAACTTTAAACTTTAAAATAGCTCTAACCCATTCACTTCAGAACCCCCATGTGAAGAGATCAGCTGTCAAAGAAAGGAGTCTGCATGCCAGCAGAGGTAATTTACTCATTGGGAAAAAGTATATCAGCTGTATCACAATGGTGATAAAGAAGAACATGTTAGGCCCCAAATATTATAGCAATTTGACTCTTGACACTCCCTCACTCCATTTTAACAAAAATGGGGATGTAGAGCTGCCTTGGGTTAAAAGCATGGTGGTCAGTGTCTCAGACTCCTCATGGATGAGGATCGGGGTAACTCTCGTGTATAAGTCACATACAATAGCAAAGGTGCCATGCAAAGGTGAGGGGAATATAAAAATGTGTAGTAGAGATGGGAGATGATGAGTATCAGTTGCAGTCTATGACCAGCGGCAGTATCAAAGCTGCAATTTCTCACACTAAACTTAACACTCTTAGTCTCCCCTGAAAAGGACCCACCAGATCTTGAAAGAACTGTTGCACATCAGGTGATTTTTTTTTTTAAGATTTTATTTATTTATTTATTTGACAGAGAGAGAGAAAGAGAGAGCAGGAACACAAGCGGGGCTGTGGAAAAGGGAGAAGCAGTCTTCCTGCCAAGCAGGGAGCCCGATGTGGGGCTCGATCCTGGGACCCTGGGATCATGATCTGAGCCAAAGCCAGAAGCTTAAAAACTGAGCCACTCAGGTGCTTCCCACATGGGGTGATCTTAACTCTGGCACATCAAGTAGATCTTCTGCGCATGTAGCTTATGTATCAGGAAGAATGGTTAAAAAATATTATGTATCACTGTAGTCACTAGGACTTAGGCAGTCCTGTTTTAGACTTCAATTCAGCCACTCACTGGTCTCATAATCCCAGGCAAGGTTCTTATTAAGTCCCAGTTCTTGGAAGTATTAAAATGCGTTAATGATGTCTACCTTATTGGGTTGCTGATTCTGAAATAAAATCATGAATACAGAGAATAAGACAGACTATGTGGCATGTAATAGGCCCTCAGTAAACAATAGAGATTATTTATTTTGAACATCAAAAGGCTTCTTCTCTTTTTCTACATGGTCTATATTTCCTAATGATTGAAATCTCTCCCATTTTCTCTTTTATTATTGTCAAATACAGAAAATATAAATATATGAGATGGCTGGGGAGACTTGGCAGTCTTTTCATATTTACTCGGTGTGTTAGATGCAAATCCAATTTGTGGTTATCTCACTAAGAATATGATTTGTTATCTGAGTGAGTCTGTGCCAGTGGATTGGGCTGGTTGAAGGAGTTTCTATAAAGCTATATTGTGGATGATTTACTTCGTTTATCCTTGGTTTGGATCTCATTCGTGTTTCTCCACTCATTCATCATTGTTGGCGTGGTTGTGATTGTTATGATTTTCTTGGCTATGCACGCACATATACTTTTGGGTCCTTTTATGAACCTTGGATCCAGGCAGCCATGTAAGCTAAGCATAAGGGTTCATGAAGGTGATCAAAGTTAAAGCAGAAATATGGTAGGAAAAGACAAATTAATGGAGTAAAATAACACAGAAGTAATAGTTAAGATTTGAGTCCAGTTCAAAGTCCAGTTCACGTCACTGAAAAGTCCTTGAATATATCCATGTCAGAAAATATCATAGATGAGATATCTCGGTCACTTGGAGATCTTTGAAAAATACAGTAAACTCACCCTCCTGAGGCTTATCTTTGTGTGAAAAATGAATGAGCATTGTGTGGAGAATTTCAGTTAAGTTAATTATAATTGCAGAGTGTGGGTAATAAAATAGGCAAACTTTATTGATTTTATTAGCCACAAGTTAATCTAGTTCAACCACTTCATTGCCAGGGTTCCAAAGTAACTGGTGTTCAGTGTTTTCTCAAAAAGGAAGATTACTCAATATTTTTTACTTAAGTAGCTTAAATTGCTCTCTGTTTACTATAGAATGAAAAATCAAGTCTAAGTTCATTCATTTACCATTGCGACCCTTCACAATCTTGCCATTGTCCATTCATTCACTAAGTATTTACTAAGTGCCTACTATGTAGCAGACACTTGTCTAACTATTGGGAGTACAGCAGCAATTAAAACACACACACACACACACACACACACACACACACTCCAGTTCCTTTCAGGATATGATATTCTAGTCACCTTCCTTTCTTCAAAGAGTGCCAGCTCTTTGATAACTATAAGGTAGGTACTCTAATACTGCTGCTGCTTCTTCTTCTTCTTCTTCTTCTTCTTTTTCTTTCTTTCTTCTTTCTTTTTTTTTTGTTTTTTTTTTTTTTGTTTGTTTGTTTGTTTGTTTTGAAGTAGGCTCCACACCCAGTATGGAACCCACTGCTGTGGGCCTTGATCACATGATGTGAGATCAAGACCTGAGCTAAAATCATGAGCTGGATGCTTAACTGACTGAGCCATGCAGGCACCCTACTCTAATGCTTCTGTGTATCCATCTATAGCTTCTAATGTGGTGCTCCATACGAGTACCCTCAATTTTTTTGGAATAAGTAGATTGCATAGAAGAGTTAATTCTTGGGTCTGGACAGAACCTCATAGCCTTCATTCTACTATGTCATTGTATAAGAGTTCCATTGTAAAATACTTGTGGGAAATATAGCAAAATGTTTCTTTTCTCTTAGAGACACATAATATGCATTAATATATTCCAGATCCCTAGAATTCCTACTTTCAAGAACTTCCTAGCATTTCCTAAACAATTTTCAACTCATAACCTTATTTTTCTGGGTAACACTTACTAATATCCATTAATTCCTTGGTACACATTTTAATGAATATTGATATAAAATATTTTCTTACATTTAATTCTAAGACAAATTACTTCCTGTTAAACAGCTAATATATTTTTAAAAGTAACACCTGGTCAGATTCCTTGGTACACTTGAAATCTGTATAAGAGCAGTAATATGTTATTTGATGACTTTATAGTTGAAGAATTGATGGAACATCACCCCTTTCTTGCTCACATTCTAATTAATATTTTACTTGACTTGAAACCGTGCAAGAAGTAGTCATGGGGTAGTCTCCCAGCTCCAGCTTCCTTTCATTTGTTCCTTGGCTCAACAGTTTGATCTGCATCCTCCTGACTATTCTCTTTTATATTAGGAAGAACTCAGTCTTCTCTTTATGGACCCGTGTTATGTGGCATTTCACCACCTCCCCAGTGCAAACTTTAACTTATAATGGATCAAGTGCTTATAAAGCAAAGCAGATTTAACACTTCTCAGATTACAAATGCAGGACTATAAATGTAAAACAGCCCAGTATGTAGAAAGTTTATGTCATAATTAGGAATGGAGAGCAAAGCCTTTATAAACCTATTCTCAATTATCTACAATTCCTTCAAAGCAGAAATCTGGAGCCAGGCTTGGCAGAGCATTTTTCTAGCCAAATGATTATCAATATACACCTGCACTGTTAAAAGATGGCGTCCCTAAATAGCCCATTTTCTTCTCCCTCTCCATTTGGTACACCAGATGTTTTGGCTTTTTATTTGTGGAAGAATGCATTGAGTTCCCATATGTCCTTTTAAAAAAATCATAGCTTTTAAAAATAAAACTCTCTTCCTAAATGGCAGTGGGCCATAGATAAAGACCAACATGTGCTGTAATTCAGAATGTCTATGGTTGTGATTACATTTTTTTAATGATTTATTTGTAAAAGTATTTAATAGATACATTCTTGATTTTCACTTTGACTTTAAAGGAAAGGTGGTTTAGTGCAGTTCTTTTAGTTTTGTCAGAAACGGGGAATAACAAGCAAAAGAAGTGGAATAACTTGACTTTGGTCAATCAACTGGTCAATGACAAAGCTGAAATAACAACTCCAAACTTTGTAGTGTTCTAACTACATCAATTTCACTACACGTTAGGCCAGCAGGTCCTGACTCACTCTACTTATTCCCTATCCTCACCAGCCTGATATGTCCGATAAGCTTGCTTGCTTCGCTCTGTGAATCAGTCTCTTATTTTTTTTTCAACTGAAGAATCTCTTGTATGAAATTTTGTTGTTCCTGTTTCAAAAGGTCCTCATCATATAAGCTTAGTAAAGCTACCTAGAAAGACGTATCTTTATTTAACCTAAATTTTGACTATGTTTCATAGATTAGAGGTAGTAACTATGCAACTCTCCCCTTACCTAATAAATTTTCTAATAACACAATTCAAATATCATCGAGCTTCCTTTGATTCTTCTCAAAGTTAATATTGTACTTTGCATGTAGTTGCAATTTAATATTTAATTGTTACAAAGCAAAGACTTCCACTTCTACCATGTTACCATTAAAAAATAATAATGTTTAAAGATACTAGCTAATGTAATTAGATAAGGAAAAGAAGTGTCATATATAAATGTAAAGGTAGAGGTGAAACTACTATTGTTACTATTATTCAGATTGAATTATGAGCTGAAAAAAATCAGCAGAATAGAGGAACACAAGAAACTGAAAGAAAAAAGAATCTAGTAAGATCAATAAAAAGTTAATTTGAATAATCAATAGCCTTATTATAGTAAATCCATCAGTTTAAATTTTTAATAGGTAATTTTTAATTTTAAATTTTAATGGGTAATTTTAATGGGTAAGTTTTTAATGGGTAACAAAATATGAACAAATACTATAATACTATCACAATTTTAATATTAAAAATAAAATATTAAAATGTTAAATATTTGGGTAAAAATATAATTACAAAATAGGAACAAATATTATAATTTTATTACAGTTTTAATGATCAGATTATTAGATATTTAAGCGAACATAAATTAACTTGGAAAGCATTATACTAAGTGAAATACACACCAAGAAGAGAAAGAAAAAATACTGTGTGATCTCATTTATATGTAGAATCTAAAACAGTTGAGCTTGCAGAAACAGAGTAGAATGGTGGTTGCCAAGAGCTTGAGGGTAAGGGAGATGGGAAGTTTGTTGGTTAGAGGGTAAAAAGCTTTCTTTCTTTTTTTTTTTTAAAGATTTTATTTATTTATTTGACAGACAGAGATCACAAGTAGATGGAGAGGCAGGCAGAGAGAGAGAGAGAGAGGGAAGCAGGCTCCCTGCTGAGCAGAGAGCCTGATGCGGACTCGATCCCAGGACCCTGAGATCATGACCTGAGCCGAAGGCAGCGGCTTAACCCACTGAGCCACCCAGGCGCCCGGTAAAAAGCTTTCAATTACAAAATAAGTTTTGAGGATCTAATGTACAACATGGTGACTGTAGTTAATAATTGTGTATTGTGTACTTAAAAATCTGTTAACAGAATAGATATGTGTTCTTATCAGAAAGAAAAAAAGGTAACTTTGAGAGATAATAAATATGTTAATTAACTTGATTGTGGTAATCATTTCACAATGTATACATATATAAATTCACTAAGTTGTACACCCTAAATATATACAATTTTATTTGTCAGTTATACCTCAATAAAGCTGCAAAAAAAACTATAATGGAAGAAAATATTCAATTTATCATAGTAGTGAAAATAAAGTGTCTTGATGCAAATTCAACAAAAATGCTCTATGAAGAAATTATGTAATTTTTCTGAAAGTATTTAAAAATTTTAAATGAATAAAATATTCATTTCATCTTATGAATTAAGATTCAATTGTAACACAAATGGTTTATCTAAATTAATCTACACAGGTAATAAAAGTTAATAAAAATAACAAAGTAATTATTTTGAGACTACTTCAGCTATTCTAGAATAATATTAAAAATTGAACATATATAATTTTCAGGGAAATTCTTGAGAAAAAAGGCATAACAAGTGATTATAAATGTTTAGTTGGAATAGATCAATAGAATATAATGAACTATAATAATACACTCCAATAAATATAACAACCTGTGATAAAAAGTGATATTCACATTATGGGGGAAAGATGTATAAATATTACATGTACTGATGTCTACCATTAAAAAAAATACAGATGACTTTCTCATTACTCAAAGTAGATTAATAATTTAAACATAACAATAAAACCACAAATAAAAACCATGGAATAAAACATGGAAATTTTTAATTATTTCAAATATGTGGGATCATGTATATAAATTATACAAAATCTTGAAACTATTTTTTTAATGTTTTAAAATTTGAATACATAAAACTATATTAAAAATCTGCAGTAGGAAAAGCACACAAGGTCAAAACCAAAGAGTGTCCTAGGGACAGCTCATGAAAAACAATGAAGAACTTTAGTCACTTGAATACACGAAACACTCCTTCATATCCACAAAAAATCAATTAAAAAAAGGAAAAAATTGGCAAAAGCCATGAATGGGTAGTTCAGAGGAATGAGAGTAAGAATAGTTTGAAGTGATGTTCCATTTCATGCACAATAAAAGACAGGTTTTTTAAAATGTTACATGACAAAGAGATGTACATTTTCTTCTATCAGATCAGCAATGATCTACATGTCTGACCACCGCGTGTTGTCGGGAACATGTGGGGACAAGCAGTGGTGAGCCACCCCAGTGAAACTCTTAATCAGTACCATTTTTAGCAGAAAAACTAGGTGCACAACACTGTGAATAATTTGCAAGGGGAAAAGCTACTTACATGACCTGTGTGGTTGCATACATAAAATATCTAAAAAAAAAAATGCACAAGAAACAGGCAACTGGAGTTGTTTTGAGTAGGGGGAGTGGGTATTTGTGGCATTTGAAGAGGATCAAGACTGTCCTTTCACTACATTTAACACTTAGTGTGTGTTAAAATGTTTACCTCAAATTAAAATTTTAAATAAATGTTGAGGTTCAAATGCGGAACTATTTTGAGAAAAACAGATTCGACCAGGGTGCCTTACCATCAGGACTAAGAAGAACTCAAGATACAAACGTGGTATAGAAATACCCAGATCCTCCTGAGTCTGTTTTTATTTTCTTGAGTCTTAAATTGGAGTTGATGGATTCAGGAAGGCTAAGTACATCTGAAAGTCAGCAAATATTGTCTTTGTACTTTAAAAAGAAAAAGATATTTACAAAAACTTCTTATAAGATTGTGAGTAGATTTTTTAGGCTCAGATACACTGTTCTTTCTGTGCTGTCTCTAGACAGAATGATGAAAACGTGGTCTATAAATCTACTAGTTATGGCTCTTTCATTTAAAGGATAGGTTACAAACAAAATAGACAAAAGTTTGCCCCAGTTGGGGTTTAAAATAACTAAATAGAATCTTACACGTGAAGTTTAGAAGGCTTACGAACATGGGAGGACAAAATTCTAAATAAACTGAAATTAACTTGTGCTCTACTGAAAGCTGAACTTTTCTTTTGACCAATATATATGTATTATCATATATAATAATTCACAGTATATATATTTTGTTTTGTAGCCCAGTGGAGTCCAATTTACTGCTGAAATGTTTTTCCAGTTGCCATGCAAGTGAACTATTTCATAATGACTGAGAATAGAACTGGAAGAAAATATATCTCAACATTTTCTGACTCCTAAATAAAAATATTTATCCATAGGCCTAAGAGTCTTATACCTGAGAGCTAATTGAAGATTATGTGATTTATAAGAAAACATGTTCTCTCCAGTTTCCTCATTATACCAGCCTTCATATGACCTTTACAATCCATAATTAAAAATGGAACTTAGTGAGGGGCATCTGGATGGTTTAGCTGGTTAAGTGTCTGCCTTTGGCTGAGGTCATGATCTCAGGGTCCTGGGATTGAGCCCCACATCCGGCTCCCTGTTCAACAGAGTCTGCTTCTCCCTCTCCCTCTGTCCCTCTGCCCCCCACCTGCTCATTCTCTATCTCAAATAAATAAATAAAATATTTTTTAAAAAGATTCATTATATTCTATATTCACTAGAATCACTAAAACTGAAAAGGCCCTTGAAGTCTAAAAACAAACAAACAAACAACAAGCATAAATTATTTTATTTTACCAAAGAGAAATTTGGGATACGGAGTTAAAGCTATTGGTTAAGTTCTCCCAAATGGCTATTTGAAGAGCTGGGTCTAACATGTAATTATACATCACTCGTTGAAATTGGAAGTTATTTCCAACCAGTGAGCTGCATAATTTCCAACAGTATGTGCTTTCATAGCGGGAAGGAAAAAAAGATGCTGTTAGGGTTGAGTATGAGTTAGACTGGTCAACAGAGGGAGAAAAAGCAGTTCCTGGTAGAAGCAAAACATTTGAAAAAGCCTGAGACAGGAAAATCCTTGAAGAGGGATCATGGCTGCAGTTGGGGCAGGGGGACTGACTCTTCCTGAGCCTTGGGATGATAGTCAATGGAAGGATTTGGAATTTTTTCTTAAAAGCTTCATAACCCACTCAAAAAAACTGGCCAGATGAGATTTGCACTGATCATCAGATTAAGACTCCTTTGGCTTCTGTAAAGAGAATAAATTAAAAGTGAAGAAAAATCGATGATACTTTTTGATAAAACTTAAGTAAAACCGTTGTGTGGCTTACAGTCAATTTAGCACGGACACCTTTTGGAGGCTTGTGGGCGTTTGTGCACAGCAGGATTCCTTTTCCTTGTGGCCCCCTGGTGATGACAGGCAGAAGGAGTAAAGCAGTGAGCAGAAGATCAGGAGTCATAGGGACATTGTTAAGGGTAAGAGAGAGAATATTGCTAGTGATTCTCAGCACTCTTGGTTTCTGTGCTTTCCATTGTTTTGTGGTGGTCGACTGAAGACTTTCCGGGGTGCCTTCAATGAAAACCCAGAAGGAGACCACGCCTTAGCTCTATAACTCCAAGGAGTGGGAAAGGACTTTCAGCCATTTAGGGAATTTCCTTTTTCCTATTCTTCTTTATCATGAACAGAACAACTTGTCTTCAGAGGTATATTCACTAGCCTTGCCAGTATTCATCATAGAATGGAGAGAGTTTATTTTTCTACCTTTGAGGATACACAGACTCAGCTGGTGACACAGAAGGATAGAATTTTAGGGTTAACTGAGCTAGTGGTGATAACAATAGTTTATACTCACCTAGCCTTTATAATTCATCAAGTACTTTCATTAAAAAATCATTTTTTATTAATAAGGGAAATGATTGTCCCTTCTTATAATTTTGTACTTAGAACAAATGTTCACTACTCTGACACTCACATTCCTCCACTACCCATTATTTGCGTATCTCTGTGTGTGTGTGCACACATGCTTACACATGTGTGTACGAAGAGGAAAGGCTAAAATACTATGTGCAACCCTAGTTATTTATAATATTTTCTCTAATCACAATCTTGATACTACTTCACGGATTTTTGTCACCATAAATCTCTCCACTCATTCCAAACTTAAAAAAAAAAAATGGCTCTCCCCTGCCTTGAAAGTTTTTACTGTAACCGTGTTCAACTATAATTATGCCATTTTATGGTTTGCTATATCAACTTATGTTATATGATAACAGTCTGGGATTTGACTGATGAGTTGAATTATTTCCCTTGTTCAATTAGCTTGAAATTTTCTAATCCAAGATTAACTAATTAATCTTTTTCAGACTTCATTCTAATCATAAGTCCACTCTGAGAACCAGGATATCATATAATCATAAGCAGACCTCTAAAACATACTCAATTTAAGGCAATTCAAGATAGCAACATGAGACGATCCTAAAATCATATCCTCCCAGGGACACAACAGATTTATAACTATATATGAAATAACTCCTTCTGAAAAAGACCTAAAAACTAGCTGAACTGCTACTTTATAGCAAAGGATAAAAGGGCTACATCAAGATGAATAAGAAAAGTGAAGAGTCAGTTTTACCAAAAACACCAACCTGGCATGGTAATCCACAAACAGGAGAGACCTCACAAAGTAGGAGCCTGAGGAGCATAAAATTTCCCACATCAGACACCTCAACCATTGAAACCTATACCAGAGAGATGAGTCCCCAACATATCTGCCCTTGAAAATCAATGGGGTTTACATCCAGGAGAACCATGGAGCTGTAGGGAGCAGAGATTCCACTCTTAAATGGCTTGAACACAGACTCACTTACCCTTTGACTCATTACAAAAGCAGTGGTTTGAAAAGCACATAGATCCCATGTGAAGGAGACTCATTTACTAATCTTACAAGCATCTGCTCGAGAGACAGGTGCCTGTTAGGGCTCTTTCTGAGGATGGAGACTCTAGTGGATGTCATTTTTACCTTCTCCCTCTATCTAACTAGGACCAAAGCAGGTGAGCACCATTTTTGCACACTCTTTTTCTCACCTGCCAGTGCTTGTGGATGCATACCACCCCTGCATGACACCCACAGCCTTGCTGCCATCCCAGCTCCTGTGGCCCCAGCAAAGGTGGCAGGCATACGCAGCTGGTACAGGGGATATCCATTGAGTGCCTGGCTCTGGAGGCCAGAGATGATTGCATTAGGGGGCATCAAAAGTCTAAAACAATTGGAGAAATATTTCTTGGTAGGCTACAATCACCAAGGCATTGCACAGACAGAATAAAATATACAGCTTCTGCCTGGAGAGCATGCTTCAGGATTACCAAACATTTTAGAGTCTCTGGAAGTGCTCTCAGGGAATGTAGCCTGGGGAATGCAATCTTTGCACTCTCCCTTGACCTTGCTACAGCTTTCCAATATCTCCCAGAAAGGAACTCATATACTCATCTGGAGCCCTAATTTTTGCAGTTGTTACCAAAGGGACACCTCCAGATGGCCTTGCCTGGAGACTAGTGTAGTTTAGGATTGCAATCCCACAGGATTATATATTTGCATAACTTAAAAGCTATTACCTGAGGGTTTAGCTTCCAACCAGCTTGAAATTGGAAGCTGACTAAGATCCCTCCCTCTGGAACATGCAGAGGAAGTGGCACTCCCTTGAAAAATGGGGCCTACCAAGAACAAATCAGGCCACTTAGAAAATCACAAAAGCTCAAGAAACAACCAAGAGATACAGAAAGGTTAAATGATAGGTTTCATCTCCTCAACAAGACATGCCTTCAAAACTGAAAAAGATAGCTATGTAGCCTAACCCAGAAACAAACAAAAAGTCAGTCAAAATGAGAAGACTGAGAACTATGTTCCAAAAAAAAGAACAAGATATAAAACACAAAGGTGGTAGTAATAGTTGTGGGAGAAGGAGGACTTAGTAAACTGGAAACATGTAACTTACCTGATAAAGAGTTCAAAGTAATGGTAGTAAAGATGCTCA
This sequence comes from Lontra canadensis, assembly GCF_010015895.1. Lineage (NCBI taxonomy): Eukaryota > Metazoa > Chordata > Mammalia > Carnivora > Mustelidae > Lontra > Lontra canadensis. The sequence goes on from NW_022631015.1 coordinate 9,135,366, forward strand.
CCAAACTCAGAAGAATGGATAAACATAAAAAGAACTTGAATGAAGAGATAGAAAAAAAATAAGAGAGTACCAAACAGAAGTCATGAGCTGAAGAATACAAAACTAAACTGAAAAATACACCACAGAGGTTCAATAGCAGACTAGACTAATCAGGAGGAAAAGTCAGTGATTTGGAAGACAGGGCAGTGAAAGTTACCCAAACAGAACAGCAAAAAAGGAAAAAAAAAAAAAAAAAAAGGAATTTTAAAAAATGAGGATAGCTTAAGAAACGTAAAGGACAATACCAAGCAGAATACCATTCACATTATAAAGCCCCCAGAAGGAGAAAAGAAAGGGAAAGGGCAGAAAACTTTTGAAGAAATTATTGCTGCAGACTTCCATTTGGAGAAGAAAACACCCAGAGTCAGGAAAGTCCAGGAAGTTCAAAACAAGATGAACCTAAAAAAAAAAACATACAAGACACATTAATAATTAAAAATGTCAAGAGTTAAAGATAAAGAGAGACTCTTAAAAGTAGCAAGAGAAAAACAAATTATTATGTGCAAGGGTATCCTTATAGGGCTATCAACAGATTTCTCAGGAGAAACTTTGCCAGGTCAGAAGGCAGTGGCAAGACATATTCATGGTGTTGAAGGGAAAAACCTTGCAACCAAGAATTCTCTATCGAGCAAGACTATCATTCATAACTGAAAAGGACATAAAGAACTTTCTAGACAAACAAAAACTAAACTGGTCCTGTAAGAAACACTAAAGAAACTAAGCCAAAAAGAAAGGGCACTGATTAGCAAGAAAAAAATATATGAGAGGAAAATTCTCACTAGCAGCAGTCAATATATAGCAAAGGTAGTGGATTAATCAATTATACAGCTAATATGAAGGTTAAAAGGGGAAAGCAGTAAAAATAACCAACTACAATAATTAGTTACAGGGTACACAAAACAAAAGTTGTAAAATATTACATCAGTACTATAAAACTGATAAGAAATTAAAAATGTAGAGTTTTAAATGTATTCATACTTAAGTAAATTGCAACTTGAAAGGGGGAGAAAGAGAAAAGCTGTTATATGTGAGCCTGATGATGACAACAAAGAAAAACCTAGTAGATACACAAAAAATAATGAGAAAGGAATCTAAACAGAATACAAAAGAATGTCATCAAACCACAAGAAAAGAGAACAAGAAAGTAAGGAAACAGAGAAAAAGAAAACAGAAAGCAATTAACAAAAGGGCAATAAGTATATACCTATCAATAGTTACTTTGAATGTAAATAAACTAAATTATCCAATCAAACATCAGAGTTAGTAAATGGACTTAAAAACAAAACAAAAGAACAATAACCAAGATACATCTATATGCTGCCTACAGAGATTTACTTCAGATATAACAACACACGGAAATTAAAAGTAAAAGGATGGAAAAGTTGTTTTATGCAAATGGAAGCCAAAAGAAAACTAGGATAGCTATACTTAGAATCAATTTTAAAACAAAAACTGCAATAAAGGATAAAGATAAGCATTACATAATGATAAAAGGGGTCAATCCAGCAAGAATATACATTTGTAAATAGCTATGCACACACCAACAGCATGTAAATATATAAAGGAAATATTACCAGATCTAAAGAGAGAAATTGACAACAATATAAAAATAGTAGAGAAAGGGGTACCAAGGTAGCTCAGTTGGCTAAGCGGCTGCCTTCAGCTCAGGTCATGATCCTGGGGTCCTGGGATCAAACCCTGTATCAGGCTCCTTGCTCAGTAAGGAGCCTGCTCCTCTCCTGCCTGCCATTCCCCTTGCTTGTATATGCTCTATGTCTCTCTCACTTACTCTCTTTGTGTCAAATAAATAAGTAAAATTAAAAAAAAAAATAGAGACCTTTAGTTCTCAAAGGATAGATCATCAAAGGATGGATCATCAACACAGAAAATCAATAAGGAAACATCAGCCTTAAATGAGACAGTAGCCCAGATAAACTTAACAGATGTATGTAGAATATTTCATCCAAAAACAGCAGGGTGCACATGAAATACTCTGCAATATAGATTATATTTTCCACCACAAAACAATTTTCAATAAATTTAAGAAGATCAAAATCATATCAAGCATATTTTCTGACCATAGTCATATGGAAATGGAAAAAACATAACATGTATAAACTAAATAATGTGCAACCAATGGGTCAACAAAGAAATAAATGAGAATTTTAAAAATATTTTATGATAAATACGGGACTACAATACACCAAACCTATGAGATGTAGCAAAAGCTGTTCTAAAAGAGATGTTTATAGCAATACAGGCCTATGGCAAAAGCAACAAAATAACAAGAAAAAAAAAAATCTTTAGTAAACAATCTAACTTTGTACCTAAAGAAACTATAAATAGATATACAAGTGAATCCCAATGTTAGTAGAAGGAAAGAAATAATATAGATCAGTTGGAAATAAATGAAATAGAGACCAAAAAACAATTGAAAAGATGAATGAAAATAAGTGTGGTTCTTTGAAAAGTTCAACAAATTTGACAAACCTTCAGCTAGACTCCTATGGAAAATAAGAGAGCATTCAAATAAGATCAGAAATTGAAGAGAGGAAGTTATAACTGATACAAAAGGAACACAAAGGATTATAAATACTACTATGAAGAATTACATGGCATCAAATTGGGCAGCCTTGAAGAAATAGATACATTCTTAGAAACAGATTTTTTGGAAGAAACTGAATCATGAAATAGAAAATCTAAACAGACTGATTACTAGTAAGAAGACTGAATCAATAATCCAAAAACCCTCAAGAAACAAAAGTCCAGGGCCAGATGGCTTGGTTCATGGTGAATTCTAACAAATATTTGAAGAAATTTTACTACATATCTTTCTCAAACTCGTCGAAAAAATTGAAGAGGAAGAAATGCTCCAAAGTCATTTTACAAGGCCATTACTACACTGATAACCAAACAAAGACACCACACAAAAAAAGAAAATTCCAGGCCCAAACCCCTGATGAATATAGATGCAAAATCCATAATAAAATAGTTGCAAACTGGCTCAGTTTGTTAAGCATCTGCCTTTGGCTAAGGTCATGATCCAGGAGTCTTAGGATTGAGCCCTGCAATGGGGGCTCAGCAGGAAGCCTGCTTCCTCTCCCACTCCCCCTGCTTGTATTCCCTCTCTCGCTGTTTCTGTCTCTGTCAAATAAATAAATAAATTAAATATTTAAAAAAAAATAGTTGTAAACTAAATTCGGCAATACATTTTAAAAATTACACACTACAATCAAGTGAAACTTATGCCAGGGATGCAAGGATAATTCAACATGCACAAATCAACATGATACCCCACAGTAACAAAACGGAAGATAAAAATAATATAGTCATTCCAATAGATACAAAACAGCATTTGACAAAATTCAACATCCATTTGTGATAAAAACTCCTAACAAAATTCGTGTAGACAAAATGTACCCCATAAATAACAAGCCTACAACTATGATCACACTGGACAGTAAAAAGCTGAAGGCATTTTATTTAAGTTCCAGAACAAAGCAAGAATGCCCTCTTGCACCATTTTTATTCAACATAGTATTATTAGAAATCCTAGTCAGAGCAATTAGGCAGAAATAAATAAATAAATAAATAAAAGGGATCCAAATAGGAAAAAAGTAAGTAAAACTGTTGCTATTTGTAAATAACATGATTTTATGTATAGAAAACCCTAACGATGCCATCAAAAGCCTGTTAGAACTAAAAAATGTGTTCAGTAAAGTTGAAGCGTTCAAAATCAATATACAAAAAATGTTCTGCATTTTTATACACTAACAACAAACTGTCAAAAAGAGAAATTAAATAAACAATCCCATTTACAATTGCACCAGAAATAATATACCTAGGAATAAATTTAACCAAGAAGGTGAAAGACCTATACAATGACAACTTTAAGACATGGACAAAAGAAATTGAGGAAGACACAAGTAAGTGGAAATATATCTGTGCTCATGACTTAAAAGAACGAATATTGTTAAATGTTCATAATATCCAAAGACATCTATAGATTTAGTGCAATCCCCATCAAAATTCCGATGGCATTTTTATAGGATTACAACAAGCAATCCTAAAATTTGTGTGGAAACACAAAAGATCCCCCATATCCAAAATAATCTTGAGAAAGAATAATTCTGGAAGTATCATGCTTTCTGACTTCAAACTATAATGCAAATCTTAGTAATCAAGACAATACAGTATTGGCTTATAATTAGACACATAGATCATGGAACTGAATAGAGTTCCCAGAAGTAAGCCCAGATTTATATGGCAAAGGCAGCAAGGATATACAATGGAGAAAGGACAGTCTCTTCAATAAGTGATATTGGGAAAACTACACAGCCACCTGCAAAAGAATAAAAATGAACCACTATTCACTCCATACATAAAATTGACTCATAAAGAATTAATGTCTTGAATGTAAGACCACTAACCATAAAACCTTTAGAAGAAAATATAGGTAGTAAGCTTCTTGACATTTGGATCTGACTCCAAAGGCAATGTCAACAAAACCAAAAATAAGCAAATGAGACTACATCAAACTAAAAAGCTTCTGTACAGTGAAGGAAATTATCAAAAAAATAAAAGACAACCTACTGAATGAGAAAAGATATTTGCAAATCATGTATCTGAGAGGCATTGAATATCTAAATATATTTAAAAACTCATATAACAGTTAAAAATCCAATTAAAAATGAGCAGAGTCTCTGAATAGACATTTTTCCTCTGGCCAACAAAGACATGAAAACATTTGACATTACTCCTCATCAGGGAAATTAAAATTAAAACAACAGTAAGATATCACCTCACAACTGTCAGAACAGCTAGTATCCAAAGATCAAAAATAATGTGTTGGCAAGGATGTGGACAAAAGGGAACCTCATGTACTGTTGGTGGGAATGTAAATTGGTGCAGCCACTGTGGAAAACAGCTTAGAGGTTCTTCAAAAAGTTAAAATGCAACTACCATATGATCTTGCAATTCCACTCTGGGGTATAGATCCAAAAAAACCAAAACACTAATTTGAAAGAATATATGCATCTCTATGTTCACTCCAGTATTATTTATAATAGCCAAGATATGGAAACAATCTCGGTGTCCATTAGTGAATGAATGAGTAAAGAAGATGTGGTCGGTCTATCTATCTATCATGTATCTATCATGTATCTATCATCTATCTATCTATCTATCTATCTATCTATCTATATCTATCTATTCAATGGAATGGATAAAGAATAGATAAATGCCATAAGTGGATAAAGCCATAAAAAAGAATGAGGGGGGTAGGGGGTTGGGTGAGCCTGGTGGTGGGTATCAAGGAGGGCACGTATTGCATGGAGCACTGGGTGTGGTGCATAAACAAAGAATTTTGGGACACTGAAAATAAAATAAAATTTAAAAAAAAGAATGCAATCGTGGCATTTGCAACAACATATATGGACCCATGGTAATTGAAATGTCAGATAGAGAAAAACAAATGCTGCTTTCACTTATATATGGAATCTAAAAAACAAAACAAAAACAAATAAAACAAAACCCATTGATACAGAGAGCAGATAGGTGGTTGCCAGACGGGCAAGGTACTGAGGGGTGGGCAAAACGGGTGAAGGGGATCAAGAGGAGCAAACTTTGAATTATAAAACAAATCATGGGCAGGTAATGAACCCCATAGTGACTAGTCAATAATATTATACTGCAAATTTGAAAGATGCCAAGAAAGTCAAACTTAACATTTCCCATCACAAGAAAAAAAAAATTCTCTTAACTTTTTATGGTGACAGATGGTAACTAGATTTATTGTTGTGATCATTTCACAGTGTACACATATATCAAATCACTATGTTATATACCCAAAACTAACATGAAGTTATATGTCAATTACACTTCAATTAAGAAAATAAATAAATTAATAAAAAAATAATATTCTCAACACTGCAGAGGTCAGTCTATCACTGTTACATCTCCTGTCTTCCCTGGGTGAAAAAATTGCCAATCTCCTTTCTGATTGGAGCTATAAAAATCCCCTTCTATTATTTTAAACCAACAAGGTGCCACAGTTCTTCAGAATTGTGACAGGTAGAAAGGAAAACTTACCTTTTCACAGGTACAATGGAAAGACACTACCCAAGCAGGTGGGGGAGAAAAGGATGGGGAGGAAATGCCATCAGAGCTGAGAGCTCAGAGGTAATGGGAAGAACAGTGGGGAGGGCAAGAGGAGAATGCTTGGCGTAGATGGGAGGTGCGTGCCATGCCTTTCTGGTAGGAAGGTATAGGGCCTCAGGAAGAGTTGAAAAAAGCTATTAAGGATGGACTCTAAAGTGTGGGGAGTTCGGGGAGACTAAAAAAGCAGGCAGGGAGTTCAGGGACCAACCAAGTCTTTGTAGCTCACTTGAAGTGGTTTGGTCTTTGCCTTCGGGGCAAGGGAAACCATCCAATGCTTTTATCTGGGAGAGTAAGAGAATCATTTTCATTCAGAAGAGATAATAGTAGTGGGGGCTATATTCTGAATCTTGGAGAGAGGGCTAATAATGGACGGACGAAACGCAGTTAATTAGGAGGCTACATCACCGGTGGTCATTTTAACTGGATAGACTAAGTGATAAGTGTGGAAAACATTGATGACTTCAGAGAGGTACTTTGGAGGTTATATTTAACAGTAGTTGGTGATGATAGATGAGTGGGGGAAGGAAAGAAAGTATAAAAATTGTTCTTGGCTTTCTGGTTTATGGAACTAGGTGGATGGCAGTACTATTAATAAAGATAGCAAATATTTAGGAAAAGATCATAAATTTCGTATTTTGAATTGTGATGGAATGAATTATGTTTCCCTAAGTTCAGGGTTGAAGCCATAACTCCCAGCACCTCAGAATATGACTGTATTTGAAGATATGATCTTTTAAGTGGTAAATATGTACAAATGAGGTTATATGGAAGGCCCTGATTCAATATGGCTGGTGTTCTTAGAAGAAGAGAGAATGAGGAGTCAGACACAGAGGGAAGACCCCATGACATAGCAAGGATGTTGCCACCTACAAGCCAAAAATGGGGACCTCAGCAGAAACCATTCTTGCTGGCACCTCAATCTCAGACTTGTAGACTCTGGTATTAGGAGAAAATAAATTTCTGTTGTTTAAGCAACAAACAAAACCAAGTCATGTTCAATGTGAAATGTGCACATTTAGATCCTCATCCATAAATGGATTTTTAGTAGATCCAAGTTCTTCAAGGTTGTTTATGAATTTTTCCACTCTAAATATAATCAATAACATTTTCAATTACTAAATTCATTTTGTGATTAAATAAAAAGATTTGCCTTTGCTCCTAGGTAGATTCTTTCTTAATTCATTGATCACTCTTATTTTTATAATTATCATTTGATTTTAAAAGTATTATAGTTCATGTTGACTAGGAAAAGCTATACATAAGACAGAATGGAAAAAAAGAGCAAGGACTTTGGATTTACTCAAGTAATTCAAACATCATCATGCACTTGATTTGAATCCATTTAATCATATTTTCATGATAAGTAAATCTGTTTACTATACTGTGCATATTGATATGGACAATCTTTAGCTTGTATGAACAATTAGCATACTGTGTTTTTAATTACCTTGAATTTCATTTGGCTATTCTTTGAAATGTGTCCTCAAATTTTTTTTCCTATTCATATTTGACCCCAGTAGGGTTAAAAATGTCTTCTGCGTTAGAGTGAACAATGAATAGGAACCCTTTTCTCGTGATGACTCATTATTTTTAAAGCCCTCCATCAGTTGAACACTGCTTCCTACATGCTAGGGTTTAAGGGCCATTTTTACTGTGACATGGTGTGGAAATCTCACAAAATATTCCTCTCAAGTACTAATTCAACACAGAGTTTTATGTACCCTCTGAGTAAGAACTGTGCTAGGTGCATTACTTATATTATTAATTCAATCCTGTCAACAGCCATATGACTTTAGGAATTTTTACCCCATTTTACTGATGAAGAAACTGAAGCCCAGAGAAGTATATCTGCTTCCCCGAAATTACCTGGCTGATATGAGGTAGAACCAGAATTTTTTTTAAAGACTAAATTTTGACTTTGAGAGAGAGAAAGAGAACATGCAGCCAGGGGGAGGAGCAGAGGGAGAAAGAGAATCCTAAAGCAGGATCTCCGCTGAGCCTGACACTGAGATCAATACCAGGACCCTGAGATCATGACCTGAGCCAAAATCAAGAGTCCTTTGCTTAACCGACTGAGCCACCCAGGCAGCCCTAGAACCAGAATTTGAACCTGAGTCTATCTCATGCTAAGATCCATATATACTGTTCATTCCACCGCATTAATTACTAAGATTTGCAATCACAATTTAACTTCATTTCCACAAGCATATTATATGAGGTGTTGTCTTGTTTTTGAGGAAGGATGAATATTTAGACTTCTTAGAAACCCACACCTTTGATTAGTACAAAGCAAGTTGACCTTGAGACTCTTAACCACCACAAGATCTAAGACAGTGGCTCAAGGAGAGCAACAAAACCCCTTTACTTCTGCATAACTGCAGTCAGAGGAGCTGTGCCCTGACCTCCTCAGTTCATTTAACAGACTCCACATCTCCTCTCAACAGAGGGTCTGAAGAATCTTCAAGTTTGCTGTCATTGGGGATTTTAGGTCATTCCACACTGCACCCTTGCACGTCAGCTTAAGAACCACCTTCTAGCCAGGGCCCCTGGCATACTGTATATTAATAGAATATTGATATAGCACAAATACTGTTGTGGGATTCATCATTTGGTAAATCCTTCACCGTCTGCAGTTTTACAGAGACATTTAATTAGCAATTTTACAACCTCCTCTCCTCTCATTAAATTAATTAATAATTAAGTTCAAATATAGGCATCTTTAATGTCATAATTATATTTCAGTTTTATGGTCACTGGAGTTTAGCTCATTAGGGGAGGCACTCATAAACCATAGCCCTGTTTAGTGACTGAAGCACCTTCATGTCACCAGGCTGATTCCAGATGGGTGTTCTAATGTCTGTTTCTTTCGTAGCCCTGCCATTTTTTTGCAGAGAGAAATTTCAGTCTTTGTCCTCTGTGAGCATAAAATAACAATCACAATAAGCACACCAACAAATGCAATACGAAACACATATGGTGTGTTCTAAGAGTCCCCTTGACTTTTAGGATGTCTCCCTAGAATATTTTTGTAATATTCACCCTCACTATGCTTTCTGATTGGACCAAGCTCTCCCACATCTAACATTTGGCATTAAGCACAGGGTAACCATGTCAGAGACACCTGAGTGATGTCCTCTCATTGACTTTATGATTTACTAAGTCGGTAATGGCATTTCACACAACATGGTAGGTTGTACATTACAATGGATGGAGTGGATTTATTTCAGTCATTATCACTGATTAAACCAGCTTAGTCAAAGAGGCAAAACAAAACTTGCTTTGAAATTGTTCTTATTTAATTTTGCTCGCCTTCACATAACCCAGGACAGTGCTAATTATTCCTTGATGGAGCTCATATTTCTAATGTAATTCATATGTAAATTCTAATTTGGTTCATATGGGAATGTTTGTGTTCCTTGCCTCCTCTCAGGCAAGAACACAAACACAGAATTAAAAGTGTTTGGAAATGAAAACTTGATGTTGGCTTGTTTGAACTGGCTTTAATTTGCTTTCTTTGTTGTTCCTGTAACAGACCTTAATCACTTTTGAAGGTTAAGATTTTAAACTGTAATTTAGAGGATAAAAACTATCTTTACACCTTTAAATAATTTGGGTGCAAATTGAAGGTGCAAATTGCATTCTCTCATACTAAAAAAAGCCTTGCCATTTACAGCTTTACTCAATTTTTCTCCAAAGGAAGATATTCCTAAGAATCTATGAGCTCTAAAAATCACAACCTGTATAGCGATATTCAAGGAAAACATAATAATTATTCTATGATATTGCTGACCATAGGCTGTCATGAAGAAGAAATAAGAATGGAACAGCCCTCAAATTAAAGATCTTTTCTGAAAAGTAGGGATAGGTTATTATGACTTTGAATTGTCCATAGTATTGTGACTGACACCCTTGAGGAAATGTTAAACAAGACATTCATGATTTAAAAAATGACCTAGTCTGGGGCGGCTCGGTGGCTCGGTGGTTAAATCCTCTGCCTTCGGCTCAGGTCATGATCTCAGGGTCCTGGGATCAAGTCCTGCATCGGGCTCTCTGCTCAGCGGGGAGCCTGCCTCCTCCTCCTCTCTCCCTCTGCCTGCCTCTCTGCCTACTTGTGATCTGTCTGTCAAATAAAAAAAAAAAAAATCTTTAAAAAAAAAAAATGAGCTAGTCTGAGTCAGTTATGTATGTTAAGTTATGAATTGCCACAAGGTCAAAATGGAAAAATTATAGGGTGTCGTATCTAAATTCTACAGCAAACTACCAGTATAAGGTCATGCACAGAGAAGACGTACAGGTGACAGGTGCTTCTTAAGGAACTGAGCAAGAAACAGAAAGCAGAAACGATTAGAAACGCAGAGAGGTTGAGAGCATGGCTGGTGAGGAGCCCGTGGTCACTTTACCTGTTCTCAAAGGACACTGGCAGCCAGAGACTTATAAGGACTCTTTGTAGTCTGCCAATTGGCTTTAGTCTCCTAAGTGTGTGTGTGTGTGTGTGTGTGTGTGTGTGTGTGTGTGTATACTATGTGCAAATGTCCCTCTACTGTGACACTGAATTCTGCTTCCATGCCCAATAAATATTTATATATTGTATTTCAGAGAAAATGTTCAGTCTCAATATAATTAAAGACAAATGAGAACATTTCAGATGAGTGACCTGAGATTGAAAAGAAAAAGGCAAATCTCAACTAGACCCATCTCCACTTCAACCATGCCACCCTTGACACTTTTTTAAAGTGAGAAAGTTGATTCCTATTTTTATTTCGCCATGTCTCTTAACACTCATCCACTAGACATTGCTTTGTAACGTAGCTCACACAAACTGAAGAAAGCAGCACTGTCTCAGCTGAGTAAAAATTACAAACTGTAGAATGGACATAGACAAATAATGACTTATAGGGATTTTGATCTCAGATCATACTGGCACTGCAGTCAGAAAGGACCTTTTCAGTCATAACATCCTTACACAGACAGACTTTCTAATATCTAGGACATAATTATACTTGCATTCAATATGCACGCACACATCCACGCACACATCATGCCAACCTTAGAGCTGTCCGAAACTATTTTCAATAATTGATTTGCCGTTTAATTGAACAGCATGACTGACTAACATAGCTCATTACTTTACTCATTAGTTAATTATCGAAGAAAGTAGGACAAGTCAATAAAATGGAAGGCTGTAAATTCCAATACTAATTAGCACCATTTCCTTAGAGACATATTTAAGGGCAGATTGGCTACCTGAATGTCCTAGGACCTTGCAGATGAAGGAGAAGGGTAGATGTACCATAAATCTAGATTACTAGAGAAGAAGACAAGTAGACAGTAAGTAGACATGTAGACCTGTACTTAACTACTGCTAACTCTACTATTTGAATGGCAATATTGAAACATGTAATTGGGTGGGAAATCATTATTAAGAGAAAGGAAGATACTTCATTGAGTGTACTTTGAAAATAATTTGCAAAACAACTTGTATCACTTTTTCTTTTAAAATAACATTCTCCTCTTTGGTTAGCACATCCAGTGTATGGACATTATTAAGGCAAATACCTTTTACGAGTAGATTTCTTATAAATGGACTCCATCTTCAATATAATTAATTCTACCAGAGGGAAAAGTGCTTTTCAAAGCTAACCAATCATTCTTTTTGACTTATGAGAAAAATGTGGTCAATTATGCTTATTCAATCCACTTCAACACCATGCAACCAACAGATATTACTATGTACCCGTTATTTAAGAAGTTAAAATGTCTACGCTCACACATACGCACATGCATCCATGCACACAGACAAATGTGTACCCACTTATATTTTATCTTTCTCTTTACACAGAACTGGATTTTGTCAATGTTAGTTTTATGAACTTGGAAAAGTCTTCTATCTATTGAGACCCAATATGTTCTCATGTGTACGATGGGGAGAATAAGACCTACATTTCAGAGTTGTTGAGAAGCTGATAAGAAATAGTAACTGATTGTTCTAACAATGTCTGCCACAGCACCTTGCAAGGGCCTTCTTATGCTGGCCTTGAAAAATTCCTACAGCTAGATGGCTCAGAACAGTGGTTGACCTAATCCCAGTAGGAAGGAATTCTGGCCATGGAAATAGTTTTCTAAATGGCTGGAGCTTATGGGCCTGCTTAGGACCACTTCTGAAGTGTGTTCATGGTGTGTTATGGATACACATGAAGGGCACTCTGTTAGTGAGGCCATGCTATCCTCTGCTTAGCTACTGTGCAGTTCACCTTTGGCAGAATATTTCTAGTAAGAGACGGCCAATTAATCTTGCATTAACCTTGATCACTTTTGACTTCAGCCTCTCAAAGGCTGCTTATTTTGTTCATTCTGTGGTGGAACCAGACCTAATAGGGTGCACACTTTCACACTGATTTTATATTTGATTGAATTAAGCTTTAAAGGAAGAAACATTGACATTTGCCCAACCTGTGAATTTCTCCCCGAGTATATTCACATATAAGAGCTCAGAGTAGATACAGCTCTTGTTAACCTGTATTATAAATAATAAAATTTGGTGAAGATATCCAAAGACACGCAGTCAATTAAAGGCAAGGCAATGACTGAAATTTATCTTTCCTGATTTTCAGTGTTCTTTTCATAAACACAAATCTTGCAGTCCTAGAATGTTGTATCTAGAAGGACAGCTAAGATTAACAAGTCAACAATTCTTTTGGTTCAGAAAAGAAAACTCAATTTCTGAAAAGTGAAGCAAATTTCGCAAATCTGTGACCAAATGTTTGCACAGTTTGGTCTAGATTCTGGATCTCTTTATCTCATGTGCTAATGTTCCTTTCCTAGTCCCCATCCTCCTCCCCTAGGGATTTGTTTCAATCTCAGGCTATTCTTTTTTGTTCACTATCTTTTGCTTTGCACCCTTCCATACAGCTCTACAGAAGACTGGGACTCAGTTTTGGCAGAGTAGGATTTGAGCTAAGAGGAAGAAAGAGAAAACATTTTGTGTCTTAAGAAAAAAAGTTACAGGTTCCTAGAGCTTGCTTCTGTGGATATGTAACAGCTTACTTTGGGTGAATATGAGTGTTCATTAGGCTTTCTAGTTTGTGCAAGAATAAATAATGAGGAAAAGAAGCTTAAGGGAAAATACTCAAGATTTAGCTGTATTTGTAAACCTACACATTCTCTTTTTGAACTGTACCTGCACTAGATTTCCGGAATGATATCTCCTCCTTACCTTTGTACTTTTCTGTGCTCTTACCATATCAATATTTTTTTTATGTTCACAAAATGCTCTATGTGCTTTCACTTCTCAAGGCCTTTGTCTATTTCAAGCCCTCTACCCAGAATGCACTTCTCTTCCATCTCTACTGGTCAAAACCCTATTGAGCTTGATAAGGCACGCCTTAAATATCACTTTTGTGAGGAAACTCTCCATGATTCTTCAGGAGGAATCAATTCTTTGACTTCCTAAAGCAATTTGTAAACACTAAAGTCCACATTCTTAGTGTTTCCTAGCCTACGCCCCACCAGATCATGAGATCACAATAGACATCCTCTTCCTGTTTGTTTAAACAAATACCTAAAACAGAATCCGGTACAAAATCTGGCACTTGACAAATATTAATTGAACAAGTGAGTGAATAAATGAATTAAAGTTAAGGGAAATGGAATAACTGAACAAGTGCTTTGAAATTTTTTGCTTTTTAAGGAAACTGTGATTTTTTTTTTTTTTTTGAGAGAGAATAAGAGTGTGTGCACACATGCAGCAGGGTGGAGGGGCAGAGAGAATCTTAAGCAGGTTCCACACCCAGTACAGAGCCCAACAGGGGGTTCAATCTCATAACCCTGAGATCATGACCTGAGCCTAAATGAAGAGTCAAACCCTTAACTGACTGAGCCACCAAGGTGCCCCAGGAAGCTGATTTTTTAAAACTGTAATAATTATAGTAAAGTAGCAATGGATTTTGTTATATGTCGAGGAAATTTTTCCAAGATTACGTCTGTATGGACAGAGGACATGAAACTTGGTTTTGCAGATACAGTCCCTCACCAACTCCTTTGGGATTGGGCCATCCATGTGCTAGCCCTGTGACCTCTCTGTTGCTTAAAGGAAGAGACACAGGGTTGTGTTCCAAGATGAGTCCTGTGGCTGCTGGAATGTCCTCTCCAACACATATCTGCCTCTGACGAAGGGATTGTGAGATCTACTTTTCAGTGGTGAAAAGAAGATTTCAAGTAATAATAATAATTATTATAATAATATAAGAGAGCCATGTTTTCTAAATCTATTTGTTAACAGTAAATACATAAATAATAAATTATATAGTGGGAAAAGCATTATCTCAAAGCAATTTATGTAGTACCATATGATCCCAGTTCCATAAAAATGCCTCTCTATAATATGCAAGGATAGATGTTTACATTCCAAGAGAAAAGCTTAGACAGATATTCCCCGAAATGTTTTTTAAAATCTTAGTCAATTTCTTTAGTAAATTGCATTTTTTCTTTAATAAATTGCACTTTGAGGGTGCCTGGTTGACTCAGTGGGTTAAGCCTCTGCCTTCGGCTCAGGTCATGATCTCAGGGTCCTGGGATCAGGTCCCACATCGGGCTCTCTGCTTTGTGGGGAGCCTGCTTCCTCCTCTCTCTCTCTTTCTCTCTCTCTCTCTGCCTGCCTTTCTGTCTACTTGTGATCACTCTTTCAAATAAGTAATAAGACCTTAAAAAATAAATAAATAAAATAAATTGAACTTTGAAATATAATTCCTTAGTATGTATATTAAAATGTCCTAGTTATGCTTTCTTCAGATTTATTACTAAAACCCAAATAATAAAACACTTTAAATACATTTTGTTATAAGTTCAAAATTAAATAAAAAGGAAAATCTCAGCTTCTTTTTCTTTGACATATTATAGTTACAGTTGATGTTATTCTTAAACCATGAGCAATAATTTCTTTTTTCAAATATGTTTTATAAGGGCTGTATTCAACTAAGATCTTCTAAGAATTATTTGTGGAGTTTTTATCAGCATTTTTAAGAATCATGCCTTAGGTGCTAATAAATGAAGGCTGAGATTTAAAGGGGAAAATGTAGTGGGACAGTTTAATGAAAAGCTCCTAGTTAAAATAATTAAAAAGAGAAAAGAAAAGAAAAACTCAATGATTTTAGAAAAAACATCTAAAAATCCACACCCTTGCATGAATATTTGGAAATTATGAACATTTCAGAAGAACATGGTCAAGTGGTACATCCCAAATAAAATAAGCCTGAGAGGGGCACCTGGGTGGCTCAGTGGGTTAAGCCTCTGCCTTCAGCTCAGGTCATGATCTCAGGGTCCTGGGATCAAGCCCCACATTGGGCTCTCTGATCAGCGAGGAGCCTACTTCCCCCTCTCTCTCTCTGGCTGCCTCTCTGCCTACTTGTGATCTCTCTCCCTCTGTCAAATAAATAAATAAAAATCTTAAAAAAAAAAAAAAAGCCTGAAAGAAGCTACACAAACTACATTTCCACTATTAGGTAATCCTTTTAATGCATAAATGCAATCACAAGTTACCTTAGTATTTCAAAATAACCATCAATTGAAGAAGCAAAGTAGTCAAAAATTTAAAATTTTGGCTCATATTAATTGGTACAGAAAAATCTGTCCAGAATCCCTGAAAAGAAAATGAAAAGAAGAGTGACAAAATATCCCATATTCACTAGAAATCTCTTTATATGGAGGAATTTATGTAATGGCAACATTACACAGGGAAGCAGAAACACAACTGATTACTAGAATAATATAAATGTTGAATGAAATACATATCCAAAATTAAAGGCTTTTTATTAAAATGATTTCCTAAACTGCATAAAGGAACTGATTTAAAATTTAGAAATAAATTAATCAATTTGGTGTCATGAAATTACATTTGCCTGATTACTCCCATTGGATTAACTAAATTGAGTGTTTTAACAAGTAAGTTATGGATGTGATAGAAGAAGTGTATCCCTCCAAATAAAGGAACTTATAAAGAGAGTATCATTTAAATACCTATCATAAACAGGTCCACTGTTTAACTACATAGACATACTGTGCTTTACCTGAGAAAGTTCTATAGTAGAAAAATGGGAAATTCACTTTAAAGATAGAAGTGAGGTATATAAAAATTTTTAGTAAATAAATGCTCAAAATATTTCAGTGATTTGTGTTGTTTAGCTTTCTTACTGTATAAATTTGATTTTGTGAATTTTAACCTTACTTAAGAAAATTATAAAACTTTGTTTCCATAATGTCTTCTACTGCAAATTCTAATTATTATTTTGCATCATTTTTTATAAAAAAAATATGGATGCCTACTCCGTGAGCATGAATAACTGTATTTGAAACATGTTTTTAGCAATAAAAACTCTTATAAAGGTTATCTTTCATTTTTCCCTCTAAATCTTTTATCATCCAAACATACCTCTTTATCCCCTTTTTGGGGAAATAAATCGATAAATAGGATAAGGAGTTAAATATGATGAACTTATAAGAACAGTTTAAATTTACTTTGTTTTTTTTTTTTCCCCTTAATTGTTTTAACAGTTTCAGATCCATTGTGAGATCACAGGTATGAAAACATTTCCCTCAGATTTTTTTTTTTTTATTGTAAGGAAACTATATTCCAACCAGCAATACAAGAGGGTTCTAATTTGTCCACATCCTCACATTGTTTTTTCTTTTCTTTCCTGTCTCCTTCCTCTCTCTCTCTCTCTCTTTCTCACTATAACCATCCTAGTATGTGTGGAGTAATATCTTATTATAGTTCTGATTAGCATTTCCCTATTGACTAATGATGTCAAACCTCTTTTCATATGCTTATGGCCATTTATATGTCTTTGGAGCAATGTCAATTCAAGTCTTTTGCCCATTTAATTTTTTTGGCTTTTTGTGGATGGGTTTTAGGAATCTATTGTAGATTCTAGATATTAAAATATCAAATATAGATTTGAAAATATTTTCTACCATTGTATATGTTGTGTTACCATTTCCTTAATGATGTCCTCTGGTTTTAGAGTCACATAACTTGTCAGTTCATTTAGGTTATTTAATCTCAGTTTGGAAAGTCATGTTTGATATTATCACCTTCTTTTTAAGAAATCCTTCATTTAGTTCAATTCAACAGATTTGTACCAAGTGAGAATACAAAGATAAATAGGAACATAGTCCCTGCTCTCAAAGAACTTGGATTCTTAGAAAGTCATCTACACATAAACAGAGAATTTGTTTGACATACACAATAGTACACAAAGTAGCTTCTGTAGAACAGATGAAGTTTTCAGAAAATGACCTACATCTACAATTATTAAATATAGAGGCACTAGATTTACAGAAGGATCAAGAGAAAGAAGTTGAAACAACTAAATGTCAGCTTTGCCATGCAGTGGCTCTTAGACTGACCACCTAAACTTGAGGTATTCTGATATTCTCAATTGTAAGACAGGGGTATTGATTCCTCTCTCTAGCTTGAGCAATTATTGTGTAAGATCATGTGAGATAACAGATGTGAGAATGTTTGGGGGATTTAAAGGTGCTATGCAAATATAAAGTCTATTATTATTATGTATACATGTGCACCAATTACTTAGGATCATAATAGTTGGTAATAATCATTAAGGGGCATCATTAGAAATGTCGGGATGTCTGCACGTTTATATGCAGTCTTTGTGTTTGTGTACACAGCACACCTGCATTTGGGCACCATGGGATGTGCATTTATTTTATTTCCCAATCAAACTTTGCATTTCTGTTGTAGTAAATGCTAAGTATTAGCTTTCATTCTGCACAGGTCTTTATACCAGTGCAAGATCCTGACATTTCCACCGTAGCCAGAGTAAAATGCACAGACTGGAATTGTTCGGCCGAGTTTTAGTGGTCCTCTTTCAGAAACTGGGCCCTCAGGCCTCTGCAGCCTTTAATCAGCTGTAACTGGAGTGAAGCTATCAGCCCCTGCTTGTTCTCTGTCAGCTTTAGTACCATTTAGAGCATCCCTGATAAATGTACAGTACAAATTTAACAGGCAACCTGTGAGAAAGGAAAACCAAACATCTCTCGAGCACTGAAAGAAACTTTCTTCAGCCATGTCATGAAAAATCCATGGGCTAGTAGCTCCAGTGTTGACAAAAGGGAAGCCGGTGACACGTGAACAGACAATACCGTAATTTGAGTGTATCTATGGGTTTTAGAAAATATGCAAAACTAAATAAAAGTAAAAGGAGAGAGAAGAAATGAAAAAAGAAAAAAAATAGGATGGGCAGAGTTGGAAGAGAAAAGATAAGATAACAAGACAAAGTTGCTCTGGTTTCCTCCTTGAATTGGAAGAAAACCTCAGGGCACGCTTTCTAGCTATTCCAGAAGGTAGAAAGCATGTGGCTTGAGAGAAGAGAGCTGATATGATAATCTGGAAGTACTACAACTTGAACAGTTGTACTTGAGTTAGCACTTTGCTATTCACTGTCTACGTGAAACCAAGAGAAACCCAGAAGGTTCAGAGGTGATATTTAGGACCAGTTTTCTCATCTATCAAATGAGGATAAATTAATTCTGACCTTACAGGTTTTGGTGAAGACAAAATTAAATAATATTGAACTTCATGGACTCTAGAGCATTTTATAAAATTTGGCTAAGTTAATGTAATTTGCCTAGTGTCCTAAGAGGCTAACTATAAACCTACTAAATAGAAATAGTTCATTTTTCTAAGAACTCTGATATTATACACTGCCTTAAATTGAGTTGCTTAAGTAGAATATTCCATTCACACTTAGCAGCAGAATCAAGTTCAGTTGGGCCTATACTCTGGTATCATGGTCAAGCTCAGATCTACAAGCAGCTGGTTGCTTCTTGGAGTGAAAATTGCATTCATGATTGTGGGGTCATTGAATGCAATGGCCAAGAAAGAATTCTTGAGATGTTGTACAATGAAACTTGGTAAGTTTATTTAAGTAGCAGGAGGACAGGATCTACGGGCAGAAAGAGCTGCACTTTTGCTGCGGGAAGGTAGTACTTCTATGCTTAGTGATCAAGTGGGAGGGGACATGCAGAGAGTAGTAGACCATATATGACTACTTCAAATTTCTACTTATAAAACTACTTTTGAAAGATTTCTCTGGTGCCTATCATTCGATTCGATATAAACTATTGGTGAGACATACAGGCAGTCATGAGACCCTTTAAGAATGTAGCAACCAGCACATATTTGATCCTTATCCTAGGTATGCAGGTTTTAGGTCAGCTTTCTGGGCTAAACATGAACATTTTTCTGCTTCTATTCCTCATAACCTTGGTCAAAAAATATTTCTATAAAGATAATGCATTATCTTCCTAATGGAAATGTACAACACATTTTAGCATGTCAAAGTTGCCAAGAAGTCCAGCAGTAAAGAAACCTGTTTAATATTTTAGAGTTATTCACCAGTTTGCATGGTGTACTTTAAAGTTCCTGCTAACTTGCACTCCATAAGGAAATAGTCAAATGGATCTCCATTCCGATCCTGATTAGTTCCCTTATCCACTCTGTGACTTGAGCAACTTGTTAAACTGCTCTGGTCCTCTTATCTAAATATGAATAACAAAAGCATTTTCAAAGGCCATCTTTTTGTTAGCACGAGAGTTTAATACATGGCAGATATTGTCATTGTTGCTAAATCCTACTTTCTGTTCACCAAAGTTCGGACCACTGACTCTTCAAATACTTTGTTTTTATTTTTGAAGGATGACATGCTTCTCTTAGGAAGGGTGCGACACACCCTTTTCCTTATTTTATGTATTAAAAAAAACGAAAATCTGGGCCCATGATAATATGTCTGATGATAACAATTAGAAAACATGAATGAAAGTAGCATTACAAATATTTAGCTTTAATCTTCCCAACTAATAGACATCAGGTATACATGGAAGTGACATTCATGCTCCCTACAAATCATGTCCATTCTTCTGTTCATTTGATTATTCATTTATTGAAAAAAATGTATTAAAGACTTAATTATATGCCCTATTTCATGCTAGACAACAAATTCCTTACCTAAGAGGAGGAAGAAGGACAAATACTACCTACCCTCATATGTCTAATAGAATATTGAATAGTCTATGAAATATAAAAATGGTCTTTCTTAAAATTCCACATATCTATATAAGGCCACTTGGAAATTCTACACCTAAATATTAAATATAAAGAAAATACTGGAAATAAATAGAAATAACATAGGGAAGAAACAAGATAGAAGAGAAAGATGATTGAAACCTGGCATGTGTTAGAGTTAATCTAGGCATGAATCCCAGTTTAACCACTTTTTAGCTCCATGATTCAAGCAACAGATTTAAATAGTTGAAGAATCTATTTGTTGTATGCAATTGTATGGAAATTAAGTGATGAAAAAGGCATGGAAGAAACTTAAATGCATATTATTAAGAGAAAAAAGTCTATCTTAAAACGGCTATGTTGCCTATGATTTCCACAAGATGACATTCTGGAGAGGTCAAACTATGAGGAAGGTAAAAAGACCTGTAGTTGTTGGGGTTGGGAGGGAGGAGGGATGAATAGGTGAAGCACAGAGTATTTTTAGGGCACTGAAAATACTCTGTACAGTACTACAGTGATGGATACATGCCTTGAAATATTATCTATATACAGAAATATACAATACCAAGAGTGATTCCTAATGTATACTTTGGACGTTGGGTGATTAAGATGTATCAATGTAAGTTCATCAGTTGTGACAAATGGGCCACGTAAGGTGGGGAATGCTGACGAATGAGGAGGCTGTGCATGCATGGAGATGAGACTATATGGGAAATCTCTAGAACGTCCCTTTGATTTGCTGTAAACTTTAAACTACTCTAAAAAAGTGAAGTTTTAATACAATAAATCAAAAAAGTATATTTTTAAAAAGTTATATAACTAAAAAAAGTTCAAAAGATTCATTTAACATTTAATATACCTTGAATGTTAAACAAACTTTGAATATTTATAGTGTGTCAGGCACCTTGCAAAGCACTGAAGAATAAAAAAAAAACAAATGCACTGTTAAAGACCCACAGACAAGTAGAGGAGATAAATAAGCAAGCAAGTAATTAGCATTTAATTATATTAACACATATAATGCATAGATGTGGATACAAGTTATAGAGAGACACTAAAGAAGAGATAATAAAATCTGGCAGAATTAAAATTTCAGAGACATGATGTTATGTAACTTCAGGATTTGAGGGTGAACATGAATTCACCAGACATATAAGACTGTGAGAAGAGTATTTCAAAAGAGGCAAGTTCTGAGAAATTTCAGGAAAAGATATTGAAGTCAAATAAGATACACGTCTATAAAAAATGAGTATTAATTCTACAGACCAGGAATGTGGTTCATTTGGTAGTTAATTTCTATTAATTGTAAGAGAAATCTTTTTCCCTTCCCTTCCTTCTCTCTTATTCTCTCTCTCTCTCTATGTACACACACACACACACACACACACACACACACATACATCTTGTTCCATACTCCTTAAGGTCAATTTTTACTTTTTTAGAACATTGAGCATGTTTGAATAGAAATTTCTATTTTTATAGCACAGATTAAAAAAAAAAAGCCAAAGATCAGCATTTCCTTTACTTCTAAAACTTGAGAATATAGAAAGGATATCTTTGTTGTTGCTGTAAAAATTAAAAGAAGACTTAAGAAAAATGTTGCCTGTCATTCCTCCCACCAACTACTAGAGAAAAGTATATAAAAGTTAATTCAGAAGGTTGGGATCCAAGAGAAAAGGGCTTCTCAGCTTGGGAGCAGATGTGAGATGCCAGAATATAGAGATAACCAACCACTGAGTCTGGTTGGCAGTTAAGGAATCCTGAAGATCACCCTTCACCGTTTGAGTTCAGTGATGTAGACTATGTGAGGAAGCCACATCAGCATCTATAAACATTTGCTTATCTTTTATTGGTGTTGGATAATTTCCTTATGCTCCAACACTTTATTGTAGTCCTTTAGAACTGCCTTGTTCAGATACTCTTCTTAATGGTTTAGGACCATTAAGCTTTTCCTACTCATTTCTACCATCCCTCCTCTGGACAAAATGGTAGAGAAGGCACATCTTTTGGAGACTTAGACGTAGAATGGGGATAGGAAGTTCCAGCACTATGGTTTGGGTTAAGCTGGAAAATGGTTACACCCATTTGTGTTGCCAGGAATGAGAACTGGGAATTGAGACAAGTACCAGTATCTGAGCTTAGGGAAAACAAAACAAAAAACACTTGTTGTGGAGGAGGAGTCAAGATGGTAGAGAAGTAGCAGCTGAGACTACTTCAGGTAGCGGGAGATCAGCTAGATAGCTTATCTAAAGATTGCAAACACCTACAAATCCAATGGGAGATCGAAGAGAAGAAGAACAGCAATTCTAGAAACAGAAAATCAACCACTTTCTGAAAGGTAGGACTGGCGGAGAAGTGAATCCAAAGCGACGGGAAGATAGACCGCGGGGGGAGGGGCCGGCTCCCGGCAAGCGGCGGAGCAACGGAGCACAAAATCGGGACTTTTAAAAGTCTGTTCCGCTGAGGGACATCGCTCCAGAGGCTTAACCGGGATGAAGCCCACGCAGGGTCAGAGTGGCCTCAGGTCCCACAGGGTCACAGAAGGATGGGGGGGTGTCTGAGTCTCACAGAGCTTACAGGTATTAGAACGCGGAAGCCGGCTACAGAGACAGAGCCAAGGAGTGACTCTCAGCTCGGGGTTACCTTGAACCGCTCGCAGGCTCAGTCAGCTTGGAGCGCGGCCGGAGGCCAGGGTGACGGGAGCAATTGGGTGCTGTTCTCTGAGGTCGCACTGAGGAGTGGGGCACCGGGCTCTTGGCTCCTCCGGGCCGGAGACTGGGAGGCAACCATCTTCAATCCCGTCCTCCGGAACTCTACGGAAAGCGCTCAGGGAACAAAAGCTCCCGAAAGCAAACCCGAGTGGATTACTCAGCCCGGCCCCTGGTAAGGGCGGTGCAACTCCGCGTGGGGCAAAGACACTTGAGAATCACTACAACAGGCCCCTCCCCCAGAAGATCATCAAGAAATCCAGCCAGGACCAAGTTCACCTAACAAGGAGTGCAGTTTCAACACCAAGGAGAGCAGCAGAATTCCAGAGGAGGAGAAAGCAAAGCACGGAACTCATGGCTTTCTCCCCATGATTCTTTAGCCTTGCAGTTAAGTTAATTTTTTTTTTCTTTTTCAATTTTTTTTCCTTCTTCTGCTAATTTTTTTTTTACTTTTACCCATTTCTTTTTTAAAGTTTTTTAATTAGTTTATCTAATATATATATATTTTTTCCTTTTTATATTTTTTCTTTATTCCTTTTCTTCTATTAATTGTTTCATTTTTTTTTTCTTTCTGAACCTCTTTTTATACCCTTTCTCCCCCTTCACGATGTGGGATCTCTTCTGATTTGGTTAAAGCATATTTTCCTGGTGTTGTTGCCACCCTATTAGTATTTTACTTGCTCCTTCATATACTCTTATCTGGACAAAATGACAAGGTGGAAAAATTCACCACAAAAAAAAGAACAAGAGGCAGAACCAAAGGCTAGGGACCTAATCAATACAGACATTGGTAATATGTCAGATCTAGAGTTCAAAATGACGATTCTCAAGGTTCTAGCTGGGCTCGAAAAAGGCATGGAAGATATTAGAGAAACTCTCTCAGGAGATATACAAGCCCTTTCTGGAGAAATAAAAAAAGTAAAATCTAACCAAGTTGAAATAAAAAAAGCTATTAATGAGTCACAATAAAAAATGGAGGCTCTCACTGCTAGGATAAATGAGGCAGAAGAAATAATTAGTGATATAGAAGACCAATTGACAGAAAATAAAGAAGCTGAGCAAAAGAGGGACAAACAGCTACTGGACCACGAGGGGAGAATTTGAGAGATACGTGACACCATAAGATGAAACAACATTAGAATAATTGGGATTCCAGAAGAAGAAGAACGAGAGAGGGGAGCAGAAGGTATATTGGAGAGAATTATTGGAGAGAATTTCCCCAATATGGCAAAGGGAACAAGCATCAAAATCCAGGAGGTTCAGAGAACCCCCCTCAAAATCAATAAGAATAGGTCCACACCCCGTCACCTAATAGTCAAATTTACAAGTCTTAGTGACAAAGAGAAAGTCCTGAAAGCAGCCCGGGAAAAGAAGTCTGTAACATACAATGGTAAAAATGTTAGATTGGCAGCAGACTTATCCACAGACACCTGGCAGGCCAGAAAGAGCTGGCATGATATATTCAGAGCACTCAACGAGAAAAACATGCAGCCAAGAATACTATATCCAGCTAGGCTCTCATTGAAAATAGAAGGAGAGATTAAAAGCTTCCAGGACAAACAAAACCTGAAAGAATTTGCAAACACCAAACCAGCTCTACAGGAAATATTGAAAGGGGTCCTCTAAGCAAAGAGAGACCCTAAAAGTAGTAGATCAGAAAGGAACAGAGACAATATACAAAAACAGTCACCTTACAGGCAATACAATGGCACTAAATTCATATCTCTCAATAGTTACCCTGAATGTTAATGGGCTAAGTGCCCCAATCAAAAGACACAGGGTATCAGAATGGATAAAAAAACAAAACCCATCCATATGTTGCCTACAAGAAACTCATTTTAAACCCAAGGACACCTCCAGATTTAAAGTGAGGGGGTGGAAAAGAATTTACCATGCTAATGGACATCTGAAGAAAGCAGGAGTGGCAATCCTTATATCAGATCAATTAGATTTTAAGCCAAAGACTATAATAAGAGATGAGGAAGGACACTATATCATACTCAAAGGATCTGTCCAACAAGAAGATCTAACAATTTTAAATATCTATGCCCCTAACGTGGGAGCAGCCAACTATATAAACCAATTAATAACAAAATCAAAGAAACACATCAACAATAATACAATAATAGTAGGGGACTTTAACACTCCCCTCACTGAAAAGGACAGATCATCCAAGCAAAAGATCAACAAGGAAATAAAGGCCTTAAATGACACACTGGACCAGATGGACATCACAGATATATTCAGAACATTTCATCCCAAAGCAACAGAATACACATTCTTCTCTAGTGCCCATGGAACATTCTCCAGAATAGATCACATCCTCGGTCTTAAATCAGGTCTCAACCAGTATCAAAAGATTGGGATCATTCCCTGCATATTTTCAGACCACAATGCTCTGAAGCTAGAACTCAATTCCAAGAGGATTTGGAAAGAACCCAAATACATGGAGACTAAACAGCATCCTTCTAAAGAATGAATGAGTCAACCAGGAAATTAAAGAAGAATTGAAAAAATTCATGGAAACAAAGGATAATGAAAACACAACGGTTCAAAATCTGTGGGACACAACAAAGGCAGTCCTGAGAGGAAAATATATAGCAGTACAAGCCTTCCTCAAGAAACAAGATAGGTCTCAGGTACACAACCTAACCCTACACCTAAAGGAGCTGGAGAAAGAACAAGAAAGAAACCCTAAACCCAGCAGGACAAGAGAAATCATAAAGATCAGAGCAGAAATCAATGAAATAGAAACAAACAAAAAAAAACAATAGAAAAAATCAACGAAACTAGGAGCTGGCTCTTTGAAAGAATTAATAAGATTGATAAACGCCTGGCCAGACTTATCAAAACGAAAAGAGAAAGGACCCAAATAAATAAAATCATGAATGAAAGAGGAGAGATCACAACAAACACCAAAGAAATACAGACAATTATAAGAACATACTATGAGCAACTCTACGCCAACAAATTTGACAATCTGGAAGAAATGGATGCATTCCTAGAGACATATAAACTACCACAACTGAACCAGGAAGAAATAGAAAGCCTGAACAGACCCATAACCAGTAAGGAGATTGAAACAGTCATCAAAAACCTCCAAACAAACAAAAGCCCAGGGCCTGACGGCTTCCCGGGGAAATTCTACCAAACATTTAAAGAAGAACTAATTCCTATTCTCCTGAAACTGTTCCAAAAAATAGAAATGGAAGGAAAACTTCCAAACTCATTTTATGAGGCCAGCATCACCTTGATCCCAAAACCAGACAAGGATCCCATCAAAAAAGAGAACTACAGACCAATATCCTGGATGAACACAGATGCAAAAATTGTCACCAAAATACTAGCCAATAGGATTCAACAGTACATTAAAAGGATTATTCACCACGACCAAGTGGGATTTATTCCAGGGCTGCAAGGTTGGTTCAACATCCGCAAATCAATCAATGTGATACAACACATTAATAGAAGAAAGAACAAGAACCATATGCTACTCTCCATAGATGCTGAAAAAGCATTTGACAAAGTACTGCATCCCTTCCTGATCAAAACTCTTCAAAGTGTAGGGATAGAGGGCACATACCTCAATGTTATCAAAGCCATCTATGAAAAACCCACCGCAAATATCATTTTCAATGGAGAAAAACTGAAAGCTTTTCCGCTAAGGTCAGGAACACGGCAGGGATGTCCGTTATCACCACTGCTATTCAACATAGTACTAGAAGTCCTAGCCTCAGCAATCAGACAACAAAAGGAAATTAAAGGCATCCAAATCGACAAAGAAGAAGTCAAACTATCACTCTTTGCAGATGATATGATACTATACGTGGAAAACCCAAAAGACTCCACTCCAAAACTGCTAGAACTGGTACAGGAATTCAGTAAAGTGTCAGGATATAAAATCAATGCACAGAAATCAGTTGCATTTCTCTACACCAACAACAAGACAGAAGAAAGAGAAATTAAGGCGTCAATCCCATTTACAACTGCACCCAAAACTATAAGATATCTAGGAATAAACCTAACCAAAGAGGCTAAGAATCTATACTCAGAAAACTATAAAGTACTCATGAAAGAAATTGAGGAAGACACAAAGAAATGGAAAAATGTTCCATGCTCCTGGATTGGAAGAATAAATATTGTGAAAATGTCTATGCTACCTAAAGCAATCTACACATTTAATGCAATTCTTATCAAAGTACCATCCATTTTTCTCAAAGAAATGGAACAAATAATCCTAAAATTTATATGGAACCAGAAAAGCCCTCGAATAGCCAAAGGAATATTGAAAAAGAAAGCCAAAGTTGGTGGCATCACAATCCCGGACTTCAAGCTCTATTACAAAGCTGTCATCATCCAGACAGCTTGGTACTGGCACAAAAACAGACACATAGATCAATGGAACAGAATAGAGAGCCCAGAAATAGACCCTCAACTCTATAGTCAACTAATCTTCGACAAAGCAGGAAAGACTGTCCAATGGAAAAAAGACAGCCTCTTCAGTAAATGGTGTTGGGAAAATTGGACAGCCACATGCAGAAAAATGAAATTGGACCCTTTCCTTACACCACACACGAAAATAGACTCAAAATGGATGAAGGACCTCAATGTGAGAAAGGAATCCATCAAAATCCTTGAGGACAGCACAGGCAGCAACCTCTTCGACCTCAGCCGCAGCAACATCTTCCTAGGAACATCGCCAATGGCAACCAACAGAAGCAAGGGCAAAAATGAACCATTGGGATTTTATCAAGATCAAAAGCTTTTGCACAGCCAAGGAAACAGTTAACAAAACCAAAAAACAACTGACAGAATGGGAGAAGATATTTGCAAACGACATATCAGATAAAGGGCTAGTGTCCAGAATCTATAAACAACTTAGCAAACTCAACACCCAAAGAACAAATACTCCAATCAAGAAATGGGCAGAGGACATGAGCAGACATTTCTGCAAAGAAGACATCCAGATGGCCAACAGACACAGGAAAAAGTGCTCCATATCACTCGGCATCAGGGAAACACAAATCAAAACCACAATGAGATACCACCTCACACCAGTCAGAATGGCTAAAATTAACAAGTCAGGAAATGACAGATGCTGGCGAGGATGCGGAGAAAGGGGAACCCTCCTACACTGTTGGTGGGAATGCAAGCTGGTGCAACCGCTCTGGAAAACAGCATGGAGGTTCCTCAAAATGTTGAAAATAGAGCTACCCTATGACCCAGCAATTGCACTACTGGGTATTTACCCTAAAGATACAAACGTAGTGATCCAAAGGGGCACGTGCACCCGAATGTTTATAGCAGCAATGTCTACAATAGCCAAACTATGGAAAGAACCTAGATGTCCATCAACAGACGAATGGATAAAGAAGATGTGGTATATATATACAATGGAATACTATGCAGCCATCAAAAGAAATGAAATCTTGCCATTTGCGACGACGTGGATGGAACTAGAGGGTATCATGCTTAGTGAAATAAGTCAATTGGAGAAAGACAACTATCATATGATCTCCCTGATATGAGGGAGAGGAGATGCATCATGGGGGGTTAAGGGGGTAGGAGAAGAGTAAATGAAGCAAGATGGGATTGGGAGGGAGATAAACCATAAGTGACTCTTTTTTTTTTAAGATTTTATTTATTTATTTGACAGACAGAGATCACAAGTAGGCAGAGAAGCAGGCAGAGAGAGAGAGGAGGAAGCAGGCTCCCCGCTGAGCAGAGAGCCTGATGCGGGGCTCGATCCCAGCACCCTGAGATCATGACCTGAGCCGAAGGCAGAGGCTTTAACCCACTGAGCCACCCAGGTGCCCCATAAGTGACTCTTAATCTCACAAAACAAACTGAGGGTTGCTGAGGGGAGGGGCGTTGGGGGGGGTGGGGTTATTATGGACATTGGGGAGGGTATGTGCTATGGTGAGTGTGGTGAAGTGTGTAAACCTGGCGATTCACAGACCTGTTCCCCTGGGGAAAAAAATATATGTTTATAAAAAATAAAATTTAAAAAAAACTGTAAAACTTTGCTCAAAAAATTAAAGAAGACATAAATAAATAGAAATATATCCCATGTTCATGGAATGGAAGACTTCATATTGTTAAGATATCAATCATACTCAAAGCAATCTACAGATACAATGCAATCCTCATTGAAATCCCAATGATGTTTTTTGCAGAAGTAGAAAAATCCATCTCAAATTTCATATGGAATCTTAAGAAATTCCCAATAGTCAAAACAATCTTGAAAACAATAAATCTGGAGAAATCACACTTCCTAATTTAAAAACTTCTTACAAGGCTACAGCAATAAATATGATACTGACATAAAGACAAACACACAGACCAGAGGAATAGAATAGACCATGCAGAAACAAACCCTCACATGTATGGTAACATAATACTTGACAAGTGTGCTAAGTCTAGTAGGGAAAGGACAGTCCTTCCAACAAATGATGCTAGGAAAACTTTGTATTCACATAGAGCAGAATGAAGTTGCCCCCTTACCTAATATCATATACAAAAATTAAATTAAAATAGATTAAAGACCTAAATAGAAGAGCTAAAACTGTGAAACACTTAGCAGAAAACAAAGGGCAAACTTCACAACATTGGACTTGGCAACGATTTCCTAGATTTAACCCCAGAGGCAGAGGGAACAAAAGAAAAAGAAAACAGAGAAAATACAACTTCATAAAAAAATTTAAACTCTTCTCAAAAGACACTATCAGAGTAAAAAGGCAACACACAAAATGAGAGAAAATATTTGCAAGCCATGTATCTTGTAAGGGATTAGTACCTAGAATTCCTACAGAACTCTTAAAACTTCAAAAGAAAACAAACAACATGATTCAAAAATGGGTGAAGATCTTAAACAGGCATTTCTCCAAAGGCCTGCAAATAGCCAATGAGCACATGAAAAGGTGCTCAACACTACTAAGGATTAAGAAATGAAAAAGAATGGGGCACCTGGGTGGCTCACTGGTTAAAGGCTCTCGGCTCAGGTCATGATCTCAGGGTCCTGGGATCGAGTCCCGCATTGGGCTCTCTGCTCAGCAGGAAGCCTGCCTCGTCCTCCTGTCTCTCTCTGCCTGCCTCTCTGCCTACTTGTGATCTGTCTGTCAAATAAATAAATATATATATATATATATTTAAAAAAAAAAAAAAGAAATGCAAAAGAAAACTATAATGAGATTTCCACCTCATACCCATGAGGACGGCGCATAACAAAAACAAAAAGAAAAGCAAAAACAAAAACAAAAAACAGAACTCCAAAAGACCAGAAAATAACACATGTTGGTAAGAATGCGAGCAATTGGAACCCTTGTCACAATAGGTGGAAATATAAAACGGTGCAGCCACTGTGCAAAACAATATGGATCTTCCTCAAAAAATAAAAACAGAATTACCCTGTGATCCAGCAATTCCACTTCTGGGTATTTACCCAAAAGAACTGAAAGCAAAGTCTTTAAGAGATATTTGTGATTAGTTCATCAACTGATGAATGGATAAGGAAAATGTGGTAGATACCTATAAGGGGATATGAACTTTAAAAAGGAAGGAAATTCTGACACATGCTACAATATGAACAGATTTTGAAGACATCATGCTAAGTAAAATAAGCCAATTATACAAAGATAGGTACTGTATGATTCCACTTACATGAGTACTTATAGTGGTCAAAACCATAGAGGCAGAAAGCAGAACAGTGGCTGCCAGGGGCTGGAGATAAGAGGGAAATGAGAAGTTATAGTTTAATAAGTATAGAATTTCAGTTTTACAATATAAAAGTAATGTAGAGATGGATTGGGGTGATAGCACAACAATATGAATGTATTTCATACCACTGAGTGTGATGGTAAATTTTATGTTTTATGTATTTTGCTATAATGAAAAAATTTGGAGAAAAAGGACATACAAAGCTTTCCATATGAGCAAAGTTACTCATTGCAGCATTGCTAATAACTGTAACACACTAGTGACCATGTAAATTTTCACAAATTGAAGCTTGGTTGAGTAAACTTTGGTAACATACAGAATGAATTGCTATGCCACTGTGAAAGAATGAGAGTGGAAGGGGAGGAAGAGAATTTGATCTATATGAACAAATAATAAATTATTTCTGACATTTATTATAAAGTAAAAATCAAAGTGCAAATGACTTTATATGATTGCCTTTTGTGTAAGAAAGCAGGAAAGATCATTGAATTTGTTATCTCAAGAAGTGGGTGGGAATCAGATGAAAGCATTGAAAATTGGGAATAGATATATAAATATGCTTTTTCTCTAGTTTTGACTTTTTTGTATTTTTATATTTAAAATTTTCAAAAAAATCAAATCAAATCGACATGAGTGGGGGAAAAGCCTAGTGTGGAATATAAACATAAGCAAGTGAACACATTTTGAATGAGTAGCATAATCACACTGAGGGGGAGGGGTACATTGATTTAATTAACTTTTGAACACAGTGTTTTGATTTTATATTCTAGAATGAAAGAACAGTAAATACATTTTGAATTCTAGAAGTGGACTGGTTTTTGTGCTGGTATAGATGAACAATTATAAAACCACTTTTAATATATTCTGAGATTAAGCATGTAAATAAACATATTGAGGATACAGGAGTTATGCAGTGGAAATGTAGAAGACCAGAGTAGATTCTATGGTGATGGATTAGATGTAGAAATATAAACATGAACTTGTGAGTTTCATCTCTAACTAGTAGATGCATATAGACAAGAGATAGATGACAGATAGATATAGATAGATGTGATAGAAAAAAAGAGAAAGAAAGAAGAGGATAGAAGGAAGGAAAGAAGGAAGAAAGGAAGGGAAAGGGAGAGAGAGAGAGGAAGGAAGGAAAGGGAAGGGAAGAGGGAAGGGGAGGGAAAAAGAAAAAGAAAAAGAAAGGAAAGAAGGAAGGAGGGAGGGAAGAGGGAGAAAAGGAGGAAGGGAGGAAGGAAGGAAGAAAGGGAGGGAGGGAGGAAAGATGATAATTCTCTACAGCTAAATAGACAGCAATATGAAAATGAAAGAACTAACAAAATCTTCAGTTTGGGTTGTTTTTTACCTGCTTTCTGCTCAGCTTCTTCAGGGCACGACTCAGGAAATGACGTTTTTCTAGCTCCATTTTTTCTCTCAGGAATTATAGTCCTTCATGTCTGGATTGATTGGTTGCCCCAACCTCTCACTTTTGCTCTTGAGAGTCCCCAAAGCTTTACAGTCACCCCCTGACAGCATTTCTCTGGCTATCCTTTTCCTAGACCCCAGATCAACAACTGAGAAATATTCTGAAGGGGGAAGTGCCATACAGAATATTGGTCTACTAGGGAGCATCTGAGTGGTGCAGTCTGTTAAGCCTGGAATCTTGGTTTGGGTTCAGGTAGCAACCTCAGGATCATGAGATCTGACCCCGGGTGCGGCTCTTTCTTCAGCACGCAGTCTGTCCCTAACCTCTCAACCCTAACTGCTTTGGCAGCTGTTCCGTGCCTTCAACGAGATGATTTTAGTATATCCTCTAGGTTCTAGAATTGTTCTTGAGGAGAGCACTGGTCTGATGCAAACTTTTCCACTATGTCTTGAAGCAGAATCTAGAATACAAAACATTTCACCACTGATTTTGATTTTGTTACTGCACTACCAGTATATGATAGTGTTGAAGAGTATATGATAGTGTTGAAGATATATCTAACTTAGTGCCCTAAGTTAGATATATCTGTGTCCAAATTGCAGGTCCATTGCTTCCTATGTAATGTGGGCAAATGTTTTAAATCTTTTTAAGATTATTTATATTATCTGTGAAATGAGGATATAATAGTGACTATCTCATAGGAGTATTGTGATGCATAACTATAATAATGTACATAATATAATAAAAACTACCCTGGTAGCTCTTACAGTATAAATACTAAAATTTACCTGAGATTATTGCAGATGTCATTGTTTGGTGTTTGCCATATATTGACTTCACACTGATAGTCAAAAAAAGAGCTAACTTTTGCTTCTAAGACCCTGAAATAGAGGGATCCAGAGTGCACAAAGTGATACATATTTTTAAGTATCCATTCATGAAAAGTATGTTTTTTATTTATGCATGAACTGAGTTTTCAACTCCACTTTTGAAACTACACACTGAGTAATCAAGTTTAAAAATATGTATTCCATAGTACATACTTCAAGAATTAAAGAACTATAGATATTTTATATCATTTTATCATCAACTATAAGCTTTTTGAAAGATCATTCATAAACTATACTTAGGGAAGAACTTTGGGGAAAAGGAACATTGGCAAATGTGTTCAGGAGGACTCTGTCCCAAACTTGGTATTATTTCACAATATTATTTAACTAGGATAACAAGAAAATGTGGAACAAAATACATTCAAAATGGCCAGAGGAATGCAGCATTTTTTCTTAGACGATTTCTTGGGCAGTAGAATTTACAGAAAGTTGGAAGAGGGAGTAAAAAATGACCAAAGAGTTTGCAAGAGAACAAAACTTTCTAACATGGCACATAAGTTAGTCTTTAATGAAAACAAATTTAATATGTGAAACAGTCAGTCTTCTTATTATACCCAGCAAGGAAGAAGATACTTCTAAACACACTGCGGTTTTTTATCTGAGAATTTTCTAAAGAAGGAAGTCTTTGGAAAGAAATTGTTATTTTTATAAGAAATTTACCAAATAATTATTAGAATATTGCAAATAACAAATTGGAAGTAACCTGAATTTGTAACCACAGAAAAGACACTGGGCAAATAGTAACATATCTGCATGAGAATATTAGATAAAACGTAGAGTATTAATTAAAAGTCTGCATCATTCAATGTAAAATAGTTACTTCTGTGAACAGAAAATGAGTACAATATAGTATCTATTACATAATTAAAATACATAGAGCTTTGTATTTAATTTGATAAAGACCAGCAAATAAAATAAAGGCATACATTTGATTGTCAGTATATAATCTAGGTAGTTTTAACTTTCTTCTGATTTTTGTTGTTGTTATGCTATTATTATGGATTAATAGCTTGAAGTATGATAATCTTAGTGATAAATAATGATAATGAGTAGAGTATAGAATAAAAGCTAACTGTAGTAAAAATGTCCTCTCATTATAGGTCACTATATTCTATTACCAGTAAGGCAGCCAGTACCAAGGACTTTCAGAGAAAATAAATATTAAATACTTTTAATTTTATACTTAAAGTTTTCATATCTTAATTGTGATATTAAAATATCATCAAGAAAACAAGCCTAGGATTTAAGTTAAATTTAAATATTCATGAATAATCACCTGTTAAGCCAGCAGAACAATGTGTAGATCTTTATAATTTTTTCTTCAATTTTCTTACTGTCCTGCCTTAATATTTTAACTATCACAAAATTGGAAAAATATCCTCTGAACTTTAATACTACTAGCAGGTAAGGAATTATTATAATCACCTTATTTTATAGGGAATTTTCTGCTGTAAATTTCAAACCAGATCCCAATATATTGTTCATGTTTCACAATGATGTAGAAGGCTAATGGAATACCATTATCCTCTTCCTCAGGAACCAAGTTTCAAATAAGATTCTTCTGCATTAAGCATTTGAAAAGAGACCTACATACATAGCGCAAAATTTTCATGGTCTCTCATGCCAGAGAAAACACAGTTCGTCAATCTGCATAGAATAGCCTTGCAGAGTTGAGATAAAATAATCCAAAAAACTAAAATTGTTATACTTAACTTCAGGTCTTTAACATAATTTGCTTAATGAAATTTTGTTTGCTAATGTTTACTAGGAAGAAATTAAGGTAATTTAAATGCAGAATTCCTTACCTGATAAATGACTTGAATTCTAGCTATAAATAAATAAAACAAGTGTTCAGAATCTCAGAGAATGAAAGGTTCCATAAGGACTGACAAATGTTTTAATAACACATGAATTTTTATGCCATTGGTGATATAACTGGAAATCAAAAAGTATATTAAATATGAACAACATATAGAAATATCATAGTTTATCATTTCAAATTTTTTTTATTTCTGCATATCCAAACGAACATATGAAATTTGAGATTGAAAACATCTCATTCATTATTCAAACCTTATTTAAAACAACTCTGCACACACCAAGAAAGAAGAATTCTCACCTCTTTCTCACATAGTGATAGAGAAATTATTGCTGGAATCATTTATCATTTAGATTGTTTTCCAGGAACAATGAAACTCAAAGGCAAGAGCTGGAGTAACAAGTATCTCAAATTTTAAGAAACCCTCCTAAACAGCCATTTGATATTCTACTTTTCCCTCTCATTCTGAAATAGTATTTCTTTTCTGGATACCTATATTCCAGAATTCATCAAATTTCAAGTGATCTTCAAGCCAGAATTGACAGAAGAAACAAAGGCCATTGGGTAGCCTCAGATGTTGGGAAAATAAAAACATTAATGTCAAGAGTTGGGACATTAGTTTGTACACTAGCTGAAAAAGAGGTTAAGACACCATTAATAAAAAAAAAAAAAATCCTCAATACAAAACACTTTTACAGATTAGACTGAGGCCACAGAAGACAAGAGAAATGAGAGAAAAAATATAGGAGAAAATGGTGGCAAGAACAGAGTTCCGCAATGAGTATTGCAGATGAAATGAGACAACTGTTTATAGAGTTAAGGACTACAACCATTGCCAGCTCAGACTCCTGCTTCCAGGGAAACCATGTTAATAAGCCATGTTACATTAAAGGGATACTCACCAGTATGGCTTAGGAAATCTGGGTAAGTTGGTGGGGAGCAAGCGAAACCAAAATCTTTCAGGTCTAGGACCACAACACATAGCATAAGCAGGCATTGACTCCCCAAAACTATATTGGTTGACATTCAGAATGACCTTGAACCCAAACCAATTTAAATTGTTTTGTTTTATTTCAACAAAAGAAAACAAATAGTTGGATAGTTTACTAATGTTTCTATCAAAAATAGTTAAATAATGGAAAAAAGTTAAATACCAAATTATCCAGGAAAATCTCTTCTCTATTGTTTATCTAAAGTAGTTTCTATCCTTATTGAGCCCTCTGACCTTCAAAGTGGAATGTGTAGTTTTTGAATTTCTGAGATCTGCTCCCTTCACATAGTGCTCCTTGCACATAAGAAAAGCTGGAGGATGGGGTGTCTTGTTGGCTCAGTCAGTTAAGCCTCTGACTCTTGGTTTTTTGACTCAGGTCACGATCTCATGAGTCATGAGCTCAAGCCCCACCCATGTTGACCTCCACACTCAGTGAGGGGTCTGGTTGAAGATTCTCTCCATCTGCCCCACCCCCTGTCTCTCTCTCTCTCTCTCAAATAAACAAATAAATCTTAAAAAGAAAAAGAAAGAAATGCTGGAAGAGACAGAACAAACAAATAAACATCAATTTCTTTAATCAATGAGTTATTCAAATAGCAGCTCTATTACTAATTGTTAAATTTATTTCATATCTTATTCATTTGACATTTGCTTGAATTGTTAAAATATAAATTATTTCTCAAGGTGGAATTTTACTATCATCATCTGGGACAACTTCCTTTCTACCCTGTAATTTTATGATTAAGGAAAAAGGCATGATAGAAAATAAGAGTGATTATATCTTATACCTGAGATCAATATAGGTAAGGTTCAGTATATATATGTGTGTGTGTGTATGTGTGTGTGTGTGTATATATATATATATATATATATATATTTTTTTTAAATCCCCAAAGTCTCCAAATTATTAATGTATTTTATATTAGTTGCAAACCAAGCTAGGAAACCATTTGGGGATGTGTGGTGGGGTGGTTATGTTACAGGGATTCATATATTGCATAATTGTTATAAACTTTTTAGAGAAAGATAAATACCAACAAATAAATTTGAAAAAAATTATTATTTTTATGTCTTCAATGATAAAGCAACTCTAAGACAAACAAAAATTATGTAAAAGTGAAAGTAACATTTACTTTTCACAATACCATGTTTAAATGGCTTTGACAATAAATTTATGCTCATTGAGTGTATCATACCTGTTCTTAATTAAAATGTTTTAATTTAAAATTTATGTTTTGCCAAAATAAATTGAGTTGTCATTTTTATTAACTTGTACTTCATTTTATCAAAGTATGTCTATGGGGCTTTTTAAAAGACACCAACTCCTTTTTTTTTTTTTTTTTTCTAACAGAAATCCAGACTTTTATTTGTCTTTAAGTAATAACAAATCTCTGGAAATATTTTTCAGTTCAAGTAAGACTCACCAAAGTCTTTCACTTTTAGTTTATATTAATAAACTAACTAACTAACTAAATAAATATATATATATATACACATATAAATATATATATATATACACATATATATATATATATACACATATATATATATATATTCCACAAAACACTTTACACAACAGATTTGTGAATTTTCAGTTCTGAACTCAGATAATACAAACTTTTCTCATTGGTTCCATTCAGCGTTACGCATTTCCTTGCGTTTTCTCAAAGCTCAAGCTGCTATGAGAATTGTAACTTTGGTGCAATTTCCATAAACCAATTAACTATGGGTGTTTATCTGTTCCAAGAATGAGCAGGGGGTTCAGACGGAAGTGGGGGGAAGAAAGACCCATACATGGAGAAGGCTGGAGGCTGGGGTAACAGGCTAGCAGATTTGTAGGCACAGAATAATCTGGTCTCACCCTTAATGAGCAAAATCAGACAGCTTTAATTTGTGTGTGTGTGTTTTGTTTTTTGTGTTTTTGCTTTGTTTTGTTTTATTTTTTGGTTTTTGTTTTGTTTTTGCAGTTTGTTTGTTTGTTTGTTTGGCTCCCTGACCACAAAAGGGAATAGAGCACCCTGTGTAGGAGAGGGTTAGATGAGTCCTATGCAGTCAAAGGGAACAATACTGACATGTTAGTTGATCAGAAAGATGTTTTCACACTGTTTCTCATAGATGGTCTCTGGAGACAACTTTCTTTCTCTCTGTCTGTCTCTCTGTCTCTTTTTTTTTAATTACCAAGCATGACATTCATGGTTATTTCTTCTTTCCACCCAGTTGACTACAAAGGGTCCAGCTCTTCAGCCCCTTGTTGGGCAGGCCTGGGGGAGGAAGTGACAGAAGGCTCGCCTTATTTACCTTAGTGGCTTCCCGGTGTAATCTGGTTAATCATGTGGCTAATGGGAGGACACCACGGGTCCCCACACACTGTGCTCCACAATGAGGACTCATTCATATTTAATACAATAGAGTGTTTAAGTCATTCCACGCTTTGTGGAGAAGATTGGCTTTCTTTGTGTGGCGGCTCCTGCGAGGCCTGCTCCCCCCCCACCCCGCCTCCTCTGTCAGACAGGCATATGTTCCAGCTCCTGCCTGCTGCAGCTGGACAAGGAAAGAGCAGGCTTCTTTCTTTTCTTTTCTTCTTTTTTTTTTTAACCAATGAATTGATTATTGCGGTGTGAAATGTGGGCTGAAATGGTCCCCTCCGCCCCGTGGATGCATATATTAGCCTTTTGCTATTCTAATATTTCACAGCAAGACATCTTAAGAGGAAGCAGGGCTCATGTTCCTCGAGTTTGCCATTGTGTGGACAACAATCTGTTGAGCACAAAAGAAAAATAAATAAATAAAAGCTGGTGAGATGTTGACCTTGTTCTTTGAATACTACACATGGACAGACAGCGCTGCTGAAGCCGGGCTCTGGAGTGAAGAATAAAGGCGGGGCACTTGGGTAGTGGGAAATATTCTCGCTGCGACTGGAATTTTAAAACAAGCAAATTGAAACGAGCATCTCATCAAAACACTACACTTGGCCCGTGGATTTGATTTTAGGGAAGAAAAACATGAGGTCTCCCTCCTAATGGGAGAGATAATGGGTACAAAGATTCTGTCACACCCCACTGGAGAAACCGACATTTTTGGGAAATAATAGAAATTAATGACTTTTGATCTCTGAAACACATATTTTAATGTTTTCAATGCTTTATTTTTTTTTTCAAATTTGATTCAAAAAATAGAACAGTTGAGTTACTACAGCTTTCGTCCTCTGTCTTCAATCTATTTCAAACAGACAGCTTTCATCCAGCCACTTTGGTGACAAGTTGAGTCCAAAAAACCAAGGTATCACTCCCATTTACATAGTAGGATATGGTTTAATTTCTATTTGGATAATGAGAATGGACTTTCAAAAGAAAAACATAAATTTTAACATATTTATTCCCAAATGTTATGAGATTGCTGAAGTCTTAGAGTCCTAAAATCTTTCATAAGCTGTTATATATCTTAAGTCCTCTGGCGACAAGATCTGGAATAGAGAATTTTTATAAGAAGAGTCATGAGGAAGATCGTTTCTGTTTAGAGCAGCAAACGAACAAAAAGTCCTGAGTTGATCGGCCTCCACTTGAAACTGGTGGTTCTGATTCAACCCAATTAAAAAATACCCTACTAAAATGACATATGTGAAGTGATGATGATAACTATGTACCTATAAATGAGCCCCACTCACAGATTAATGAAAAATGGAGAATTATTGGCCAGTAGAATAAATAACCAAAGGAGATGATCACATTTATTTTTAAAACTGTATAGAGTTACCCTGGTCTAGGATCATTCTGATGTGATACAGCCCAAAGCAAAGGATTAGATCGACTGATTGATCCCGCTGCTGGTAGCCTCATAGCACCCTGCCATATTAGCAAGGGAAGATGGTAGAAGCCATCCACATAGCTTTATGTGGACCTGGGCAGTGGACGCTTAACTCCCATTACAAGCTTTATTTTTTACTCGCCAGTGTTGAGAAACATACTGCTTAAAACATTAAAGAGCTCACTTCTTTCTATTAGTCATTAAAAGGATAACCTCATAAACTAGCCAAGACTGCAAAAGTAATTTAATAGTTGCTTTGGCTGATTCTATAAACCACATGTGAAATTGCTTGATTTGCTTCTATTTATATAAGGCCCTCTTGCTTTTTATAGTCACCAAATGATGAGACATAAATTAGATATAATATAGAACTCTTTTATTATTGTTTAATATTCATACACAAAACTATTCTATGTGATAAAAAAGAAAGCATTTCCTGTATTTCTCTATAATTTTTATGTAATTCATTGGAGAAAGCAAATATTTGAAAAAGAAGTGAAGGAACTTGAAAGTCTCTTCTAAATGTAATTTATTAAAAAGAAAAAAAAAAATCTCAATATAGGGATTAATCCAAAGATTTTTCTGTGAATATGGGAAAAGGAAAAATAGAGAACGGGAGTCAACTTTGTAGAAAGAGAAGTCTTAGATATCTTAGGTTAACTTTGTTTATTCAAATATAGGAAATCAAAGTGAACCAAAACCTTAATTAAAGTTTACTCTTGAGAGCTTCTCTCCTCCCCTTACCCACCCCCCACCTCCCCAGCTGAGAGGTTTCATCTCCTTACCCTCCACTTCATTAGAGCCTTAACAATCCATTATCCCTTCCCTAATCCTCCACTGCGCCAAGGAGTGGGGTTATTAGAGTAGTTGAAGGGTTGCTGTCATTGTGATAGAGGTGTGAATTGATCACTAAGATGACAACTGGTGACAAGTGTGGTTTATTAGACTGCTACTTTGCCTCTTAATTACAACTGATTAGCCTGCCTGTGAGAGGTGGAAAACAGAAGAATTAACTGCTTTTGTTCTTGTCATCTACTACATTTACCTTATTGTTTCGATTTCCTTTTCAATGTGATGGGGTTTTTTTGTTACCTCACTAGGAGATCTAGACATTTCCCAAAAACGATAGTAAGAATCCTTATTTTCTAAACTGATAATTTTTCCTGAAATGTATTTCAAGAAGATCTACTTTTAGATTTTCCAGTATGAAATTTTTTCATTGAAACTTATTTCAAGGAAACCTAATTTTAACTGTGAAATTATTTCATGTGCCCCCAGTTGAGGTATTAATTTGGATTCACTTATATATTTGTTTTTCTCCATCTTAATTCAAAGGAGACAAGTAGAGTTTTGGGAAGAGCAATCATATTTTCTGTACATTGGTTGTTTTCTGTTAAAGGAGAGAGCAAATTGTAGCCTCTGTATTCCTTCATTTGCTTAGAAATATTTAAAGCACCAATAGCATATTATGAAGTAATTGTAAGTTATTCTTTCACTTATACCTAAGGTTAGCCTGGGATACACAAGTTACTTAAGGTTAACCGCTGAATCTACAATTAGAACCACGAGGATTTTAAAATATTGAATGTTTTTGTTTCCAAACATTTTTGTTTATCTTTTTTGTTTGCCTCTTTTTTTTTCTTTTTTTCTCATTGACCTGACTGATTTTTAAAGTTTTCCTTGAAATATAGTTTTGTCCATCCTTATATGGATCAGATCCTGAAAGAACCCACACATTCAGCATTCAACATAGTGAAACTAGAGGTCACGATGGCCAATTTTAACAATTAAAGTGAAGCATTCCTAAACCCTGGTTTACTAGTTAAAAATTGCTCTTTTGCTGATAACTCAAAGTCTTGATTTTCACTTACAGTGAATACTAAAGATTTTAACTTAAAAATTTACATTTTTTTGTTTTGTTTTGTGTTAAATTTACATATTTTTAATATGTAAAGTACAGTAATCAAATCAGTAGGAACCAAATACTATAAATGATTGCTTTCCTTTAGAATCTAGCCATAGCAGGTAAGAAATGTGTACATTTCCCTTCCCTTTGCATTCACTTATACCTGTTTTGAACCGAAGTCAAAGAAATAAAAAAGAAGGATCATGGCCTCATGGCCAACATCAAGGGGGAAAATTGGCCTTATTATTCTCAGCAATGGACCCAATGGACCCTTGAAATAGCAGTGTCTCTTTTGATTATATAATATTCTGCATAGACAAAAATGGGCAGTGAGAGCTAACATATTTTAAAAACTAAAATTTTCAAAATCACTTTTTTGCAAACTGTAGCTATTTTTTACAACAAATTGTATGAAATCGTAAGGTATTAAAGCTTGACGATGTATTGGAAATCAAACCAATCCCTCAGAAGTATAGAAGCCTTAAAATATTAATCATATATATGTATATAAATATATTCTATATAATGTGTAATATACAGAGAACAAGTATTAGCCTCATATAAGTGATTTTGATCTTTGGACAATATGATTATTATTTTATTCATTATCTTAATACCTAAAAATTTTTGAAACACAGGAAAATCAGTCAGCTGCTTACAGTTAACAATCAATAAATAATTAAATTATAAAACTATTGAACAATTCAGTAGACTATAAATTGTTTTTTTTTTTAATGTTAGATTTAGCTAATAATTATTGAGACAATGTAGAAGTACAGTTAAAGTGGATTCTGGTATCAGATTGTTTTATTTAAATTCTGACTCAACCACTTACTAACTTATATGGCAGTTTTCTGACCTATAAAATAGAAATACTAGTAGAAATTTACTCATATTGCTGGTATGAAAGTTAAAAGAAATAATATGTAGAAGGCATTTAGACAAGTGTTTAAAAAAATCTTCAGCTAATATCATACTTGATGATGAACAAATGAACACTTTCTTCCTAAGATTAAGATCAAGACAGAGATATTCTCTCTCACCACTTCTTTTCAACATGGTACTGGTAATTTTAATCTGGGAAATTAGTGAAAATAAAGAAATAAAAGGTATTTCTATTGGAAAAGAATATGTGAAACTTTATTTACACATGACTTCCTATATAAAAGTTCCTAAGGAATCTATTTAAAAAATGATAGAACTAAGAAATGATTATATCAAGGCTATAGGAAACAAGTTCCATATCTAAATTTCAAATTCATTTTTATATACTAGCAGTAAATAATCCAAAAATAAAATTGAAAAACAATTCCCTTCATAATTATTTATTTAAAAAAAAACCCTCAAATCTTTAGAATTCAACTTAACAGAAGAAGTACAAGACTTGTGGCTTAAAAACCACAAAACATTGCTGAGAGAAATTAAAGAAAAACCTAAATAAACATAGAGAGACATACTGTTTTCATGGCTTGGAAATCATAATATTGTTAACATGGCAATAGTCTCAAAATTGCTTTGTAGATTCAGTGCAATCTCTGTCACCCAATAACTATTTTGTATAAATTGAAATGTTTGTTCTGAAATTCATATAGAAATGCAAAGGACCCAGAGTAGCCCAAGTAATTTTGGAAAAGAATAACACTGTTGGAAAACTTAACACTTTACAATTTCAAAACTCACTACAATGCAACAGAAATATGTGGTGTTGGTAAAAGGATAGAAAGGTGCCAAGATCATTCAATGGGAGGACTGTGTTTTCAACAAATAGTGTTGGGACAACTAGACATTTATCTTCAAAGCAGTAAATTTTGATCCTTACCTCACACCATATAAAAAGTTGTCAAAATGCATCATAGATCAAAGCTAAAACCATAAGACTTCTAAAAAGAAAACTGAAAATTTTCATGGTCTTGTGTTAGGTAAAATGTTATTAGATATGACACTAAAACACATAAAAATTGATTAATTGAACTTTATTAAAATTCAAATTATTTATGCAATAAAGGTTAACATTTAAAAAATAAATAAGACACAGGCAACAGACTGGGAGAAATATTTGTAAAACATTTATATATTAAAAGGCCTGTATCCAGAATATGCAAAGAACTCCTACAATTAACAAGAAGACAGAAAAATCCAATTTTAAAAATGGAAAAATTATTTCAATAGATATATTTATAAAAGATCTGGAAATGGCCAATATACACATGGAAAAAGCCAAGAAGTATGTGCATATGCTAAATATCATTAGCCACTGGGGAAATGCAAATAAAAACCACCATGAGCTACCACTTCACAGTTACTGGTCTGGGCATGATCACAAAGACAGATTGTAACAAGTAGCTAGTGGGAAGGTTAAGACTGCAGCCACTCTATAAAACAGTTCCACAGTTTCCCAAAACGTTAAATATAGGGTTAATACATGACAGTGCAATTCTACATTGAGTTATTTAGTT
The DNA here is from genome assembly GCF_010015895.1 of Lontra canadensis. Classification (NCBI taxonomy): domain Eukaryota; kingdom Metazoa; phylum Chordata; class Mammalia; order Carnivora; family Mustelidae; genus Lontra; species Lontra canadensis. The sequence goes on from NW_022631015.1 coordinate 9,179,342, forward strand.
AAGAGGAATTAAAAATATATCCACACAAAGACCTGTATGTCAATGTTTCTGGCAGCATTATTTATAATATCTAAAAAATGGAAACAATTCAATATTCATCAGCTGCTGAGTGAAGAAACAAATGGGTTGTATCCAAACAACAGAATACGATGTGAAAGAAAGAAGTATCAAGACATGTTACAACATTACATTAGCTTTGAAAACATTATGTTAAGTGAAAGGAGCTAATATTTAAAATTTAAAAGGGAGGAAAATAAGAGAGAACTTACTTTTTTTTTTTTCTTACTATTCCTGCCCAGAAGTATCCTGCAAATCTCAGAAATTGTCCATCCACCTAGAAACACAAGGTCAGGATGAAGGAAATTACTAGCAACCTTAGCCAGGTGATACTTTGGTAGTATTATATAATTTTCTCTTATTTTATACTCACCAATCAGCTTATTACTTACCACAACCCAGTGTGACTGATTACAACAGAGACTGCACTGCTAAAGAAAACGTTATCTACTCTGTTCTCCTTCTCATTTTAAACTAGTAAATTGGGATCCTAGGTTTCATTTGTGGCTTTTATGACTTCAAGTTATTGTAAATCTGGTCACCTGTGCTTGAGATGTTTAAATAACAAAACAAAACAAACAGACAAAATAACACCTTACCTCTGGTTCTTTAAAGCTGATATTTAGCTTCTGGACTGGGATGAATTCACAAAGTACTTGCCATTTTGTGGTAACTGAGTGAAAAGTCAGCCTTCCCCACCTGCTATTTCCTTGCCTTCTGTGCACTGGATGTCTTTGGAGTTAAAACATTTTTAAAGGATCATCTTCATACAATTTCATGTAATTTTCAGAAAACCTGAGTTTTGATTCTGTTTTCCAAATTCCACTTTGTTCCATTTTGTTGAGTATCATCTTCATTTTTCCTTTACACGATAAAGGTGTAAAGGAAATCTTTGTGATTTAAGGAATAGGAAGAGGGATGCTGAACTGAGAATCAAGAAACTTAGGTCTCTGTCATAGCTCAGAAAATAACTTGACTGTAACACAGTCTTTGTGGATCTTAATGACTATATCATTAAAATGAAAAATCAGATTAATCAGTGATTCCCAAAATTGGCAGTACATCAGATTTTCCATGAGAGCTTTAAGAACACAGGTAGATAGACAGATGGTAGATAGATAGATAGATAGATAGATAGATAGATAGATAGATAGATAGATAATAGATGATGGATGATACATTTTGATGATAAATAATCGATAGACATAAATAGATGATTGATGATTGATCTTTATATTTATTTATCTATCCTTATCTCTCTCTTTCTATCTACAGATAATATGCAGATGATAAATATAGATGCACAGACATAGACGTTAGACATAATAGATAGCTTTTACCATTACTAAGGCACACTAAATAGAAATTATGGGAATTGGGTCCAGGGATCTGTATTTAAAAGAGCATCCCAGTGGCTTCTTATGCTTAGTGATATCTGAGAAGGTGGACTTAGTGATTTCTTAGATCCCTTCAGTCCTTATATATATTTTTTTCTCTTTTTGCTTTATTGGTTTTATCTAAAAACTGTTTTTAGATTGGACTTATAAAGGACTTGGCCTTTGATTGACCTCTTTTCCTTTTACCAACCTGTTCCCTCTTGATTCCTATCATTAATAGGGGATATAAAACAAATCACTAGGTGAGCCTCACATTCCAAATTCTAATCTTTCCTCTTTTGCTGATGTAGGGGTCCTTACCTAAGCTTTTCTCCCCATTTAAATTACCTTAATGACCCTTCAGGATGTCCTCCTGCTTGCACAATTAACAGACTGCAGCTGTACAAAATGCTGACATGGGGATTCTACTGTAGTATCATATAGAACACACACATAACTCCACTTCTGCTTTATTAAACTGCTTGCCAATCAGATTACAAGTTTTGCTTCAAGGCCTTTCAGTCTGCCAAGCTCTTTTGAATCTATTTTCTCTGATGTGTCGGCACCTATCACAGCTCAGGGGGCTGGACAGCCAGGGGATGCTGATTTGTATGCCAAAGACCTGTAGACCAAGTCTATCCTCTGGATTGTATATGTTCACCAACAGGGGGATGCATACCAGTGAAAATTCCAAGGTAATCCCAAAGCCTCCTGTTAATCAAGAATTGCAAAATACCTGCCTACCAAACCAACATGGCTCATTTGCATATTATCCCTTATAATCACTTTATTAATTCCTGTCTACCCTCTGGTGTGGTAGAGGTGCTAATGAGCAGTGAAATGAGTTGGGCATAAGAAGTACAAGACATTGGGAAACATGATAATTAGTCCTTAAATAACGGAAATTGGGAAGGGGGTTACATTGCCATACTCTTCTTACTGCCCTTGCTTTACTTCTAGTTGAAGATGGTCAAGATCCTCAGTTGCATTCAACGAACATTCATTTAACACCTACTGTTGGCCAGAACTGGGCTCAGGACTGACCAGTTACACAAGGAAGTAAAATATATTGTACATTCTGTACCCTAAGGGGCCAGTCAATGCAATAACAACAGTAAGACCCACAAACTAATGATTATAATCTAAGATACAATACAGACATTTCTCAGTTCCACTGCCTCTTTTTTTGGGGAGGGGGGTAGGGGAGTGGCTAGGATTTTACAAAGCAAGTTATATAAGCACATCTCCTTACAAGTGTTTGAAATCTAAGAATGTCAGTAAAGTCTCAACGGCATAGCCAAAATGGCTTCATTGGCAACTTTTGTTCACAGTACAGTCACATCAGATGTATTAATAGATCGATAGGCAGGTGGTTAGATGATATATGATAGATAAACAGATATGTACATAGATAGATGATGGATGATAAATAGACACATATAGATAGATGATTGATAGATGGATAAATTCTATAGAGATACCTCTATATGCAGGTAATAGATAAAGATACATAGTTATAGCCATTGACATACAGACACCTGTTTCCATCACCATAAAACAGGGACCTGTTTTAAAAGAGGTTCCCAGTTATTTTTTATGCTTTACCAAGTCGGAGAAGTTCTGGACTTGATGATGTCTTAGATTTCTTCAGCTCTTCAATTCTGTTGTTCACCTGGCATAATAATTATGCATTCAGGAACTCAGAGAGATTTCAGTGCCTAAAAATGATAATCAGTGGTTTTCCTTTGGGTTTGTTGATATCTATAGAACCAGAATCTCCAGACCCAAAGGTACACCTCTACATTCTGAGAAAGTTGTAAACTGTGTTTCTTCTGCAATGAATGTGCATTCTGTTATTACTGTGGACATGACAGATCCAGCAGAGACAAAACATAAAAGTGACAGCTCAATATCAAATGTAATAACAGAAAAACAAAAGAGATGATGAGTTTTCATAATAAATGATAATGATATATAAAAATAAAATAAATAATGATAAACTTTTCAGACAGTTTGTCATTAAAAAGTTTACTATTAAAAAGTGAAGAGAGCTTAGCCAGCGGTTCTTCTGAAACAGCAAACAAGTAAGGTTTTTAAAAACATGGATGCTTTTAATGTTACCATAAGACATCTGTATAGGACAGTAGTGATTGACTTTATTAATAACTTATGTAATGATGTTTTAAGTTAATTACCTCAAATGTATCACCAAAAATCCTAATATTCAAAAGTATGCCACAACATCAAGAAACAAAACAGAAAAGAGAACTCCTGGAGGGGGACATATATGGAAGACACACACGTGAACAACTATGTTAAAGCGATTTTTTAAAATAAAGTAAATATAATAATAAATGTTCCCATCCTAAAACTGGCCTATAAGAATCTTTGGTTGAACTAGGTCTTGACTCAAAACATAACAAAACAAAACAAAAACACATCAATTATTATGTGTGTGTTTCTTGGTGCCCTGGATTTACAAGGGTGTCTTTCCACAGAAAATGAGCTTGGAAAATCAGAACTTTACCAGCACCAAGAGTCTTGACAGCTTCAGAAAGTCTTGTGGCATCCATTACAAAGTTTTTGTCAATATTCAATACTACTTGCTTTTAATTGTAGGAACTCTACTGGGTTTCTTACTTCTGCAATTCAAAGGTATTTACCAGTGCCTATTTCTCACACCAGGAGTAATGTATCAAAATTTGCATTTGTAATATTGTGGTATGGTTCCTGGCACAGAGCTCCTAAAACTCTTGTAATTTCCTGAGTGATAGGAGCATCTTTTCTTCTATTTGGTATAGTCCCCAGTTCCTTACATAAGAACTTATAAGACCCTTGGAATCTCTGGGATGACAACAGTGTCTTTTGTATGCTAATGAGATGACTGGTGATCAGTCCCCCTAGACAGCTTCAGGATGGGGACTTCTCCTCAGATTTGCAAACTGTAACTTTCAGCTTCACTCCTGACCTCTGGGAAGTTGCAAGGGGCTGGAGACTGTAGTAATCACCAATGGCTAATGTTATTTAATGAATCCTGCCTGTATAATGAAAACCCATGGCTTCTAGGTCAGTGAACACACTGAATTGCTTGGAGAGTGTGCACCCAGAGAGAACAAGGAAGTCCTGCACCCATTCCTGCCTCCATACCTTGCTTTATGCATCCCTTGTGTTTAGCTTTCCCTGAATTGTATCCTTCTAACAAACCAGTAAATGTATGCACACTTTTCCTGAGCCCTCTGAGCCATTCTAGCAAACTGTCAAATCCAAGGAGATGGTCCTGGGAACCTCTGATTTACTACTGGTTGGTCAGAAATATGAGAGGCCTGGGACTTGCCTTTGGTGTTAGAAGTGGGGACAAGCTTGTGGTCTGAGTCTTTATTCTGTTGGAGTCTGCATTAATTCTGGGCAGCTTGTATCATAATTGAACTTAATTGTGGGATACCCACTTGGTATCTGGAGAGTTGAAAAATTGATTGGCATGAGAAAAAACTCTTACATTTGGTGTCGAAAGTATTCTCTGGGTAGAAAGAAATAGTAGCTTCCTCTTTACAATTGTTATGAGAATACTTCATTCTTACCAGGTACCACTTACTTGTCTAGCTATTCCTCTGCTGAGCATAATCTGTATCACACAGTAAGAGAAAACCATGAGTATGAATTCATTTCTCCAAGCTGTATAGACAAAATATTTTCTCTCGGGCAGCCTTGGAGAAGTCACCACTGATGACTTCATTACTTAATTTTAGATACATGTGTTGAGTGTCTGATTTATGTGAGGAGTATCTCCCATGATTGGGATGCCATGAGGACAAGATAAACAATGGCTTTGGTCTCAAAAGCTTAGGATCTATTGAGCAGAGCCATCCATCTTGTGCCAAACAATCTCCATTCTCAAAGTCTTGGGATTATGGATGTCCATGAACTCTTTTTTTGGCTCTGGGTAATCCATTAATTCTCCTTAGTACACTCTTTCATAAAGCATGCCTGTCCTCTCCCCTACCCTCATGCCCACCCAAATCCACTCTGGTGCCAAGTATTTTCCTAGCAGCTTCATTGCAAAATATTCTTCAGTTCTCCACCTGTAGTAGACACCAATTCGTTGGCACCCATGGAGCTGGAATCTACATTGTATATAAACAAGGAAATCAAGACAGGAACTGAAGAGGAGATGCTCATTTCCATGTCAGATGTCTATTATATATACCCAAGTGATCCGCTAAAAACAAAATTACCCTTTTGATGAACATACAACATATCCAGAGAAAGCAGATTTCAGTTTGTTTGGTTTTTTTTTTTGTTTATTTACAATACTCATTGGAAACAGCTTCTTTAATACCTTCCCAGAGTTTCATGAAAATGAAGATGCAATCATTATTTTATATGTAATTTCTTCATACAGTATAACTGAAGATTAGTGCTTATGATTTTCAAACTTAAGAATTCCTATTTAATTGGCTTTTCCATGCACTCAGATCACAAAACTTTTTCCCATATAGTTATATATGCCAAGGAAAAATTTCTTCATATAGATATTAGAAAGAAATTATCTTTGGAAGAATCCTTCACAGAGGAAGAACAACCTTAATGCCATGGGACTGTGTTCCAGTGGCATTTATCCCTTGAGTTCCTGACCTTTAGTCATGGTCCTTGCTTCTCTGCATCAGCCTAATACATCTTTTCAGCTGGGCAAGGGAGACCTGCTCTGCATGTTCTACTCTGGGACTGAATGATTTAGTGTGTAGGCTGAGGACTACTGCATAGGTCTCCATGCATCCAAAGCGATAGTGTGTTTTCAGAACAGTGTAAAATACTTTCAGTGTTAACTTGAATTGGAAAACACAGAACAAATAAAAGTTATTTGGATATTTGCATACATGACTCATATCTTCCTTTGTTTACTTTGTTGCCTAGTTTTTTTGTTGTTGTTGTTGTTCTGTTTGTTTTTTTAAGTCAGACTTTCTATATTTTGATTTTCTGGCTTTGAGGGTTTAGATGTGGAGAGTTTTGCTTCACTGTGCAAATCCATGTAGAGACTAGAGACCGACACACTCTTTGTAGTCTACATCGAACCCCACAGGACATTTAAATTGTGAAAAGCAAACCTGGACCACTTTACCTTGACAACTGTAAATGTCTTTAGGTTGAAGAACAAAGGACATCACTCTATATTAACAGAACAGGGGATAGGAAAATAAATAAGAAAAACAGGAGAAAGTCCTGAAAAAAGAATCTTTCAGTTCTAGAAGGAAATACACTTCATTAATGCCCCTCTCATAACATGAACAGAGTACCTTCTAACCCTACTCTTTTTTTTTTTTTATAAATTTTATTTTTTTAAACATATAATATATTTTTATCCCCAGGGGTACATGTCTGTGAATCGCTGGGTTTACACATTTCACACACTCACCATAGCACATACCCTCCCCAATGTCCATAACCCCACCCCCGCCTCCCCAAAGCGCCTCCCGCCATCAACCCTCAGTTTGTTTTGTGAGATTAAGAGTCATTTATGGTTTGTCTCCCTCCCAATCCCATCTTGTTTCATTTACTCTTCTACTACCCCCTTAACCCCCCATGTTGCATCTCCTCTCCCTCGTATCAGGGAGATATAATAGTTGTCTTTCTCCGATTGACTTATTTCGCTAAGCGTGAAACCCTCTAGTTCCATCCACGTTGTCGCAAAAGGCAAGATTTCATTTCTTTTGATGGCTGCATAGTATTCCATTGTGTATATATACCACATCTTCTTTATCCATTCATCTGTTGACGGACATCTAGGTTCGTTCCATAGTTTGGCTATTGTAGACATTGCTGCTATAAACATTCGGGTGCATGTGCCCTTTCGGATCACTACGTTTGTATCTTTAGGGTAAATACCCAGTAGTGCAATTGCTGGGTCATAGGGTAGTTCTATTTTCAACATTTTGAGGAACCTCCATGCTGTTTTCCAGAGTGGTTGCACCAGCTTGCATTCCCACCAACAGTGTAGGAGGGTTCCCCTTTCTCCGCATCCTCGCCGGCATCTGTCATTTCCTGACTTGTTAATTTTAGCCATTCTGACTGGTGTGAGGTGATATCTCATTGTGGTTTTGATTTGTATTTCCCTGATGCTGAGTGATATGGAGCACTTTTTCCTGTGTCTGTTGGCCATCTGGATGTCTTCTTTGCAGAAATGTCTGTTCATGTCCTCTGGCCATTTCTTGATTGGAGTATTTGTTCTTTGGGTGTTGAGTTTGGTAAGTTCTTTATAGATTTTGGACACTAGCCCTTTATCTGATATGTCGTTTGCAAATATCTTCTCCCATTCTGTCAGTTGTCTTTTGGTTTTGTTAACTGTTTCCTTTGCTGTGCAAAAGCTTTTGATATTGATAAAATCCCAATGGTTCATTTTTGCCCTTGCTTCCGTTGCCTTTGGCGATGTTCCTAGGAAGATGTTGCTGCGGCTGAGGTCGAAGAGGTTGCTGCCTGTGCTGTCCTCAAGGATTTTGATGGATTCCTTTCTCACATTGAGGTCCTTCATCCATTTTGAGTCTATTTTCGTGTGTGGTGTAAGGAAAGGATCCAATTTCCTTTTTCTGCATGTGGCTGTCCAATTTTCCCAACACCATTTATTGAAGAGGCTGTCTTTTTTCCATTGGACATTCTTTCCTGCTTTGTCGAAGATTAGTTGACCATAGAGTTGAGGGTCTATTTCTGGGCTCTCTATTCTGTTCCATTGATCTATGTGTCTGTTTTTGTGCCAGTACCAAGCTGTCTGGATGATGACAGCTTTGTAATAGAGCTTGAAGTCCGGGATTGTGATGCCACCAACTTTGGCTTTCTTTTTCAATATTCCTTTGGCTATTCGAGGGCTTTTCTGGTTCCATATAAATTTTAGGATTATTTGTTCCATTTCTTTGAAAAAAATGGATGGTACTTTGATAGGAATTGCATTAAATGTGTAGATTGCTTTAGGTAGCATAGACATTTTCACAATATTTATTCTTCCAATCCAGGAGCATGGAACATTTTTCCATTTCTTTGTGTCTTCCTCAATTTCTTTCATGAGTACTTTATAGTTTTCTGAGTATAGATTCTTAGCCTCTTTGGTTAGGTTTATTCCTAGATATCTTATAGTTTTGGGTGCAGTTGTAAATGGGATTGACGCCTTAATTTCTCTTTCTTCTGTCTTGTTGTTGGTGTAGAGAAATGCAACTGATTTCTGTGCATTGATTTTATATCCTGACACTTTACTGAATTCCTGTACCAGTTCTAGCAGTTTTGGAGTGGAGTCTTTTGGGTTTTCCACGTATAGTATCATATCATCTGCGAAGAGTGATAGTTTGACTTGTTCTTTGTCGATTTGGATGCCTTTAATTTCCTTTTGTTGTCTGATTGCTGAGGCTAGGACTTCTAGTACTATGTTGAATAGCAGTGGTGATAACGGACATCCCTGCCGTGTTCCTGACCTTAGCGGAAAAGCTTTCAGTTTTTCTCCATTGAAAATGATATTTGCGGTGGGTTTTTCATAGATGGCTTTGATAACATTGAGGTATGTGCCCTCTATCCCTACACTTTGAAGAGTTTTGATCAGGAAGGGATGCTGTACTTTGTCAAATGCTTTTTCAGCATCTATGGAGAGTAGCATATGGTTCTTGTTCTGTCTTCTATTAATGTGTTGTATCACATTGATTGATTTGCGGATGTTGAACCAACCTTGCAGCCCTGGAATAAATCCCACTTGGTCGTGGTGAATAATCCTTTTAATGTACTGTTGAATCCTATTGGCTAGTATTTTGGTGAGAATTTTTGCATCTGTGTTCATCAAGGATATTGGTCTGTAGTTCCCTTTTTTGATGGGATCCTTGCCTGGTTTTGAGATCAAAGTGATGCTGGCCTCATAAAATGAGTTTGGAAGTTTTCCTTCCATTTCTATTTTTTGGAACAGTTTCAGGAGAATAGGAATTAGTTCTTCTTTAAATGTTTGGTAGAATTTCCCCGGGAAGCCGTCTGGCCCTTGGGCTTTTGTTTGTTTGGAGGTTTTTGATGACTGTTTCAATCTCCTTACTGGTTATGGGTCTGTTCAGGCTTTCTATTTCTTCCTGGTTCAGTTGTGGTAGTTTATATGTCTCTAGGAATGCATCCATTTCTTCCAGATTGTCAAATTTGTTGGTGTAGAGTTGCTCGTAGTATGTTCTTATAATTGTCTGTATTTCTTTGGTGTTTGTTGTGATCTCTCATCTTTCATTCATGATTTTATTTATTTGGGTCCTTTCTCTTTTCGTTTTGATAAGTCTGGCCAGGCGTTTATCAATCTTATTAATTCTTTCAAAGAGCCAGCTCCTAGTTTCGTTGATTTGTTCTATTGTTTTTTTGGTTTCTATTTCATTGGTTTCTGCTCTGATCTTTATGATTTCTCTTGTCCTGCTGGGTTTAGGGTTTCTTTCTTGTTCTTTCTCCAGCTCCTTTAGGTGTAGGGTTAGGTTGTGTACCTGAGACCTTTCTTGTTTCTTGAGAAAGGCTTGTACCGCTATATATTTTCCTCTCAGGACTGCCTTTGTTGTGTCCCACAGATTTTGAACCGTTGTGTTTTCATTATCCTTTGTTTCCATGAATTTTTTCAATTCTTCTTTAATTTCCTGGTTGACCCATTCATTCTTTAGAAGGATGCTGTTTAGTCTCCATGTATTTGGGTTCTTTCCAAATTTCCTCTTGTGATTGAGTTCTAGCTTCAGAGCATTGTGGTCTGAAAATATGCAGGGAATGATCCCAATCTTTTGATATTGGTTGAGACCTGATTTAGGACCGAGGATGTGATCTATTCTGGAGAATGTTCCATGTGCACTAGAGAAGAATGTGTATTCTGTTGCTTTGGGATGAAATGTTCTGAATATATCTGTGATGTCCATGTGGTCCAGTGTGTCATTTAAGGCCTTTATTTCCTTGTTGATCCTTTGCTTGGATGATCTGTCCTTTTCAGTGAGGGGAGTGTTAAAGTCTCCTACTATTATTGTATTATTGTCGATGTGTTTCTTTGATTTTGTTATTAATTGGTTTATATAGTTGGCTGCTCCCACGTTAGGGGCATAGATATTTAAAATTGTTAGATCTTCTTGTTGGACAGATCCTTTGAGTATGATATAGTGTCCTTCCTCATCTCTTATTATAGTCTTTGGCTTAAAATCTAATTGATCTGATATAAGGATTGCCACTCCTGCTTTCTTCTGATGTCCATTAGCATGGTAAATTCTTTTCTACCCCCTCACTTTAAATCTGGAGGTGTCTTTAGGTTTAAAATTAGTTTCTTGTTGGCAACATATGGATGGGTTTTGTTTTTTTATCCATTCTGATACCCTGTGTCTTTTGATTGGGGCACTTAGCCCATTAACATTCAGGGTAACTATTGAGAGATATGAATTTAGTGCCATTGTATTGCCTGTAAGGTGACTGTTTTTGTATATTGTCTCTGTTCCTTTCTGATCTACTACTTTTAGGGTCTCTCTTTGCTTAGATGACCCCTTTCAACATTTCCTGTAGAGCTGGTTTGGTGTTTGCAAATTCTTTCAGGTTTTGTTTGTCCTGGAAGCTTTTAATCTCTCCTTCTATTTTCAATGAGAGCCTAGCTGGATATAGTATTCTTGGCTGCATGTTTTTCTCATTGAGTGCTCTGAATATATCATGCCAGCTCTTTCTGGCCTGCCAGGTTTCTGTGGATAAGTCTGCTGCCAATCTAACATTTTTACCATTGTATGTTACAGACTTCTTTTCCCGGGCTGCTCTCAGGACTTTCTCTTTGTCACTAAGACTTGTAAATTTGACTATTAGGTGACGGGGTGTGGACCTATTCTTATTGATTTTGAGGGGGGTTCTCTGAACCTCCTGGATTTTGATGTTTGTTCCCTTTGCCATATTGGGGAAATTCTCTCCAATAATTCTCTCCAATATACCTTCTGCTCCCCTCTCTCGTTCTTCTTCTTCTGGAATCCCAATTATTCTAATGTTGTTTTGTCTTATGGTGTCACTTACCTCTCGAATTCTGCCCTCGTGGTCCAGTAGCTGTTTGCCCCTCTTTTGCTCAGCTTCTTTATTCTCTGTCATTTGGTCTTCTATATGGCTAATTCTTTCTTCTGCTTCATTTATCCTAGCAGTGAGATCCTCCATTTTTGATTGCACCTCATTAATAGCTTTTTTGATTTCAACTTGGTTAGTTTTTACTTCTTTTATTTCTCCAGAAAGGGCTTTTATATCTCCCAAGAGGGTTTCTCTAATATCTTCCATGCCTTTTTCGAGCCCATCTAGAACCTTGAGAATTGTCATTCTGAACTCTAGATCTGACATATTACCAATGTCTGTATTGATTAGGTCCCTAGCCTTTGGTACTGCCTCTTGTTCTTTTTTTTTGGTGGTGAATTTTTCCGCCTTGTCATTTTGTCCAGATAAGAGTATATGAAGGAGCAAGTAAAATACTAAAAGGGTGGCAACAACCCCAGGAAAATATGCTTTAACCAAATCAGAAGAGATCCCAAATCGTGAGGGGGGAGAAAGGGTATAAAAAGAGGTTCAGGAAGAAAAAAAAAAAATGAAACAAGTAAAAGAAGAAAACGAATAAAGAAAAAATATAAAAAGGAAATATATATATATATATTAGATAAACTAGTTTAAAAATGTTAAAAAAGAAAAGGGTAAAAGTTAAAAAAATTTAGCAGAGGAAGGGAAAAAAAATTGAAAAAGAAAAAAAATTAAACTAACTGCAAGTTTAAAGAATCATGGGGAGAAAGCCATGAGTTCCGTGCTTTGCTTTCTCCTCCTCTGGAATTCTGCTGCTCTCCTTGGTGTTGAAACTGCACTCCTTGTTAGGTGAACTTGGTCCTGGCTGGATTTCTTGATGATCTTCTGGGGGAGGGGCCTGTTGTAGTGATTCTCAAGTGTCTTTGCCCCAGGCGGAATTGCACCGGCCTTACCAGGGGCCAGGCTGAGTAATCTGCTCGGGTTTGCTTTCGGGAGCTTTTGTTCCCTGAGCGCTTTCCGTAGAGTTCTGGAGGACGGGAATGAAGATGGTTGCCTCCCAGTCTCCGGCCGGAGGAGCCGAGAGCCCAGGACCCCACTCCCCAGTGAGCCCTCAGAGAACAGCACCCAATTACTCCCATCACCCTGGCCTCCAGCCGCGCTCCAAGCTGACCGAGCCTGCGACCGGTTCAAGGTAACCCTGAGCTGAGAGCTCACTCCTAGGTTCTGTCTCTGTAGCCGGCTTCCGTGTTCTAATACCTCTAAGCTCTGCGACACTCAGACACCCCCGATCCTTCTGTGACCCTGTGGGACCTCAGGCCACGCTGACCCTGCGTGGGCTTCACCCTGGTTAAGCCTCTGGAGCGATGTCCCTCAGTGGAACAGACTTTAAAAAGTCCTGATTTTGTGCTCCGTTGCTCCGCCGCTTGCTGGGAACTGGCCCCTCCTCCCCCGGTCTATCTTCCCGTCGCTTTACATTCACTTCTCCGCCAGTCCTACCTTTCAGAAAGTGGCTGATTTTCTGTTTCTAGAATTGCTGTTCTTCTTCTCTTCGATCTCCCGTTGGATTTGTAGGTGTTTGCAATCTTTAGATAAGCTATCTAGCTGATCTCCTGCTACCTGAAGTAGTCTCAGCTGCTACTTCTCCGCCATCCTGACTCCTCCAACCTACTCTTTTTTTTTAAACATTTTATTTATTTATTTATTTGACAGAGAGAGATCACAAGTAGGCAGAGAGGCAGGCAGAGAGAGAGAGGAGGAAGCAGGCTCTCCCCGGAGCAGAGAGCCTGATGCGGGGCTCGATCCCTGTACCCTGGCATCATGACCTGAGCCGAAGGCAGAGGCTTTAACCCACTGAGCCACCCAGGCGCCCCCTAACCCTACTCTTGAGTGGTCATATGTACACACGACATTGAACATATCTTGCTCCCTGATGAATGCATTTCTCAGCATCATGCAAATTGAATGTTGGGTATTCCCTGAAACCAGGATTTCTCTTTTAAAGACAGCAGTTCTGATGCGTAAAGCTCAGAAAGTTCTGCTGAGATTGATGGTTCAGCTCAGAACTCTGACATTTGGATTAAAGCCGTATAGAAATGAATCTTGTATTTGACATTTGATAGGGAGGCTTTTCTACTGCTTGTAGTTTCCTAAATCACACCAAAAGGAACTGCTATGACAGAATGGGCTGAGAAATCCCTCCCATTCATTTCTATATTTTCCCACACGATGGCCAATGAATTGAGGCTCTGAGTCATTACATACTTGGCGTCACAGCAGCATACAAACTAGTGAAGTGGTTCACAAATACTAACAATTATTCCTTTTTTTTTTTTTTTTTAATAAAGAGAATAGCAGAATTTGATTTGCCAACCACATCCACTGGGATCTTTAAGAAAGCACATTTGAAATGGCTTTCTTCCTTCTTGCTGAAGATGTGTACTTCTTTAATTCTTTTTGAGAAACAGGGCAAAAAGTAGATTGACGTGAACTGCTACCATCTGAGTGTTGAAAAGAGAATTTCAATGAGTCTAATAAAATTCCTCATGTAAATAAAACATTTAGAGTCTTTACTCTGAAATGAAGCAATATATCAGCTTGATAGTTGTATTTATAAATCCCCACAAGTTCAAGATCAATTAATATTTAACTCCAACATGTTTATCAGGTATAATAAGATGATTCTCTCTCAACATTTTAGAATGGGAAATTTTGACATCATTTTCTATAAAAGTTATGTGCACTTGAAAGGACAAAATATGCTTTTCCAATGCCATGGACTTGAGTTTTCAATAATGATGAATAGATTAGAGAATGCCTTTAAAGTACGGTCATTTATCTCTGTCTAGGTTATTCAAGAAGATTCTTGTTGTACTTCTAAATGCTTCCATTTATATCTCTTCTTTCCTGAAGTCATGGCTACAATTAAGTCATTAGTAAAATTGTCATTGTGATATTCTTTGTCAAAGACTACTGAAATACGATGATACAGAATACATGCGATTTATCACCTAAAGAACCTAAAATAAACCATCACATCTTCTGAACCTACAAGTATTTATTTTAAAAATGTATTTGAAATTGGAACTGTACCCGAAAAGGTTGATTGTATGTTTAACATACCTTTAAGACAATTAGATTAAAATAAATAGGTAAAGTATAATCATCTAGTGGCTTTCTCTCAGGTTCAAATCAAATTTTGTGATTTGAACCCTCTTTGCCACCTCCTTAAATCTATGTAGAAGCTCTTCATCCACACCATTTTCCCTGTGTCCTCATGTCATGCCAAAGGTATTCTTTCACTTCATGAGAAGGAAGAAGACCTACTGTCCTAAAGCACTTCTGATTTTTAAGAAATAAAACTCTTTTTTCTCCTAGATAAATGTTGCTGGGTTGTGCGTTTATGTTAGGGTAGTAAATGCTCTGGATGTAAACTGTGAACACACTTCTTACACAACTCATTTCAGTTACTCATACTTTTGTACACTGCCACCTCCTTAAATATGTAGCTCTTTTCCATAGAAAAGAGCATAACTTTACTAGAGTATTTATCACACAATCAGTACATACTGGTCATTATGTTATGTGCTGGGTACTCAGAGGATGCAAATGACACAATCCCTTGTCCACAGAGCTCACATCTAAACCATCACAGGAAAGAAGTGCAGGCTTCTTTCCAGAGTGAAGGAAGAGACGTAAGCAGAGTATCTATAGGGACACGTAGTCCGACCTGCTGACCCTGCTTGGATATTAGTGAAAGATCCTGGAACAGGTCAGATATGAACTCATTCTGAAGGATAAGTAGAAGTGAAGTATTTGGGGATGGTGGTTAGGACAGGGGCCCCACAAAAAAGGAAGAGAAAGAATGAAATATCACGACTGCGGTACTATCTAGCACGTCCTGGGAGCTAAGAGTGCATCTGAATTCCTGTGAGAAGACCAAGATTGAGAGAGAGGACAGGAATTGTTGCTGAATGAAGGACCTTGCATGCCAAGTGAGGAAGAAGAATTAGGAGACTGTTGTGCAGTCCAGTGGCCACAGGGTTGGCAAAGGAGGACAGATCTGAGAGATATTAGGAAGAGGGAATCCACATTTTTTTATTGTATTGTGTTTATTGCTATAAAAATCTACCCACTTTAATTTCACAATGCCACTTTTTTAAATAACAAAAGGATTAAAGTTATTGATGAAATGCATATGGAAGAGATATATGGTCCCTCTTTAAGGTGTTCTTTCTTTCTTTTTTCTTTTGATTTATTTATTTATTTATATTTTTGCTTTTTATTTTTTATTAACATATAATGTATAGTTAGCCCCAGGGGTATAGACCCGTGAATCATTAGGCTTACACACTTCATAGCACTCACCATAGCACATAACCTCCCCAATGTCCATAACCCAACAACCCTTTCCCTATTCCCCTCCCCCTGGCAACCCTCAGTTTGTTTTGTGAGATTAAAAGTCTCTTATGGGGGGGGGGGGGTCGCCTGAGTGGCTCAGTGGGTTAAGCCTCTGCCTTCGGCTCAGGTCATGGTCTCAGGGTCCTGGGATTGAGCTCCACATCAGGCTCTCAGCTCAGCAAGGAGCCTGCTTCCCCCTCCGCCTCTGCCTGCCTCTCTACCTACTTGTGATCTCTCTCTCTGTCAAATAAATAAATAATTTTTTTTTAAAAAGTCTCTTACAGTTTGTCTCCCTGCCGATCCCATCTTGTTTCATTTTTTTCCTTCCCGACCCCCAAACCCCCCATGTTGCCTCTCAAATTCCTCATATCAGGGAGATCATATGATAATTGTCTTTCTCTGATTGACTTATTTCACTCAGCATAATACCCTCTAGTTCCATCCACGTCATTGCAAATGGCAAGATTTCATTTCTTTTGATGGCTGCGTAATATTCCATTGCATATATATACCACATCTTCTTTATCCATTCATCTGTTGATGGACATCAAGGTTCTTTTCATAGTTTGGCTAAGAATCCACATAAATTTATCATAGATCTAATTTAGACCTTCACAGAGAATAAATCAAGATTTATACCTACCAGCAGTCTTCCTTGGGCATCTTAGTGGATGTATAGGCCATACAATAAGGTGAAAAGAACTTGGTGGCAGAGCATAGGGTGGGAGTGATAAGTTTAACTGCTCCATGTTGAATCTGAGCCAAGATCTTCACATGGAGACATTCAGTGCATTGAATTTATGGGTCTGAAGTTCAGAAGAAAGACTTAGAGGTTTCGAATGAGAGGCACTCTCGGTGCCTGGGTGGTTCAGTCAGTTAAGCCTCGGACTCTTAATTTCAGCTCAGGTCATGATCTCAGGGTTGTGAGATTGAGCACCACATGGGACTCCACCAGGGAGTCTACTTGGGATTCTCTTTCCCTTGTCCTCTGCCCCTACCAAGCTCCACCCCACTATTTACACACTCTCTTTCTCTGGAGTAAATAAATAAATCTTTAAAAAAAAAAGAATGAGACACACTATTTTAAGCTAGAGATAAAATAAGATTTCCAAGAATAATGTGTAGCTAAATGCTGAGAAGACTGAACTAAAAAATCTGTGGAGGGGTCACCTGGGTGGCTCAGTTGGTTAAGCAACTGCCTTCAGGTCAGGTCATGATTCCGGAGTCCTGGGATCGAGTCCCTCATCACGCTCCCAGCTCCATGGGGAGACTTCTTCTCCCTCTGACCTTCTCTCCTCTCATTCTCTCTCTCACTCTCTCTCTCAAATAAATAAATAAAATCTTTAAAAAAATCTGTGGAACATATATTGTGAAGGTGATGGTGAAAGCTGCTCTATGACTGGCTAGAAATAAGAGAGCAACCAGGAGAAACTGAGTCAGGAAGGAAGGACGGAAGGAAGGAAGGAAGGAAGGAAGGAAGGAAGGAAAAGGAGAGGAAGGAAAAGGAGAGGGGAAAAGACAAGCATGTGCCAATACTCTGCCTCTTGCAAGCCCCAGAAATCAGCTACGTCTATTAAAAATACATAAATTAAGTTGTATATGTCATGAGGATATATAATTAAATATAGAAGTCAAACTAAATACATACATACATACATCACATGGAAAGCAAACAAAATTTACTTTATAGGAGAAACAGAGTACCCTCCCTATCATTGATTTCTCATCATATGGAGACCCTACATTCTACTGAACTTTAGTTCTGTGGCCTGGTATAGGCTCTTTGCTTTTATTTCACTGTTGGGAGCTCTCAGATGTAAGCCTCTGTTTCATTTCTCCCCAATAAAAGAAATGCAGTGATTTAATCCTGCACCTATCTTTGGAAGAAAATCTATCGGTGTTTGCTAAAACTGAAAAAGAAAGTACCAAAGGAGCATTAGCTTTGCTCTATCTGCATCTTTCTTATATAAAGTCACACTTTTCCCCTTGTTCTTTGCCCTTGTCTTTTCGTTATTCAAGAGGCGTTGTTTTCCAAGGAAAAAAGAAATCCAAAAATACTAGGCATGAGTATTTTCCCTGAAACCTTCATTATACCATTCAGGAGAAAAAGTAAAGTGTTCATCCATTAAACTGTTGTTCTCCAGAGATCTTTAGTGAGGATTTTGCCTTTCTTGACTACCATTCTCAGTGGTCCTTCACAAGTACCCCGTCAATGAGATCCATCAATGCATACATAAAACCCTCCTCTTATGAAAATCATCAGTCACAAATTAATGTCACCCATCAATAACCTGTACAAAATTGAAACACCAAAAAAGCCCCAAAAGGATTAGCTTATTTTTCTGAAATAGGATGAAGAGTGAAACAAAACTGACCAATGATGAGAGGCTATGCATACTGAAATTATATTGTAGAGATAGGAATTGTCACTTGTCTTAAGAATTCCATGGGGCTATGCAATTTTGCACATAAGAGACATTTTTCATCTCAAAAGTTTTTTTTTACTAATAAAGCAAAATTATATAACTGTTAGCACGTTAACAATAGTTTTCCCATAGCACACGGGTAGATATTTTATTGACCCAGGGAAGTAACAAGTGGCTTGTTCACATGTTTAAGGTGCCCTGGGATCATTAACTTTCATCTTGTCAACCATCAAAGATGAGTACTTGGCTAAATGATTAAAGATACAATTTAATTCAGCCCTGCAATTAGTGGAGCCAGTCTTGCAATTAGTGGAACACCTCTTTAAATATTGTAGGACCTGGTGACTATATTGATAATGATGGGTTGAGCTCATAAAATGAGGATCAAATCAATATTTTAACACATATCTTCTCTGATCTGCATAATATCCACTCTCTGCTCAGTTTTCTGTTTATCACCTCCTCATAAAGTGCTAAATTTAACAACTATGTATGTCTACTGTGCTCAACATTTCTCTCTCCTAAAGAAGAAAGAGGAGACCCTGAGAACAAGGATGTATTTCAGAAAGCTGTGAGACATTGGCACACAGGCCACTCAAAGAGAAAGGGGGAAAATAAAAGTGGGATGCCTCCCCTCTAAATACTCTGTGAAATAAGACAGAAAAGTCTTGGCTTGCATTTAGACAGAAAAGTAACCTCAGCCACTGTGGTATCTGACAAGAGATGCTGTTACTGCATGTTCTCCTGGGTCCACAGCTGAAGGCAGAACTATCAGAAGCACACATAAAAAATAAAGTAGCTATAAACACCCTCTTAGAAATATCTGCTTGCTTTATCTTTACTTTATCATGATCCTCCAAATGTGAGATGAAGCTTTGGGAAAGAACATAGAAGGATTTCTATATGCATTAGAGGGAATGTAACCATAAAACTTAGCCCAGTTTATTATAAATCCTATTTTTAAAACCTTAATAAAATCCATTAACATGTTCTAGGATTCCTTGAGACAGCATCTTGCCCAATTTTCTTTTCTTTTTTTTTTTTAAGACCTTTTATCTACTTACTTAAGAAAAAGAGAGAGAGAGGGATAGCAAGTGGCAAGGAAGAACAGAGGAGGAAGGACAAGCAGACTGTTCTGAGTGTGCAGCCCTATGCAGGACTCAATCCCATAACCCCTGAGATCATGACCTGAGCTGAAATCAAGAGTCACAGGCTTAAACAACTGAGCCACCCATGTGCCTCACCCTTTTTTAAAAATTTGTTTATTAATTTTCCTTTAACACTTTGTTTTATCTTTCACTGACTGGAGTTCTTATCACACGTGCCCCAATATTAATCCACCTTGTTTAACATCTGTCCGTACTTCTCAGTCACTAAGCTTATGTTACACTTATTTGAACATTTAAAAACCAAAGTTCAGAAAATAAATGATCAAATTATTAAGCAAACAGTTCTGTTGTATTTCTGATTTCCAAATTTCGGATAAGATTCTATTAATTTTTGAAATAGAGGAAATAAAAGCTTATCCTTTCCTTGGCAATTTTCAATTTCTTGGACTATTATGGAAATCTTTAGGTGTCACTCAAAAAGAAGTTTTATTTAATTCATACATGATAATAAAACTTCAGAAAATCAGCCGCAGCAAAGACACAGCTATTTTAATTTGTTCATGTTGCCTTCTTGTTCTCATTCACTTTATTCATAACCACAAATTTTTAACCTGAAAGTTTAGCCTAATTTTTCTGTTTCTTTACACACTTCTAGACTACTTATTGCAGCAAGGTGAGTTCTCTGGAAGCAAACACTGAAAGTTTAAGGCATAAGATATTTATTGCAGATTAGCACCTATACATTTAAGGGGAAGGAAGCAGCATTACATATGGCAAATGCTAAACAGTGAAAGACCACCCATGACACCTGTTAGTTCTAACTAATTAGTTCTAACTAAACAGGAAACTCTGAAGTGAGTACCAACTGCCTTATATTGAACGAAAATGGCTCAGGCTTTCTACTCCATCCTGCTTAGTCATAGGATTTGGGCTGCCTTAGGTAGAGCCCGGCTTTAGGGGAAGACCGTTCTTTGAAGTTGAGGCAGACTGTAAAAGGAGGGTCAACTGCTGGCTGCTTGCTGACTACACTTCCCAACGATGGCAATACAACCATACGTCTACCACACTCATCATCTTTCCACTGCTTGCAACAGAAACCAAGGTCAAACTGGCTACAATTCCATTGTATCAGGCCAGGTGTGGCTAAATTCAAGTGCTCCATTAACACTGGTAAGAATCTGTTTCTCCTTTTCTTTCTTCTTGCATAGCATCTTCCCCGATACCAGGGAGCATGACTGCTGGCAGCGAACACAGCTGACCTAAGAGTCCTAGCACGTTTCCTGGGACTGATACTGATGAACCAAATGTTCACCCTAGGACTTGAGATACTGCAAGTGGCAAAGACTGGTTCAACACTGAAAAATTGAGATGTTGTTAACCTAAGGAAACAAAAGGGATTACTGAACAGAGGAAAGCCATAGTGGCTTACTTTCCTTGACAGTCATTGGTCTAAAGGGTGATCACCTGAGCCAGGCTAGGCCAATTAGCTCTTTCTTCCTATAATTAGAAACTAAGAGAGGATATGGGCACCGAAGATTTTTGGATGGGAATGTGGCCTTTCAGAATTTTGTTTCTGGAGTTGCTTCTAAATCAATATTACCATGTAGCTCCACTCTTTGAAAATCTTGGTCTTTCAAGTTCCTCCCTTGAAAAATGGGGGTAATAATGGTACCTAGAAACAGAAACTCTTATAATTAAAGAACTAGTCTATGAAAATCAGTTGGCACAAATCCCGACATTTTGTAAGTGACAGTAATATAAATTGTTATTTTTGTCATTAGTAGTGGTAGTGGTAGTACTAGTAGTAGTGTTATAGAACATCTATTAAACAAGCATCTGCCGCGACCCAAGCAGCTTGCTATGTACTATGGAGGATACCAACATAAATCAAACATAAATTTTGTGCTTAAGGAGAATCTCGTCTGGTGTAAGAAATAATGTATATTAGTTATATGCAGCATATTTTGTAGTCAGTTTCGATAAACAGACTTTGAAAATTCTAGTTCCTATAGCTGGAATGTTTCATTATTTCATTATAAATTAATAAATTGACAATTACATATACATATATGTTTATAACAGATTAAGATGAAAGGGAAATATTTTAATAATTTGAAAAGTTTTTAAAAAACATTTATTTAATATACACCAAGTTTAGATGTATATGCCAACTTTCTGAACAGAGAAAAAGAATATTAAAATATAGTCATCACAATGGGAAACTATATTCCTGCTGCAAGTAATTTTAGCCATTTGTTAGTATCTGTTCCTGGTTGAGTTCATTCAAAGTGTTATTCATAAGATTAGACAGAAGAAAATTCTTAATATTAAATCTTAAATAAAATGTCTGTTTTCAAGTCATTTCTGTCATACCTCTCCCTGGCATTAAATATACTAATTTGTTTTTCTTGATTATAAATGGCTTGGTTCACTGCCAAGATATGACCAGGCTGAATTTAACTGAGACTTCTCCAAGGCAGGGATTATATCTTACTCATCTGTGTTTGCTTAAACAGAGATCCCATGTATGTAAATGGTCTTCACATATTCATAAAATGGATGAATAAACAAAAGAGCAATATACTTTTTTTTTTTTTTTTAAGTGAAGCAATGGTGCCTGTCAAGGTCATTAGGAATACCAGGTGTGGTCCCTGAACCACTATTTTTCTAAAAATTTTTGCAAGTGGTCTTTAATGAGATGAAGGATTTGTGCTAGAATGTAAATCAACTATTTCATAGACTCACAGTTTTATTCAGCTAATTTTTTTTACCAAGACTTTCCTATTAAAGGAAGCATTACAATGATTTACAATCTTAGCTCATCACAGATCAGTACCAAACTTTTACTGACCTGCTATTTTAAGTAGCATTGTTAGAGTATCCATGGACTAAAGAACTAAAACTTGATATTACAAAGCAAATCTCAATGCAAAATTTTCTGTCTTTAGACTTGGGTGACCAGCTTAGTAGCTAGATGTCATTATGAAAAAAAAAAAAATTTAAAATAATTTTATTTCTCATTGCCTTCATTTTTATAGGGTACATATAGATTTTTTCCAGTTGATTTTTGAAGCTCTTTAATTGTTATGTTACTTATTATGTTTGTCCTATCCATCAACTACACTCTGAAAATTCAGAAGGAGATGTTGCAAGTTCTCATTCAAAACAAGCACTTTATTGTTTCAATGTTATATAGAACTTGGGGCTTTGGTCCTTAAACCATCTGAAACTTTAGCAGTAGGAAAGGGAAGACACTAAAACAGCATGGGACTGGAGAAACTGGTTAACCTTTAGGGTCTGCCACCAAGCAAGGAACATTCAAGTCTGCATACTATATCCAAAAGCAAATGAAAAGAATTGATAAACAACAGAGAGAAATCTACAGTAACTATAGATATGAATGGTTCCCCCTAGAACTGTGCAGCACAGAGATAGCATTTGTACAAAAACAGTACAACTCTATGCATCACCACTGCATTCTGGGCCATTGTAAATACCTAAGGAGTTCCAGTCAAAAGGTTGAGCACAGTAGCAAAAGTATATATTCTTGAAAATGTCAAGCATCGAGATAGATAGGCATCCAGTTAAGGACTGAAAAACTTATGGGAATAAAAATCACAGCATAAAGAACATAGTCAATGATATTGTAATAATTATGTATCAGGACAGATGGTAGCTACTTTTGTGGTGAGGGTAGCGTAACGCTATGTTGTATTTCTGAAACTAATGCAACATTCTGTGTCCAAACAAACAAACAAAAAACATTTTGTCAATTATGCTCAATAGAATAAAATCATACAATAAATAGGTAAGACAGAGCAGTAATGCCTTGTTTTCAATTAAGTCTGTTGGACAACCAGCCCATTATGGCAATAATATGAAAACTAGGCTCCAACTCTCAGAAAATATCAGGATTTAAGAAGAAAGTGTTCCAGGGCTCTAGACAAACTGGCTGGGATTCTTGGCAAAACTCATGTCTATAAAGAATTAGTGGCCTAACCATAAGCAAGATCAGGGAGAATCTTTAGGTCAGATGGACAAGGGATCATTGCACATACATCAGATGCTTAAAGAAATTGTAAGAGAGATGATATTCAAAATATATTTCATAATCAGTATGACATGCTTATCAACCAATCAGAATAAACACCATAGCTAGGAAAACAGATCTTGGAGGATCTTGCTATGCCAGGAGTTAACTGCCTAGTTTCTGGATCTTAGCAAAGTGTCAGGGCTTTGGTTCCCAAACATAACTGCATATTGCAACAGACACGATTTTTTTTTTTGAATGGTGATAAATATTGAGTTCCATTCTTAGAAATTCCAATTTATTAGTCTAGGAGCGGTCCAGGTGTGATAGTTTTTAAAATCTATCCAGGTGATTCTAGTATGCAGCATAGTGTGACAATCACTGATCTGGCATTCCAAAATGAGAAGACCACAAATGAAAGAACACGCACGTGGGCACACACGCACATGGGCACACACGCACACAAATGTGTGAAAATTTGTTATCAATAAAATAGCTTCAAAATGGCTTGCTTCAGTTTTGATCATTTTTTAAAATTTCCAGAAAAATGGATCATTGCTATGCTTTCGTATACTCTTATTTCCCTTAGTATTCTTAGTTCCCCCTTATCACCATCTCAAAACCTCTCAACACCCACCATCTTTCAAGTTTTAGTCAATGTCAAATTTCCGCCACCTGCCTCTTATAATAGAGGCTAAATGCGTTGCCTTATGGTTGACCCTTTATTCCACAAGAGTGTGAAGACGTTTAATTGCTATAAGGTATCACCACCATCTATTAAGTCATATTTTGCTTTCTTAAAAGATTTTTAGCCAGGAAAAATCCTTTCAACCAGGATCTCCTCTCCTAGAAGAAATTATGCATGAAAATTTCCTTTTTCAAAGCTTTCATTGACACCTCAAATCTTGTTTGAAATTGCTATAACCTAGAAAAGATTGTGCTTCAAGTTTTATCTTGGCTAGATATAGAAATTAAAGGTGTGGACCAATTTTTGAATAAGCATGAAACATTTTTTTTTATGTGTTATTATGAAACATACCTTTGAAACATCTTGCCAAAGGCTTTTTCATCTTCTGGTTGTTGGACGAAAACATGGTCATCCTAAAGGGGTTAAAAAAAAAAAAAAAAGAAAAGAAAAGAAAAAAAATCCAACTGTGTTCCACCTTAATCAGATTCACAATCATGTCCTAATGTAATTTGTCCTAATGCATTTCAGAGACAACCATTTATGATTCCCAGAGACATGTGGGAATAAATATGGCTGTAGGAAAATCCCCTGGGTGTTCTATATACTATATTTACCAGTTCATAAAAAAGCTAATTACATTTCTGAAAAGAAGGCTTTATGGATGCAATGTATATTCTAATGCAAAAATCCTACCCTGGCACCCCATAGTCACATGGCCCTTTTTGCTTGCTGTACACACACTGCATTTTGAACTGCAGTAACTTATTTTAGAATGAGGAGTGCACACATTGCAGTATTAGCCTGATCACATATGTCAGTGTTTGAGAGACAATCCTATTTTTAGTTGTTTTACTGGGGGAAAATATAGGTAACACTTAGCAGAGTAATAAATTATCTTATAATAAAATAGAAACTGATTCGTCCCAGATTTTTTCCCCTGATGCCTATGAAGATAAATGCATTAGGTGGCTTGTTAAAAGAAAAATAAACATTTTTTTAAAAAGCCCACCATATTTTTGTCTCTGAGAAACATGGAGCTGTTATAGAGAATGCTGCCAATGGTAATGAATCGACAAGTTTATTTTGCAATGAAATCCTTTTTCATGGATTTTATTTTTCATTACAAACATGTTTTTGCAAAAGCAATGTTTTCTATAAACAGAACTGGTAATAGATGACACACCACTAAAGCAAGCCAGAAATGTAAATAATCAAAGGATTCTCATTTACTTTTCTGCAGTGATCATGAAATCATACTGACCTAACATTTCATCATTTATTTATTTATTTTTCATCGGATGTAATTTTTTTTTCCCTTTATCTCTCATGCATTTTGATATTCCTTGGTTCCTAAATGAGCTTCACTTGGCTCTTCCCAGCCAAAGCTGCCATATTTTTTTAATTTAATTAATGATATAGTTTCATAAGCCACACTGCACATCCCAAGATGTAGTAAGACAAGTATTGTTGATCATTGTTTGTAGGGAGCATGACCTCTAAAGATCTCTGGAAATCAAATCTTCCTTAAAAAAAATACCAGATATCATGAATTAACTGATTGATGAATTTGATTTGAAGTAAAACAAAATAAGAGCTAACTTTAAATAATATATCTCCGTGTATTTGACAAAGCTTCTCTATGCCATGACTAGAGGTAAAAGTGACCATTTTTTTAATGATTGACCTTCACTTTGGTCTTAACATTAGAGCTTAAATTTTAGGCCTCTGACCCCTCTAAACACTTGGTAAGTGAGCCTTCTCCATCATGCCTCCCCACCCCCTACTTATATCACCCAAGAAATACCTAAATTCTGCAGCTCATATCCTTCCCCCCATCATCCTCCTCCCTCTCTGGAATCCCCAGTGACTTTTTGGGAGATAATTATGACTGTAGCTCAGGGACCTAAAGTAATCACCAGGCTTGGCATGAAAAGATGCTGGAATGCAAACTGTAGCGCCAAGCATCAGAGATTCAGTGCAGATATTATGGAAAGGGAGTGCATTATAACAATTACTGAGTGGGCCTGATTTCTGCCAGCCTACAGGATACAGCAAAGAGGCCAAAGCATAAACACCACCTAGTATTACTCATAATGACTCATTGATGTTTGCTGTTTGGGACCCAGTGGAAGACTTTGCCCAAAGATCTGTGCTGTGGTAACAAAGCTTCCGGAAAAGCAAAACAATTCTCAAAGACTTTGGCTCTTATTCAGTACACGATCAACTTCACTCTGTGTCTCCCTTTAAAGTTTAAGGTTCCTAGAAGAAGCTCTGTGTAGAGAAGCTGAATCATAAAATCACGTGTAAAGTCAAGCAGCGCTGTTAGAATGAACATTAGCTCAGTTGATTAGAGTCTGATGCAGCTGAGAATGAGGTTGACTGTGATTGTTGGATGGAACGCCAGCATCACGCTGTCACAGTCTATAACCCAAATCCCCACTAGCCACCCATTAATGTTTGCTTTTTATCACAGGGGCCAAATGAAATAGCACAGAATCATCCACATAACTTGAGGAACGAATCTGGGAGCTATAACAAGAGGAAGCTGTCACATCGGAAAGGTAGCATGCATCATAGACATGATATGATCATATACATGATCTATAGATATGATATGATATAAGATATGGCAAAGGAGAAAAGACACAAATTGTGAATTCTTTGGAAGAAAGTCCCAGTTTTCCCAGGCCTGTCCCCATCTACCTGAGACAGCTTGAGCTTGTACATTTTTCCTGGGGTAATCATTAATTTCACCCTAAAACCAAACCAGCTTAGACAAGGAATTATATAGTCATCCTTGTCTTTGTCCATCTGACATGACTCAAAAGTATCAGTAAGCAGATTTATTTTGAGCTTCCTTGATTTATGTGCTACTTAAGACTCTGTGTTAGTTACATTATTTAAGCAAAAGAATGCAACATGTTCTGTTGGATGATATCAATACACAGCAATGAGTGTGGATAATTGCATAAAGACTCATTAGTAAGAAAAGTCATGTATGATTTTAAAGATTTTATATATTTATTTGACAGAGATCACAAGTAGGCAGAGAGGCACGCAGAGGGTGGAGGGGCAAGCAGGCTCCCCGCTGAGCAGAGAGCCCGATGCGGGGCTCGATCCCAGGACCTGAGATCATGACCTGAGCTCAAGGCAGAGGCTTAACCCACTGAGCCACCCAGGCATCCCATCATGTATGATTTAATTCTGATTTTTAGTATACTTCTGGCAATTTTTTATAAGCTATACAAAATTCTTGGGAAAGGAGCCTTAGAAGTGAGACTTATAGAATTTTAAAAAATGTTAAATGATAAATGGGCCAAATTATTCCACTTGCTCCAACCCCTAACAGTCACACAGCTGAATGGAGATAACCAAAATTATCAGATGAACTGTCCCATGTCCCAGATGGCAGCTTAAGGCACTGAATAATGGAATCCATTGAGTGCTAAATACATCAATTATCTATTTAATTTAGGACATTCACGGCCTGTTATAATTGTTCTGAATACTGGCAACTTCAACTTAGGAACAAAGTTGTAGTATTAGCTAATGTCATAAGCTAAAAGACAATTGTTTTTGGCTTTCTTTTCAATAATATTTTCTCATGCCAGACATATGCATGCATTTTATTTGAGATGGTTTCCTTAAATAAGAAATGTAAAGCCAGGCTGCTCCTGGTTGCCAAGTATGAGCATAATATGCCTTATTCTCATTTATTACACTGAATTGATTGTTTAACTAGGTAAAATATTCATCATAAGTGAAATTAGGGACAAATTTTGGGGAAACTTTCAAGGGACAGAAACTGAAGCTCCAAGTAATTATGATAATCAACACCCCTGCTCAGTACAGCAGTTAATAAACCACTTGAAGCAACAGCAGGAGAGGTTTGCCTCTGCTTTCTAACAATTCACATTAGGGCTCACTTGTCTAAATTATTCCAACAACTATCTTGAAACCAGTTTTCTTGGTTTAATCTGAACAACTAAACACATCTGTGCTTTGACCTCTCTCCATTAAGGTTATTTATTATTAATTATTAGGGCCATAGACCACTCAGATGCCCATGGTTTTTGTTTGTTTGTTTGTTTGTTTGTTTGTTTTTTGTAATTTGCAAAAGTGTTGATAACCTGTTTACCACTTTTCTTTTCACTTTTCACTTAAAGGATAAAATCACCAGAGAACTGAAGTGGCTCGCGTTGATCCAATGCAATACTGTAAGGATTTATTTATTTATTTGAGAGAGATAGAGAGAGAGCCAATTTAGTGTTTTAGAGTTGAACCCATAAGAGAATTGACTAGGACTCAATTTTTTTTCAATTATTTTGATTTTGAAACTTATAAGAAGCTGTCACAGTGATTTCAAAAGTGTTTTCTCCAAAACAGCAACTGTAATCTTTGATACAACTGGGCCACTTAGAAGCATTATGAAATAAGTACAGAACTAGAAAATTAGGTCAGCTGAAGGGTCCAGCTGTGAAAATAAAACAGTGCGCATGAATATTTTCAAATATATCCTGGGATAATTTGCTACATGAAAGAGTCTTGTGAACTCAACCTAGAGTTGCCTAAGCACAAATTCATTTCACTTGCTCCACATGGGTATGGAATAAGGCACATTCAAGGAGGAGGAAAGATCCAGACTCTTCTCCAAAACACTATTGATACCAATTTGGCCAGCGAAGTCAACTGGGCACTGAATTTAGCAGGAAAATAAGTACTGAAATTTAGAAAAAAAAAAAAAAAACTGATCAATGAGGCCAGGTAAATGGATCGACCTCATGATCCCACAGACATTCCAATCCATGTGAGTAGATATTCGTCATATAACTTTTGTAACTCGATTACATATCCAAATACATATACCCAGTTTTGATCATTCAAGCCTGAAACTTAGATTTTAAAATGCAAAATTTCTTTTCTTTTTGTACATAATCATCCTAATTCTCTCTCTCTCTCTCTTTTTCTTTTCTTTTGCTACATAGGCGCAGCATACCCTTATCAATAGAACAAGATGTCCATTAATACCCATATTTCGTAATTTATGTATTATTTATTTATTTATTTATTTATTTATCAAATGTTTATTAAGCATCTGTTGTTTGCTATCCTCATTCTAGAGACTGAGGCTATAGTGATGAGCAGGACAAACAAAGACACTGCACACTGAACTTTCAGTCAGGCTAGAAAAGTCGGTGGTGAAGCAAATAATAGCAATCATTTTAGTAAGGGTTTTGATCATGAATGTCCAGGTTACACTAGAGCACAAAGAATCATCTCACCTAGTCTGAGGTAGGGGAGTTGGTAAGGAGGGAATGACATTAAAGATAGACTTGAAGGAAGGTACCAGGGAGTGCCAGTGGAACAGAGCAGTACCTAGACACAGCTCCTCAATTAATGGTTCTTCCTACATAGGATGTCCTCTCTTCCCAGAGTTTCCTACAGTGCAGGGGTAACATAAGAAATTCTTGTAAACCTGGTTCCCCTAAGCCAGGTCCAGCCTTGCTGTAAAGGAGCTAGCCTATAGTGTTGCTGTTGTTTGTAATCTCATTAATCACAACACTTAAAAGTTCATACATTTCACATGGAAATCCCCAGTTTTGGTTTCTCCTCAGAAATAAGAAGCAGAGAAAATAGGGAGCTTGCCTTCCTGAGCCACAGTTAATCCTTTTCTACCAAATGCGAGCTCTCTGGTACAACATAGCCCCTGTCATCCTTTACCAATCCACAGTATGGAGTATGGAGACTGAGTGTCAAGTAACATTTCGTTTCTCACACATCAACTTTACTCACTTGGATTCCTTTTATAGCCACACAAGGCATTTCAGCTTGTGACTGGGGCTTAAAGCTATTCCTGGTTTTGAGTTAAGGAAACATCTCATATCTCACAGCCTTTTGGGTGTTCAGTTAAGCTGGTCCTTCTTTACTACAGAGTATATGTGTGTGGATGGAGTCCATGATATTTAACATTTAATTCACATTACTAATATATAGGAAACATCACCCTGGATATTTGCTAAGCAATTCTGTTTTTCTTGTCCATACCTTGGTGACATATTTACATGCAATTTTGTTATTGTTCTCAATTGAACTGCACATAATTTGCTTCGACAAGACACATGCTCAAATATACAAAGTGTCAGTTTTAAGTAAAGGGATATGCATGAGCTATAAAGAAAATATGATTTTTAAAAGAATTCAAATCATACTCAAGCTTCACATATTTGTACTTTGTGAATGATCCTATCAAACCTGTCTGGGCAAGCCAAATTCATTGAAGAATTTTTTGAGGCAGATAGCAGAAACTGTCGCCCTTGGATATTCAAACAAACACTATAAAGGACAACACGGAAAGCACAATTTGGTGAAGGCATCTGGACAACACCTAGGGGTACATGCATATACAACAGAGAAAATAATAATATGGCAGGCTTAATGAACTCATTCACCATGCACTATACGCTTTAGTGTCTTTTTGTGAGCCCTTAAACTGTACATTAGACATTTGGAATTAAATGAGAATCATGGTGTGAGAGAAGAGGGTATTTCAAGTTTGTACTTTTTCTTGATTGTTTAATAATAATAATTTTTTTAAAAAAGGGAATAAGCCAGTGCTATCTGAGGGAGAAAAACACTTTCTTCCTGGCTAAGATCAGGGAATTTCTCATACAAAATGGGTCCCTCTTAAGTATCACAGAAGGCTTTTGACTTGATTTTAGTGCAAAGCATTACAAGCCATCAGGAAACTGAATGAGCAGCCAAGAGGAGTGAATTGGGTTGAGGGGAAGGGGATGGGATGGGACCAGGCAGATTGTCTTTGTGGCAGAGTTACGTTCAAAAGAGGGAAGTTTTATCCTCAGAGCACTCAGGTAGGGGAGGGGAGAGAAGTGAAGCTAAGATGATGGGCCTTGACATCTGTTCCTACCTCTTTTCTATGTTACTACAGAGCTGCAAAGTTAAGATCTGCAATTCCTAGGCTCTATTACAACAAGGGTTCTGGGTAGTAATCAGGTTTCTCTATTTAGATATACCTTCAAAAGATCTGAAAAGTAAAGGTGAGACAGAGGCCATCTTCTTGATGCTGATTCTGACACCAAGAAAGACTATGGAACATGAATGTGGGGGTCCATTTGCAATGACCAGCTTCAGCATTGCCACGGCTTCCTGATCCCTGCCAGGCATCTGTTCGATCTTAAACTTGAGTACTTCTAGAGCTGACTTCTCATATCTTGCTTGTCCATTCTCTCTAACTCTGTAAGCCCCTTTTTGTTTATAATACCTAGAGTGATCTCTATTTTCTGCATCATATTTAGACCAATACAGTTCTATTTCCAGAGTTTACAGAAAAGAGACAGAAATTATTCAGCTGGATAGTTGCCTACAGAGGAGTTAGGATGCTTTTGGTCATTGCTGGGAAAGATCTATCTATAAATAGCACAATCTAGGTCTTTAGTTTAGAGAAGCCTGAAGCCTTCAGAGGAAAAGGATGATGGAATTTGGATGCTGCTCCCCAAAACAGTCAAACGTTGGAAGTTGTGTCAGCACCATACACATAGGTGGCAAAAGAAAATAACAATAAAGAAATGTTAGACTGAAGTATTATTCCCTTGGCTTAAATATTGGGTTGGAAGTATGGTCAAGGGAAATCTTAATTTAGAAGCTGGGGGGAAAAAACAAAGTCCAGGCCCTGGGTTGTAGTTGGCAGAAAAGATTAGGGAACTGAATAAAACCAATCTGTAATGGTGAGGCTTAAACTCTTTACTTCAATTCCAGATCTAGAGGCATGCCTCAGCTCTAGAGAAGTGAGTGATATATGACCTGACAAAGAGAGGATGGGCTCAAGAATTAGAATGGCAGTGAGATCAGAGGTAGGAAAAGCAATGCAGGGGGATAATTCCTAGCCATGACCACCCTGGCCAGGCCTACCACAGTGTAAGTCTGCAGAGACTACATGCATGTATGATATTAGAGGAGTTACAGGGGCTCCTGGGTGGCTCAGTAGGTTAAGCCTCTGCCTTCAGCTCAGGTCATGATCCCAGGGTCCTGGAATGGAGTCAAACTTTAAGCTCCCTACTCAGTAGGGAACCAGCTTCTCCCTCTTCTCCCCACTTGCTCTTTCTCTTGCTATCTCTGTCTCTCTCACTCTCAAATAAAAAAAAGAAAAATCTTTAAAAAAAGAAAGAAGAGGGAGAAGAGTTACAGTAAAGCAGGCAAAACAAGCAGGAAAGGGGATAATAAGAGGAGAGCAGCACCAGGAGAAGCCGTGGGTAGTGGGAAAAGGGGAAGGAAGTTGGAAAAGAAGACCATAACTTTTATTTCAAGAGAACCATTTAATTTATAGCCGGAAGTCAACTGGAAGATTACAAAATTGAGTGATCTTACTCCCTACAACATCAGAGAATATCCTCCCAGCCATTTATAAAGCACTGTGGCAAATATTTTCAGAAGATAAGTGTCAGTTTATAGCCATCAGCAGAACACTTTTGCCTCAAATTTTTATTCAAATAGAGTGCTTGTTCCTTTCAACTTTAATAATTTATTATTTTGGAAGATATGCCAGAAAACTGCTTAAGCAATGGGCACAGGCAGATAAAACTTCAATATCAGGTAACATAATGCAAGGGAAAAATCTGAATAGGAAAGTGAACCTCTAGACATTGACCTGACTAGTTGTGTGTATTTGGACAATCAATGAAATCTTTCTGGCCCCTGAAATTCCTGATGGGTGAAAAAGAGAATTGGGTGATATCGTCTTTAAGATCAAATAAAGATTGATTTTAAATTATATACTTCAGATTTCTTTTCAAATGGGCAAAAGAAAAATATTAAATGATACTTCATTTCTCACGATGATGCTGAGGAACTTACTCATGTTGTGGTTGGTAATATAAATCTGTTCAAACTTTCTGGAAACAATTTACAATATATCCCAGAAAACAAAACAAAAAAAAATGTATTTGACCAAGCAATCTATATTTTGGAATTTACTCGAAGAATACCATTTCACAAAAGTATCCATCACATCATTTTTAGTATTGGGAAATCATGCAGCCTAAATATTAAAGATAGAATTTTAGGTTAATAGAATAAATGTATAGTATTACCCTCCACACTGGTGTATCCCTTATCATTTAATAAAGGAGGTCCCCTGAGGCCTTTCCTGTAAACACAGATGGCTGGTGGGTTTGCCCAATCTCTAACCCTTCTAGTCCCTTCCTACAACTGCCAGGTGCTTTCACCTTTTCACCTTGTTTCTATAGCCCAATGTTGTGTCCAAGCCTCCAAGCAGCTATCCCATCAGCAAATTAAAACAGGCTCAGATGAGCTGGTCAACATGTTAAATCCTACCTCACATACAGGTGGCCACTGATGATCAGCCCTCCTCCATCCTCATGTCCTAGACCTCCCGTGTCAACACTTCCCTTCAATTTCTTTATAGTCTGCCTTTTCCTGCTGGTATATATTACCCAATACTTGTGAAGAATTTAGGGAATACCCCAATATTTTCCCCGTGTAGGAATAGTACCTTCCTACGTTAGTCATGCTAAAAACCAGTTCTGTTTATTGATTTAGAAATAGTAAGGGAAGATGGGGGCAGGTTTTTGGTTTTTTTGTTTTGTTTTGTTTTTTGTTTTTTTGAAGGAAAATTGGCATTTTATTTATTTATTTATTTATTTATTTATTTATTTTGGTGGGGGGGTCTTTTTTCTTTTTTTTCTCTCTCTCTTTTTTTAAAATTTTATTTTATTTTTTCAGTGTTCCAAATTCATTGTTTAGGCACCACACCCAGTGCTCCATGCAATGTGTGCCCTCCTTAATACCCACCGCCAGGCCCTCCCAACCCCCACCCTCTCTCCCTCCAAAAGAAAAGGAACAATATTTTGAGAGGCATGTGGTTTATGCAAGCTTTCTGAATGCCGTCCAAACATAGTGTATCATTTCTAGTGTTCAGATGATTCTGGGGTTACAAGACTCCTAAGTGCATAACTCAAATATCTTTATCTTGGGTCTCGAGTCTTCTCTCCTTCCCCATTAGACATGACTTTAATATGGAAAACTTGTTGGGGCTGTAAATTGAGTATCCTTGTTGATTCTACTGCTATAATGCTCAAATCTTGGGCCCAGTTTCATTATACTTTGTTTTCTAGATTCAGGAAGAATATCTCTTTAAACCCTTCCCTGAGGATTTCTGACTTTCAGTGTGAACTCTAAGGTGAGAGAGAGATGAGCCTATTATTACCTAGTATTAAGATTTTTTATAGCAATTAACAAAACACAGACCACTCTGTGATCCTTATAATGGCCTTTGTCAGCATATTGTCCACATACTGATGTATCCCCAGAACTTGTACCCCATCATATTACAGCACAGATAAGAGAGTTGGTAATGGTGACACAAACATTATCACCACTCTGCTTATCACTAAGAGAAGTCACTTGCTGCCATCCTATCACTACGTGGTCCAACTCTGTGATGATCCAACAGAATTTTCATTGTGATTCTAGGATACTAACTACTTTTGTTTGTGTTCCTCAACAGCCCCTGTTAATACAGGATTTACATCCATGCAGTTTATTTTGGGAGGTGTTCATCAGACGCATGGTGATGTAGAGAAGTGAGGAAGGAAATAATGTGAGTCTAAGGGGGTTATCACTATGGAGAACTAAGCTTAGTGTCCCTCTTTGAAGGCTAAGTAGAACACATCTCAGATTCCCAATGAAGAACAAGAAAGCTGACATATCTATCTACCAACTTCCACTTCTCATTTGTTTTGAGCCACACTTGGGACATTAACTCCCTGAAACTTTTGGCTGCTCCCATAGACAGAATGCTCTGGGCAGGAATGCAGAGAGCCATTGGCTCTGAACAGGACTGTATGCAAGCTTCTTTGGAGGCTAACTAAAAGGTTACGGGGAGAGTACTAACAATGTCTACCACAACTAGGAAGCTAATCATCAATGATGTCTAAGTCAACGCATTTCTGAGCATTCTGGGGTGCCTCACAGTATTTGACAACGTAGAAGTGGCTTAGCTGATAAACTAAAGATATTTGGCATAATCCTAGGAATCCCTACAAGGTCTTCTTTTAGAGTATGGACAACCTAATGTAGAGGGGAAATAAACAATAGCAGGAAGGCATCTGAATTGGAGCTCTGAGATCACTCAGGGTGTGAGGAGGGCTCTTGCTTAGAAACCACAGAATCACTGAGAAAGGGATGAGCTGAAAGAAAGCAGGACAAGGTAAGCTCCTATAGCAATAAAGAATGGATGAAAGTAAAGAAAATGAAGCATTTCAAATACACGATTTAAACTCCTACTCTCCCTCTGTTTAGTATACATGTATCTAGTGTGGACATCTGTATTTATGTGTGTATCAGACATAAGGAACATATAAATACATTTATTACTCATAGCTCCATTATAAAATCATTTATATGTGTTTATTTCTGTACTTCTTATAAAAGTTAATTTTGTGTGCTTCTTATTAGACCCAAAGCATCTTGTTTAAAGCCCAAATGTGATATCAACTTGCCCTCCTTGTGAAGACTTATGGCCTACTAAGGGAAATTGGGTAGATGGGTGGAGAGATAGGTGGATAGATAGATGATAGATAGATAATAGATAGACAAATAGATACAGAAAATATATAATGTAATTATACATATTAAAGTAAAAAAAGAAGCTCTTATGGCAGTCCAGAGAAAATAGTGAGATTCCATAAATTTTAACTGAACATTGAGAGAGCAATTTAAGCATGCACAGATAGGAGGGAGTGGGGAAGAGATACAAACAAGACACTCCATTGAAGGAAATGGTTTACGCAATAAATTCTGAGACTATACCAATGGAAATAGTAATAATATCAACAAGAAGGTATGTATTTCAAAATTTATTGTCCTATGAATTATTGTAGAAAATTGGAACTAAGCTTACGTCCCATGATCAAATGCCTACCACTGGTGGGTTTGGGTTTTTTTGTTTGTTTTTCTTTTTCATTTCTTTTCTTTTCTTTCTTTTTTTTTTTTGAG
The DNA here is from genome assembly GCF_010015895.1 of Lontra canadensis. NCBI lineage: Eukaryota > Metazoa > Chordata > Mammalia > Carnivora > Mustelidae > Lontra > Lontra canadensis. Next base: position 9,215,446 of record NW_022631015.1, read on the forward strand.
GCTCAGATGAAAAAACTGTCTAATTGTACATAATTATAGTAAAAGGTTAGTGCTGGTGAATGGCCACAAGAGTTATTAAAATAACAATGGCTGAGTGATGCTTCCTTTTCCCCTCTGTCTGATGTACCTAGTTAGGTATTGGGGTAAAAAAATCTAGAGCAAGGTCTTGACCATTGCTAGTCATTGTCCCCTTCTGGCTGATTTCCCTTTTGACCTTTTAGGGTTCAGACTATTCCCAGACTTCATTTGCACACCCTTTTCTGCTTGCTCCCTAGCTTAGCACTCAGTGTTTCCACAGCAGATTAATGACAGCTAATAATATCTGATATATCTGGACATTGCCACATAATGAGTTGTAGTCCCACTGGGTCCCAGAAGTGTCACCACTAACAAATTCACCAGACCTGCACATAATTAGCATGTAAAGGGAGTGATCGCACAGTAAATCTGTAGGGGAAGATGGATAGCCCAGGAGAGAAAATATAAAAGGGGGAAAAAAATCCCTCCTTCTCATGCCTTACTAAATATATGTTTCTTGGCAAGAATATTTTCTTGATAACAAACTGTGGACAGGTTACCTTTACAGTAACATTATTCCTTCCATGGCTGATAGGCAGAATTTCATTATGTCACTGCTAATGTTTCAATATTTCTGCAAAATGTCACCATATGTAAATGAGGGGAGGTTAGGGTTTCCCTTGCTGTTTTCTTTAAAGATGCACGGTCCCCTTTTCATCGTGGCTTTGGTCCTCCCTTACACACTTTGTGACAGGCTGGAATTTAGTGATGAAACACACAGGAAATTTGCCCTTACCTTACCCAGACTAGATGAAGTGATGGATATGCTCACAGTCTTTGCCCTAAAAGCTATGAATGTAATATACCCATTGCCCAAAAAGCTACAAATGTGAAGTATATTAGGAAGTCAAAAGAAAGATAGAGAAGGAATCTAGAAACCCACAGTGTGCTGGTATAATTATCAACTTGGACATGTATTTCTCACATGATACTGAGCATTTAAATCCGCATGGCAATTTTAGGATTTGTCTCATACAATCAGAACAAAAATGGGAGTGTTTCTGATTATGTTTAGTGCGGCTCGAGGGCTTTGCCTTTGATCCTTCAAACCCAGTACACAAGTCTATGCTAGAGGAAGGCATGCTACTTGCAAGACGAAAATACAGCTAGGGAAAAAAATCCTGTTGAGGAAGACCCTTCTGAAATTTAGGTCAATTCTCTTACTATAAGAAGATTATTATGATACTGAGCCAGGAGGCCAAGGTAGTAGTACAAAGAAGTTTTTAAAAAACAGCACAGATAGAGCATTTCTGCACTGTGCCTCAGAGAAAAGTGCTCATGGAGGCTCTTTCCCTCTTTTTCACCATTGGTTTGGGAGGTATGGCAATGACAACCTTCGTATCTTATACCCACAATGCTGCCAACATTCATAGGGATGGAGGAAGGGAATCATTCCTCAAACTGGCATTCCAGAAAGACAGTCCCAGATGCTCAGGACAATATAGTATGCAATCACCCCTTGTAACCTGATAATTACCCTGCAAGGTGATCAATGAGGACCCTGGAGGCACAAGCTCTTCTTCAGCCCCTCAACCCTGTACTCAGGCTTCTGCCCCTTACCCTACTGACATGTGACACTGATGACCTCCTAAGCGGTCACTTTTAGGTCTTTTTTTTTTTTTTTAACTTTTCCCCCTCTCTATCTTGAATGGCTAATTCCATTTGCATCCATGGTTTCAACTTTCCTATTCTGCAAATTCCCATATGCATACTTCTAATTCACATCTCTCTCCTGAACTCAAGGTCCATTTACCAATGGTCTACTGAACATCAGGATGGTTTTATCACCATACAAGTTATACGTGCTAAATATTGTGTGTCAATTACACCTCAATAAAGCTGTTAAAATGGTCTACTCCAGAATGGTACAAAGACTTCTCAAGCTTTTCATGTCTAAATTAGTTGTCTCTGCCAGCCAGTGCAGCCCCTGCCAGCCAGTGCAGCCCCTACCCCATGCCTGATCCTCTTGTATCAAAAAATATGGTAATACCTCAAAGTACCCAGTGTCCAAAGCCATTCTGGGCTGTCATCCTCTCCCTCACTGCCATATTCATAATTTTCCTGAATACTTTTCACATCTGTCCTCTTTTCCCTAGATTTTCATTAACTTTCATTTCTCTCCTGGATTACAGAATATATTCCAGATGGGTCCCTGATTCCTCTTATCATTTACCTATCTTTCCCCACTTTCTACTAGAATGATCTTTCAAAAACACAAATACAGGGCTCCTGGGTGGCTTATTGTTTAAGCCTCTGCCTTCAGCTCAGGTCATGATCTCAGGGTCCTGGGATCAAGTTCCGTATCGGGATCTCTGCACAGCAAGGAGCCTGCTTCCTCCTCTCTCTCTGCCTGCCTCTCTGCCTACTTGTGATCTCTCTTTGTGTCAAATAAATAAATAAAATCTTAAAAAAAAAGAAAACACAAACACAACCATCTTATTCCTTCACTGAACACCTTTCAGTGGTTCCCCATTGCCAAAATAATCAAACTAAAATTCCTAATTCCTTAAAAGAGCATGCACAATTCCCCTTTGTCTGGCTACTGACGGACTGCTTCACCAGCTTTATTTTTTTCTGTTGCTTTTGTTGTTAGAAGCGTGGGCTCTCAGGTCCTACTTCAGTTTCCCTGCATCATAACCTTCTATTTAAGATCTTAAGATGATTTGAATTCACATTTAAATTCCAAGAAGCACTAGTAATAGCGCACTAGTTCTCAAACTTGGCTGTGCACTGGAATTACTTGAGGAGTCTTTGAAAGTAATGGTATGTGAGTCTTATTACCAGATACCCTAAGTTAAGGATTTTTGTCACTATGACACCAAAAACATGATTACCAAGGAAAAAAAATTGACAAAACTGGACACCTTTGAATATTGAAAACTTTTGCTCTTTGAAAGACACTATTAAGAGAATGGAAAAAAGCCATAGACTTGGAGAAAACATTTGTAGATCATCTATCTGATATAGATCTTATATCCTGAGTATGTAAAGATAATCCAAAGCTCAAAAACAAGAAGACAACCCAGTTTTACAATAGAGACAAAGATCTAAACAGACTCTTCACCAAAGATGCTACATGAATGGCAAATACACATATGAAAAGTGATCGCCATCATGAATCATTAGAGAAACACAAGGTAAAACTGTAGTAAGATACCTCTGCCCTCCTATTAGAATGGTTAGAAATTTAAAAAAAAAAAGACTTCACTAACTGTTGATAAGGATATGAAAGAAATAGAACTCTCACCCTCTGCTACTGAGAATGTAAAACATTACAACCACTGTGACAGTTTGTCAGTTTCTTAACACAGAAAGCGTCCAGTCACCACATCACTTAGCCATTTATTCTACTTCTAGATATTTACTCAAGAGAAAAAAAATATATATATATGCATACAAAGACTTGTAAATAGGATGTCATAGTAGCTTTATTTGCAATAGTCCAAAGTAGGAAAAAAATGAAATATCCATCAAATAACGAATAAACACATTATGTTATGTGTAGAACACCATTCAGCCCTAAAAAGGAGTGGAAAATTGTTACACACAATAACATGGTTGATTTCAAAGCAATTGTGGAGAGTAAAACAAGGTGAATCCAAAAAGAATCTGCTGTATGACATTATTTATGTAAAACTCTAAAAAATGGAAACACATTTATAGTGAAATAAAGCAGATTAGAAGTTGCTTGGTAGCAGGAGAAAAGGAGAGCTGGAAGGAAGTGCTTACAGTAGGATCCAATGAAGCTTTGGTGAGCATACTCACTAGTTTGAATGTGAGGATGGTTTTATCACCGTACAAGTCATACACTCTAAATAATATATGTCAATTACACCTCAATAAAGCCGTTAAAAGAAATATCAGTGCTCATGCCGACCAATTAAATCAGCTTCATCCTTTGCTTTTTCTTTAAGTATACTTTATGTTTAACAATACAACTATACGAAATTTCTTTCCTACTATATTATGTTTCCTTGAATTCCCATGTACCCTCTCCATGTGAATTCTGTCTAGAAGACCACCCACATAAAGATTCAAATCACTTCCTAGGTGAACTCGTCTTAGGTTCTTCCTTGAATGACTTGGAATGCTCTATTCTTTATATCTTCCTATATTTATAATGGTTATCCTACATTATTCAAACCTTTATACATCTCATACATTAGATGGTGAGATTCTTGTGGGAAGTGACCTAGGATGATTAATGCAGGGTTTAATATTTGGCAGGTGCTAAAAAATGTCAGTGTAGAGAGAAAAAGGGATGATACCAGCCTGAGCCACAGGATCTATGAAAAAGTAAACTTGGGTACCAGCAATAGACATAGAGTTAATGTGTAGGTTTCAGGATAACATAGGTTCTCCTAAAGTATAGGTAGACATTAAGAAAATCAAATTGTTTTGTAAAAAGTTTCTTGCATCAGATCACCCAAGAATCTAAATAATAAGCACTTTTACCTCCAGTTCCCTTCACTAGGCACTGTTCCCCTCATATGTAATCACTGGTAGAAGCAACATTTAGAGCAAAAAGAATGCCATATATATATATAGATATCTATCTATATATATAGATAGATATCTATATATATATTGTGGTGTCTATTTCTCCTGTTCACCAAACAGAATGCTCTCTCAGTTTTCTCTGCATATTTAAGTCTTAGATATTATTTAAGGTAAAAACCAATGTCTGTGTACTTCATGAAGCCTTCTTCTCTACTGCTGTTGGCAATGTGTCTTCCCTTGTTTGATTCTTTAGAGTCATTACTGTATAACTTGGTATTTACATGCAAATTTAAAAAAAAAAAAGGTAACCAGTTTTGCAGGAGAGTAAAAGATTCCTTTAACAAGAAGACTGTAAACAATCAAGATGAGAGCAGTCTTCTTTTAAATCATGAAAGCACCAACCGCAATGTCCTACAAATAGCATTTTTAAGAAAAATATAAAAATAATAATTCTTCAAAAATGTGTTCTTTTTTTTAGTGTCTTGTTCAAATAAATGCAATGCTGAAAATTGCTCAAAAGAGGGACACCTGGGTGGCTCAGTCAGTTAAGCCATTGCCTTCGGCTTGGGTCCTGATTCCAGGGTCCTGGGATCAAGTCCCGCATCAGGCTCCTTGCTTGGCAGGAAGCCTGCTTCTCTCTCTCCCTCTGCCTGACACTCTGACTGCTTGTGCTTGCTCTCTCTCTCTCTCTCTGACAAATAAATAAATAAATAAAATCTTTTAAAAAATTGCTCAAAAGAGACAAGGACTTTTGTAAATCTGGATTATAAAAAATTATTTTCCTAGAGTTAACAGTAAAGATGGCAGATATATCTATATATATATATATATATTTAGATATATGCCAATATAGATGGCAGATAACTAACTATATGGATAGATATCTATAGATCTATATCTATAGATAGATAGCTATATATCTAATATATATTAGATATATATAGATATATATTATATATATTAGATAAATATATCTAAATATATATATACACACTAAGTGGTTTATATATATATAACCATTTTATATATAAACCATTTAGTAAATGCATTAATTGTAAGGTAAAACTACCCTTCTATTAGTTTGAGTTCAAGAAAATAGGCAAACATCCATCATGTTTTTTTCTGGTGAGGAAAAGGAACATTCATAGAAAGTTAATGAACTGGCTACATTCTCAGCTCTTGAGATTACTTTGAATTATTTGTGAATTATTACCTATTATCTATTACTGTTACTATTTTATAATAGTAGTTACCATTCTTTGAATGCTGCTGAAAACTATAATAACCACGTTTTTAAGCTGATTTTTTCTTAACATAGTCCTGTGAGGAGTCTTCTATTGTTACCCTTATTTCTCAGAAAACATATTTATATTTGCTGGTTTAATTTTTTTTAAAGATTTTATTTATTTATTTGACAGACAGAGATGACAAGTAGGCAAAGAGGCAGGCAGAGAGAGAGGAGGAAGCAGGCTCCCCACTGAGCAGAGAGCCCGATGCAGGGCTCATCCCAGGACCTTGAGATCATGACCTGAGCGGAAGGCAGAGGCTTTAACTCACTGAGCCACCCAGGTGCCCCTGCTGGTTTAATTTTAATCAATTCATCCATACTTGATCTTTTTGTATGTATTCCTTATCCAGCCAGATATCCAAGAGAGAAATTTGGGGCCAAATGAAGCATTCCCCCTCTATTCTATATCCCTCCCCATTGCATTGTCACTTGAGCTTGCTTTTTCCATTCCTCCCACGGCCAGGACCACCAGCCTCATCCAGGTTCCCACTGGTTCTCATTGGCCAACTTCACTTAAGTGTTCTTTTCACATGCACTCTTCACCAATGTCCAGTCAGGTCTCAAAACAGCATCCCAAGCCATCATTTTTCAACTAATCACAAATATGACCACACAGCCCCTAACAAGATGATGAAAGATTGGAATTGGGAAAATATATAGGAGCTTACATGAAGGTCATTATCTTCACCATGCTCTTGACCACAGCCTCAAGAAGGTTGCATTATCAAGATTTTTTTTTTAATTTTATTTATTTATTTTTGAGAGAGAGAAAGAGAAAGTGCATGAGCAGAGGGGAGGGGCTGAGGGAGAAGCAGACTCCCTGCTGAACAGGGATCCCAATGTGGTACTCAATCCCAGGACCCTGGGATCATGACCTGAGCCAAAGACAGACACTTAACCGACTGAGCCACCCAAGCTCCCACCAAGACTATTTTGAAGCCAAAAACCAACACAGAAACAAAATGATAAAGAAAAAGTGAACAGTGCTTTTCATCACAGCATATAATGACCACACTCTCCATGATGAATGCAATTAGAGGTAATGAGCATTGAACACTTACAGTGCATCAAGCTTTGCTTGAATTAACTGATATAATCTCAACAAATGTATGAGGCAGTTTCCCTTATTAATCTTATTTTACATGTGAGGTTATTGTAGCTCCGACTCATTAAGGGTCCTGTCTAAGACAAAGCTACTAAGTGACAGAGCTGAATTCGAACCCAGAAATACTACTCATGCTAAAGCCTGCATACAGACCATTATATGAGTGGTTCTCAGGCGCCCCGAAGTACTGTGTTTAATAATAAATATCTTGCAATTCCTCTTTTGCCATTTTGAAATGAAATTCTTAGATAACAGAAGGTGTCTAAAAAGTCATGAAAAATATTAGTACAGGGCCCCTGAGTGGCTCAGTTGGTTAAGCATCTGCCTTCAGCTCAGGTCATGATCCCAGGGTCCTAGAATCAAGTCCCACATCAGGCTCCCTGTCCTGTGGGGAGTCTGCTTCTCCCTCTGCCCTTCACATGGTATGTGCTGTCTTGCACACTCTCTCTCTTTCTTTCAAATAAATAAAAACTTTAAAAATATTTTTAAAAGAAAAATATTAGTACAAAACTCTAAGTGTAATATAAAGGAGTAATAAAAATAAAGTATTTTATAATAAAATGCGGTGCATTTAGAAGACATAACAAAGAGGTCAGGTGTTTATAGCTGAAATACCATGAATGCAACAGATTTAAACGTAGAATGATACAGATGAGCTATCTGGTTGACCAAAGGGTGAAAGTGATATCACAATCAAGAGACATGATTTTCTAAAATGGTGAACAAGTCACTGTAATTTTCCAAATAAAGCAAAGCTACACCTTATCTGTTTATGTGGCAGTTGCACTCCTAGAATATACAATTTTAATATACATTAAAATTGAATGAAAAAGAAAAAAAACAAAAAACCTAAAACAAAAAGCAACAGCAATAGTAACAACTTTTTGTTCATGTTACCTGAGTTAGGTTCTAGGTTCAGATAAACAGATTCTTATGTACATGAGTTTCCAGCAAGACTAACAGAAGTCATGTGATGCACAGGTGGTTCCTTGCAGGGCAGAACTGAACCACACAATGGAGTGATAACTAAGTCTTCTGGTTTCTGCCCACCCAATGCTACCAGTACCCCTTTAAACATTGTGACAACTAGTAATGCCCCCACAAAATATCCTAAAGTCCCCAGGGATGGTATTGCCACACGGATAACCACCGTATTTCATACCACTCTTGTGTAAATAAGTGGGGTATAATGCTTCTTTCGATAAATAAGAACCAAATTTCTTACTCTTGACTTGGTATCTCAAGCTCATTAATCATACAAACACAACATCATATTATCTAAAGTAATGAACATCTACTGTACAAATGAAGCCAACAAGGAATTCGACTTTAACTAGAAATTGATACCAGAAAGAAAATGTACCTCTTATTCAGAGACCGCCATTACAATTAGGATCCAAGATGCCTCTTTGGAATGGAATTTTTAAGTCTAATCGTCAACAGATTTACACAGCTAATAAGGATGAACATATTCCTTGGAACTTTGGGATATTTTGTGCATCTAATTAAATATAATTTTTGAACAAATGTGTTACTTTGAAAGGTTAATTATTTGGGGGTGTTTGGCCATGCTTGACTGAACGAACATTGTTGGGGTTGATGCACAGACAACTTCATTTAGCAAAGTCATTCTTTCACAGGCACTTCTTTATATATTTCGAGCCTGGAAATCTGTGTATTCATTGCTTCGAAAATGAATGTATTACTGTTTCTGTTTCATATCTATAACCGTGTGTGTAATGTATATATGTATACAGTTCTATGTATAACAAAAGCCTTTGCAAATAATTGTGATTTTAGTGTACAGTGGAGAAATGTCAGGAACTGCTAGATGCCAACAGCTTTGGGTAATGGCTTCCTTCATTTCTTACAACAGCCCTAAAATGCGAGTGTTAGTAACCTCACTCTGCAGATGAAGAAGTGATACTCAGGGAAAGTAGGTGGTTCTTCCGGGTTCAGCCAGGAAGGAAGCAAACCATAGTCCCATGCCAGTTAGGGTTGATTTGGAGCCCGTGTCCTTTCTACCAGACCATGCTGGTGCAAATGAACCCAGCAACGCATACTTGGACTGGAGATACTAAATTCTCAAACCATAAGTAAAATGAAAAAGAACAAAACCCTTCCGGTGAGCTCCAAAACCTGTGAAAGTAAACCTTCTTGAATGATATCCAACCATCTGCCCCCAACTGACTATAAAGACCCTCTGAAGAACCAGGATATTCCAGGCAGACAATTTTCAAACTAGTATTTTAGAGTTCCAGAGAGAATCTAAGAAGAATGGTTCCTTGGAGCACAAAAATATAAGATCTTCACTTTTTAAAACTTCGAAAACTAGTTATAATAACTTTAAGAAGATAGAAAGTAAAGAAAATAGGATTCTAAATTGTACCTATTCAATCATTATCATTGTACACACACACACACACACACACACACACACACACACCACGGCACTTCTGGTTTTATATATATATGTGTCACAAAAAACCACAGCAGCGTATCGTTACTACTAATACGTATATATGCATATTTGTTATTATTACTAATATATCTGTGTGTATACATATACATATGTATACATATGCCACATTATTATATTTTAATAATAAGGAGAGTGGCTTTATTGAGGATCTACTATGATCCAGCCTCCATTCATACTTTAAAATGGACTTATCTCTCAGAGGAATGCTCATAACCTTGTGCTGTTCTATTTATCTCGCAGATGCGGAATTGAAGCTTAACAGGGCTAATTATTTGCTGAAATCTTCCAAATGTAACAGAACTGGGGCCTGAATCCAACTCTGTTATTCCAAAGCTGATGCTTTAAAACCAGTGAATTATGGGCAGTTGTCTTTCTCTGCACTATTGTCTTAGTTCAAAAAGGGGTTATATGACATCTCTGATTGAAAAGCGTTTGTTAGACATTTATGTAAACTAAACACCAACCTCTGCCACTCATAGCTGACAATAGTCAATTACTCGCATTCAACAGGAAAGGTAAAATAGAAGAGTATATACTTATCCATTGAATTTGTTTCATAGAGAAAATTTAGTCTCATTAATTTTTTATAAAAGTGGAATTAAAATCCAAGTTTTTAGGTTGGCTAATTTAAAAAGTCCCAAATTTGTTTTACAAAGGCTAATTAATAAATGCAAGGTAATTAGAATAGTGCCTGACACTTCATAAATACAACTGTTAGCCATGACTGCTATTATACTATTGTTATATTATATTATTATATTATTTATATTCTATCCTATTATATTACATAATGGGAACTCATTATGTAATGAGTTCTTCTCATTATGCAATGGTTCTTCTCATTTTGGAGGATGACTTTCCTGAGTTCAGCAGTTGTTCCCTATTTCTTCTAACTTGAAGAAACCCTCTGTGCCCTAAATCCTGAATAAAACAATGATCCTTTAACAAATCCTAAATAACCATACACTTTTAAGCTCAAAAGCCAAACTCATGAGAAAATTAAAAGTCAGAAAGTTTAATTTGCATTCTATAGACAAAATGACTGACTGATCAATGGGGTAGTTCCCAGAATTTTGGTAAGTAGCAAATTCTTTAAGAAGAATTTCAAGATGGCTCTGCCATCACATGGTCCTAAAATATAAAAGCACACAAAGTGGGTCTTTCTTCTGGTAAAAGCCATGCATAAGAAATAGGCATATGATAATACTCTTGGAATGTGACCTCATAGTAAAAATGCCTTCTTTTTATCTCAAGTTTGCAATTTTGAAAACAAAATGCATCATTTCAGAACAGGAAACCACTGGGGATGATGAGGGGCATAAAATATGTTCAAACAAATTAAGCTTGTTTAATATGTTTTGACTCTTCCATTTTTGTTTCCTTCTCTTGAACATTCAGTCCTTTGTTTATAGCTGTTGCATGGGAGAAAACCAGCGCCTTATGTGCATGAGAGATCCATCATATGATTACCTGGAGGAAATTAAAATGATACACAATGTAATAAGGCAAATGGGATGTTGAGCAATTATTCAGGAAATCTGATTGGCCAATGTACAGCACAGTAATTCCTTAGACATTCCATCCTCAGTGAGATCTTGTACTACCCTCGGAGATGTGAAAAAAAATCCCCTTGCCTGAAGAACCCCCATGGGAAGTCAATGCAAATCAGTATACTTCCTCTTGTTCTTGCTCCGCATAAAGGACCTGAAGGGCAAGAAACACGTGTCACAAAAACACCATGGGAGTATATCATTACTACTACTAATAAGAATAAATGGAACCTTCACATCTATAAGGAAATCCTGGGAGGTATATATTCTTTTTCTCAGCTTTTAAAATCAATAATAAGTATCAGGGCATTTTCTCAGGATTAATCACTAGCTAGAGTTTTGTTACTTTGATATGGAACAAAGTCAGTTCATTAATCCTGAAGAAATTCTCTGCCTTTCAGTCACTGGTAGAGACCAACATGTGGATGGTTGCTCTTAGACTCAAGGATGATAATGCCACAAAGATAACAACTAAGGCACTGAATTTCAAACAAGAAAGAAAGAAAGGGAGGGAGGGAGGGAGGGAGGAAGGAAGGAAGGAAGAAAGGAAAAGAAATGGAGAAAAGGAAAGGGAGAGAAAGAAAAGAAAAAAGGAGAAAGAATTCCTAGCTTCTTTTGGGTTATGGGAGTCAGAATTTAATACAATACACCAGGCAAATATTTTAAGAATCTTACAGGGCTTCTGGGTAGCTACAAGTCCAACATGTTATAAAGAGTAGATTTGCAGCTGCCAACCTGCCCAGGCACCTTTTGCTTCAGTAATGGGCCGAATAATTCCAAAAAGATCAAAAGCAAATAACATCACATGGCTCCTTGCTGGATGTGTAGCCATTGCCAGGCATCCACCTTCACCTATGGGGGAAGAAAAAGTCCTGTTAGAGAGGAGCTCATTAACAGTAACAATCATTCCCACAGGGGTGACCATACATGCGTGTACTTCCTCATCTGAATACGGGTGTGGTGGAAGAACAGTGATAATTTCAGGTAATAGCTACATATAAAGCTCAATGAGAATGTTCAGCCGTCTTGAATATGACATCAGGCACAGGATTTAAAGGTTCATGTTTCCATATGACAATTGCATTAGTTATTTGTAGTTACATATATCCATACTTATAAAATTACTTAGATATTTTTGATAATTCTTCAGACACATTTATTAAGGATTCAGGAATTAGCATTTGGGTTATTTTTCTGCTACACTGAGGGACTAATTTGATTGTTGGGAGTATCTCAGTCCAGAATGAAAAGGTTATGTAAAGGGTTCTTCTCACCAATACACAGCTCACTTTAGAATTTGTGAATTCCCCTCCCCAAGCTCCACCTGACTTTGTCTCAAAGGATTTTTCTTTTTCTGGACTAGAGTATTCACACGCAAGTCCATATAAGGGGCCAAACACTAATAATGGGAATGGACGCGAAAGTTCTTGGGTTCTTGTAAGCATTCGTTAATGCTCATTATTGCTATTATTTACTGAGTTGCCTTTTATATGCCAAGCTTTGGGTCACTCTTTTTTCTAATAGTTTTCTCCAGTTCTTACCATAATTCTGACATGTGGCTATTTCTATCCCCATGTTAATAGTAGAAGAAGCTGAAGCTCATAGAAGTTAAATTTTTATCTAAATGTATCTACTTCAAAGATGTATCTTCTTCCTCAATCACATTGACCTCTTTCCATCATCTTCAATCATGCCATCCCCCCACTTCTCTTTCTCAGAATTCTGTTCCTCTCTCTGTGAGGCCAATCAAGAAGATGTTCTCAGTTTGGTCATCCCACGGGCAGTCCTTGGCTGCCTTTCTACTGTAATACACTGTTTTCATTCTGCCTTGGTGTCTCTCTAGTCTGAAAAACTTTTTGACAGCTGCTGTTTTTGGAAACCCATCGACCTCCCGAAGTCACTAAATCAGGGCTCTACTTCACATCCATTCTTGAATGTTTGATGAATCCGAAAACCAAACTCAAGCAAATATCTAAATTACAGTTAAGCTTTGCATGGCCCGTCCACTCACCATTTTGATTCTGATAGTCTGAGATGAAATTTGCACTGCAGCTTAGAAAATTACTCCATTCTGATAAATCATTTAACTTGGAGACATCCAGTTGAATTCAGTCCATTAAAATTCAGCCATTGTGCCAATGATGTTTGTACTTCGCCTCCTCAATGGAAGTGCAAACTAGCTAAAATGAAATGAATGAAGTTAATCCCAACCAGAGCAATCTCTCTTTCCATTCTTGGCATCCAAGATTAACACTTAAGTGAAAGTGAAAGTCATTGCCCATAAGTTTTTGGATGTATTTACTGAAAGTGGTTCTTGGCCTGCTTACTGTACTAATGATTGCCTCAGCTCTCTATCTTATTAAAAAAAAAATTTCTTAATTAGTAAGCATTTCCACTGCTGTTAACTGGCAGTAGATATGGAATTTGTTCGTATTTGCTGTTTTAAGATATACGCCTTTAAAACCAAAATTTTGGTGGCTTTTGTTTTCAAGTTATTTAAGCTAAAGAACTTCAGCAGAGTTCACTTCTGTCATAATATTTTGCTTGTTCTAAATCTACCTCTAATTTCTACCCTAAAACTCAAAGTTGAGTTTTTGAGGAAACTCAGATGTCTTTACCATGGGATTTATTACGGGTTTTTATGATGCGTAATGTAAATATTATTTGGAATTTTACTTTTTTTTTTTTTTTCAAAGTTTTCTCTTACTTTCCACTGACTGAATTCTGAGTTAACATTTTCTACATCCATAATAGTAAGGAGCTTATGTGATCAGGTCAATGAATAACACACATAGAAGTTTTATACCCTGAGAAGAGTAATATATAGTATCTTGCATCCCAATTAGGTGGAACAAATATGGTACAATTTGTAATTACTCTAACCATTACCATTATTTTTAATGAATCCGTTCTTGAATTAAGGTTCTCTTTCATTTATTCACAGTATTGTAAGAACTGTTACAAAAAATGAGCAAGGCTTTCAGCCATTTATAATAAAAGCTGAATGACTAAACAGACCTACATTTTTTTATTTGCATTAATGAGCTCATCCTCAAATATATATGCAATAATATATAAAATTAAGTTATAAATGTGGGGATGTGCTCCAAGTCACCATGAAAATCTGCATGTAAATGCATAATAATCACAAATCTACAATATTACAATATTAAAAAATACCCACAATTAAATTATCATGTGGAAATAATCATAATGTTATTGGAAACTCAATTATTGTGGCAACCCTTGTCGGGGAATTAGCAGAGTATGGCAAAGGCAAGTCAGACCTGAATTCATCAAATATATATTATCACAATATTACATGTTCACTTCGATTCCATGCAAAGACAAACATCCTCTCTCACTAGTATCTGCTCAATGCATTTGTATTATTCATGAACAACTCTGTGATCTATTATACATACAAAACTGATTGTACGCTTCTTGCCGCAGGCTACGATGCAGAGACACAGAATTAATTTTATTATATACACATGCATGATAATTGTGAAGGATTCGGTCAAATACCAAACTCTGCTCCTGTGGCCCATGATTCCACTTTCCAAAAAAAGGGGGGGATCTAAGGTCAGCAGGAATTTCTCTTTGGGACCATGAAACTCCTTCTCATTTAGAGTAGAAATTTCCTGGGCACTAATGAGCCCCATACTGTGCAGAAGAGTCATATACTCCTTGCTACCGAAGAAAACCTTCCTTTTGTTGATACCCTAAAAACTTGGGTCAAGCAACATCCCTAATTAGGACTGCTTGGGAATTGCGCAGTGTGGCTAGCCCGTATCTGTCCAGTTTCCTTCTGCAGGACAAACAGGAGAGTTTCTGACACTAAGGGGCCTTACAGCAAGTTTAAAGGCAACATCAATTTGTAACTTTAATAAGACTGGCTACTTCTTCCTCAGCAAGTTCCCTTCCCTGTTCTACCACTTCCTCCCTAGTGCTCCCTGTAAAAGCTCCTGTTTCCTTGCCTCAACTGGAAATTCCTTGAAGGCCTTGTTTATTTTGACTTTTTTTTTTTCACCCTTCTGTCCTCCATGCCTGGAAGATTATTAGGGACATGGGAAAAAAAGTAAATAGTTTTTCATAAAATAAAGAGCTGTCCAATAAAAATACAAGACAGGCCAAATTCAATTTCAAATTTTCTGGTGGCTGTATTTAAAAAAAAAGCCAAAAGAAACAGGTGAAATTAATTTTAATAATATTTTATTTAGCCCAATATTTATTCCAAATGATTATCCTTTCTATATATACTCAAGAAGAAAAATTAGGAATGAGACAAGTTATTGTCATGTATAAAGTCTTCAAACTTTGGTGTGTATTTTATACTTACCAGTACATCTCCCTTAGGACTAGCCACATGTAATAGTACAGTGTCCACTTGTGGCTAGTAATTACCATATTAGACCAATCCATATGTTGGTAAATTCACTGACATTAAACGGTTGAGTTAATTTAGGTGTGTGTCGTCCATATGTGCATACTGCTGACTGCTTTCACTTTTCAGCTGATTTTCAATGCCGTGTGATACAGTATCAGGTTCCCAGAACTGATTTATTCTTTTTTTTTTTAGTCTTCTAATTAGAGCAAGTAAAAATAACTAATACATAGTAAAATAATTTTTGTTGTTTCTGTCATAGCTCTTCTAGAAGTGGCAGATGAGCATGTCAATCTTACATGCAATTTATATTATTTTTTAAAAAGATTTTATTTCTTTGAGAAAGAGAGTAACAGAGAGAGTGAGCACAAGCAAGGGGGGAGTAGAGGCAGAGGGAGAAGCAGGCACCCTGCTGAGCAGGGAGCCCGATACAGGTCTCCATCCCAGGACTCCAGGGTCATGACCTAAGTTGAAGGCAGACGCTTAATGGACTGTGCCATCCAGGCACTCCCACGATTTATATTATTATAGTAATATGATGTCAGTTGTGCACCATTTCTATTATTTGAGTAAAATGAGTGTATAGAAAGTGTGGCATCAGAGAAAGTGACAAATCTGAGCAAAATCTGAGACGAATCTGAGCAAAATCACATCTCTGCCATTGGCCATATCTCTGAACCTTGGGTTTCTAATCTATAAGGTGGGGTAACAATATCTAGCTCTTGGACAGGTTACAAGAATTAAATGTGATATAAAGTGCTTAGGACACTGGTTAGCATATAGTAGGCACTAGATAAATGCTCACTATTGGTTTGTTTGTTTGTTTGTTTTTAAGATTTTATTTATTTATTTGACAGAGAGAGATCACAAGTAGGCAGAGAAGCAGGCAGAGAGAGAGGAAGGGAAGCAGGCTCCCCACTGAGCAGAGAGCCTGATGCGGGGCTCGATCCCAGGACTCTGGGATCGTGACCTGAGCTGAAGGCAGAGGCCTTAACCCACTGGGCCACTCAGGTGCCCCAACTATTATAATTTTTGTTATTGTTTTAATGATTATTTAAGGACTCCTGACATGTCGCCCACCTCTTTCAATGTAATTCTTACTTACAAGTAAATAATGAGAATGGTAAGATGTGAATGGTAAAAACTGGTGCTTCTGAATCCCAGCTGGAGACATGAGCTATTGCAACTTGGGTAAACTGTATGGAAAACCACAAAGTGCCAGAGGTGGACAGAAACTGAAGAGCTTTTTTATGTTATGTTCCCTCTCTGCAAATAGATGAGAAATTCAATTTTTTAATACATGTTTTTTTGGATCTCCGTTGATGAGGGCCATCATAAAGAAAGATCTGTTTGAGGCTAATAAATAAAAAGTCCTCCATGCCGTGGCAGATGTTATAGTAACTCGGAGATTTGTACAAAACCTAGTGAGTGCTCCATTTACAATGCATATGCCTGAATTTCCTGCTTCTAAATTATGGGATACCTTTAAGCATACCTTTTCTTTACTTTTCCACTTTTCCTTTTTTTCTGGAAGGAAGCACAGTGATGGTATATGTGGGATGAGCACCCTTCAGGGTGCCTGGGTGGCTCCAACTGTTAAGCCACCGACTCCTGGTTTCAGCTCCGGTCCTGGTCTCAAGTTGAGATGGAGCCTGTGTATATTTTCACTCATCACGGAGTCTGCCTGAGATTCTCTCCTTCTCCCTCTTCCCCACTCACGCTTGCTTGTTCTCTCTCTCTCTCTCCCAAACAAACAAATAATATATTTTTTTTAAAAAATAAAGGCAAACACCCAACACATTCCTAAGGCAGCAGCAATGAGTTCTTTTTCTGCCTTTTTGCGTAAGACCACACATAGAGAACAGGCAAGTACTAACTAAATAAAGAAATTGAGCTTTCAAGAAGCAAATAACTGCATGAGGATTTCTCGGAAATTTTAACAGAGAATTTGAAATGCCAAGAAGTTACCAAAAAAAAGTCTTTAAATGAGGTTCGTTCCAATTAGACACCTTCATCGTTTTGTTTTTGTTTTTGTTTTTGTTTTTTTTTCATCTCCTTTAGAGTATGAACCTGTCTCCACCTCCGTCCTTAGACTTTTGGCTCTCTTATATACCTAACAATGTGCATTTGAAAAAAAAAAAAAAAAATCGTGCCCGGACAGAGGCTAGGGAAGGGGCATAGTGTCCAATGTTAAAATCTTGTTTAAAATCATAGATTCAAGGGTTATAAAGTCAAAGCCATTTGGTCCTGTTTCTTATAAGCATATGCTTCAGTGGACTTAATCATGGTTTGTTGTAAAACATTTCTAACAACATTCTCTAAAGCCCGGCTGATATAATGAAGCTTTTCTCGACAAGTAGCAACATAATCATGGCCAAGGTGAGGCTCAGAGAGGAGGACTTAGGAGATCGCCCCTGGAATTTATTAGCTCCATAACTTTTTGACAAGCGTGTTCGCTGTTTCTCTAAAAGTTTACGCAAACTTCAAATGCATAAAATGCATAAAACGACCCTGTGATTTTTTTTTTCGGTTTTCTTTTACCTTTGGTTCTCTATATTAATGGAAATTAGACTCTTCCCTAAGTTTTCCAACCAGTTTGTCACATGTGCACACTCTTGAGTCTCTTTCTAACCCCTTTTATTCTGTGAGCAAGTTCATTTCAAGTTAGCCCTGAATACCCCAAGGCTTCTTATTAGCTTCAGACATTCAGATGTTCAGAAAGAAGAACATCTCGAGGTGTGTTGCGTAGATGGTTATCAGACGGGTGAGGCAGCTAATGATATATTTGTATCTGTTGAATGATATTTGTAAATGCTGTGTCTACAATGTGGCTACATTTTGACTAATGTGCTATAATACTCAGAATAAAAAAAAAAAGCTTGTTTTTTTTCAATGTTTCCTGGTTTCACGACGTGAAATAATCATTCTTTGTCATGCCGTGATGTAGTCCCTCCCCCCTTTCTGCAGTTTGCTTACTAAGAGTCTCTTTTATATATAGTCAGCTAGTGGTAATAGAAAAGAAATTTAAATACACTTTTATTGTCAGCAGAATTTTCTCTTTCCTCTTGGAAGTCTATCCCAGTGATATCTATAAGAAATATAATATTAGTCATATATGGGAGTAACCAATGTAATCTGAAATTTCCTAGCAGCTCCATTAAAAAAGGTAAAAAGAAACAGGTGACATTAATGTTCATAATATATTTGATTTAACCAAATGTATCTAAAATATTTTATTGCAACATGTGATCAATATAAACAAACAAACAAAAAAACTAGGAATGAGATATTTTATGTTCTTTTTCTTAAATTCTAAATCCTTGAAATCCTGTGTGTATTTCACACGTAGGGCACATCTCACCTTCCAAGCTTAGTTACTTTCCAAGTGCTCATCTGTGTTTATGCTTGCCTGGTGGCTATCATATTGGACAGGCGACTTCTCACCCAACTCTGGCCTTTCTGAGCCTGAACCTCAGAAAGCTGCCACCAATAAATGAAGCAAAAGCTTTCTTTTCACAGAGCCCTACTGCTGAATGCCGACTGACATTTGAACAAAGAAAATGTCCTTATATTTAAGCATCTCAACTATTACTTTTCTAATAACACGCAACCCTTGGGTCACTTTACACCATTTCTCATGATTTGCATTAGGTGTTCTTTGAGACACAACATTAATCCAGTAATAATTAAAATGATATACTGTACTATTAACATTCTCAAATCTTTAAAGCAAAGTGATCTATGCCTGCAGCACTGCTCAGGCTGGCTAATTAAACAGCATACAGTTGTAAATGGCTATTGTAAGCAGTTCCCTATTTAAAAAATACAGCTCTGGGAAGTGCAGTTTATAGTGACAGGGGCCCTGCCCGGATTGATCAGCTTTAAACGGAGGTCGATGCTGCACAAATAGTGAATTCTGCTTGAGAGACTGGCATTCCGGTTTTGTTGTGAGAATGGAGCTTTGGTCGCAAATGGACATCCTGTTGAATGGCAGGCTGTGGGCCCGTGTATGCCAGACACCCCTGTGGGGGGTTGTCGAGGGTGCAGGATGACGGTGATCTGGGCATGGAATCATCCCCTTGTTCTTTCACATGTGAGTCAGCATTCTGGGGCCACACAGCCAGCCAGCCCGACAGGAGCAACACAACTTCCACTCCACCCAGCAACCTCTAATCTGCTGTGATCCATCCCTGAGCCAAGGGATTTGGGTGTGTAAACTCTAAAAAGACTTGCCTGCATTCCCTTTC
The DNA here is from genome assembly GCF_010015895.1 of Lontra canadensis. Taxonomy (NCBI): domain Eukaryota; kingdom Metazoa; phylum Chordata; class Mammalia; order Carnivora; family Mustelidae; genus Lontra; species Lontra canadensis. The sequence continues at coordinate 9,235,083 of NW_022631015.1, forward strand.
CCTCTCTTTCTCTCTCCCCCACCCCTCTTTTTCTCATTCTCTCTTTCAGCTAGAATTAGAACTGAATTCTTTGCTTATTATCTCTTATCTCACTTGTTCCGCCATTAGCGATCCAAGTGAATCACTTCTCCAGTTTTTTACACTAATGCTTCCACTGTTCTGAAGAGTAAGCTGTATTCCAGAGACCTTCATTCCTTGAAATGGAGCTTAAAATGTGGGCCCAGCTCGGTTCACAGAGAGGGAGTGGTGACATCTCCTCAGGAGGAGAGCTCAGATAAACTCAGTTAGCCCTGGATAAACCTTGGAAGTGAACAGCGTGACACTACCTTCTCCAACCCCAGTGCCAATCACCCTATAAGGATCTTCATGGTATCAGCTCTCATTGTCCTTGTATCAGGGGTATAGTCACAGCACCTGGCACAGAGTTCATGCTCAGTGAATGAAGGAGCAAGTAAATGAGTGAATGAATTAGTGTCAGCTCAAAGCCAGACTTTGTGGTGATCTCTCTTGAGGCTTAAATTCAACTTTTGATATTTCCATAATATATCAAAAAATGTAAGAAAACTTAGGTTGTAGAAACTAGGGTTTTCTAGGTAGCTACATCGCTCTTCTCCCAGCTTCTCAAGATAAGAGGTCAAGTGCAAATATGTTTGCCTAGATTAAGTATGCAGTAGAATTAAGAATAAAGTATTTATGTACTAGAAAAAGAATTGGACTTATTTTCTAAGAATGAAATCGTTGAAGAGGTAATGTGGCTACTTGTTCAGAACCGTCATTCCTGTAGGTACCTAGGTATTCCAAAATGCTATTTTTATTTTTTTAAAAGATTGTATTTATTTATTAGAGAGAGAGAGAGAGAAGGAGAAAGAGAGTATGAGAAGGCAGAGGGTCAGAAGGAGAAGCAGACTCCCCACTGAGCAGGGAGCCCGATGTGGGACGCAATCCTGGGATTCCAGGATCATGACCTGAGATGAATGCAGTTCCAAAATCCTATTTTTAAAACACGTATCTGGAGAAGTGGAGAGTACAAGTTATCCCCTTTGCTTTACAACCCATCTAACTTACATTTACCTACATTTTTTTTATTTCATCTGAACAGGGTGTTGGAATAGCACATTCTATATTCCAGAGTATGACTCAGAGGGCATTACAGTAAACCTTGGGTGTGTTCTAACACACAGGTCTCTAACGCCTCGACTTGCCCAAAAAAGAAGAGTGAGCTGGTCCCCAACAGATGCCCTACAGGAATTCGATGAATCATGCAAGATCAAACTCTAACCGCCTTTTATAAATACATTACAGATGATCCTTTCTGATCGGAGTAACTCTAATTTCAGTAGTTCAAACACCCAGAACTGTCAGCGTGGTTACACTTAAATAGTGAGTGATGTGGCCATATCTAGAAGTGGCATTGACCATGAGCTTTCCCTGCCAACGACTTTGCAAAGGGGAACCTTGCCATTCCCCCTGAACTTTGGTCAGCTCCGTGCAGACTATGGCTCCATGGGAAATGAGACTTAAGACAGCAGGAAGGAACTGAGGAATAAGGAGAGTGAGACAGCTCAAGCAGTGATATTTATATCAGACAAACCAGACTTTTTTGTTCTTGCATTTGGTTTCATGGTAATAGTGGCCTCACAGAATGATTTTGAATGTGTTTCCTCTGTTCCATTATCTGTAAGGTTTTGATAAAGATTGTCATTAATTATTTTTCTTAAATGTTTGTAGAATTCACCAGTGAAAGCTGTGGTCTTGGGTTTCTCTGTGTTGGGAGAATTTTGATCCCTAATTCAAAGTTCATTCTTATTACTCATCTAAGAAGATTTCCTATTGATGGGATTCAAGGTTCATGATACAATCTTGGTAACAGGCATTTTTAGAAATTACCTGGGTTTTTTCCTAAGTTATCTGAATTGTTAGAATATAATTGTTTGTTATATTTGTTATAATTGTTATCACACCACATATTTCTGTGTTATCTGTTGTACGGTTTTCTCTTCCATTTCTCCATTTGGTTTTGAGTCTTTTCTCTCTTTTCCCTTAGTTAAAGTAGTAAAAGCACTGCCAATTTTGTTTCTTTTTTTTTTTTTTTTTTTTTTTTGGAAAAACTGATCATTATTTTCATGTTATGTTATTATGTATTCTGGTCTCTATTTTATTTATTTCTGATTTTTTTCTATGTTATTTCCTTCCTCTACTAAATCTCCGCTAAGTTTCTTCTTTTTCTAGTTCTTTGTAGTGTCATGTTGTTGCTTATTTGTACTTTTTTTCTTAGTACAAGTATTTATAGCAGAAATTTCACTCTAACATCTGTTTCTGCTGTATCCCATAGGTTTGGGAATATTGTGTTTTCTTCCTCTTTTGTTTTGAGACATATTTTGATTTGCTGTTTGATTTCTTATTTCTCCCATTGCTTGTGCAAGTGTATTGTTCAATATTTACACATTAAATATTTACTATTTATATTGCAAAAAATAAATAGCATTGTTCTAGAGCAGTTTAAAAAACAACAAAAGCCAGAAAAAATGAAAAAAAAATAAAAAGAAATCAATGGGTTTAAAAAATATTAAGAGGCTGAGGTAATGAAGCACTGAGTGATCTATATCCTATTTATCTTCTCTAGAATATCCCATTTTAGTCAATTCTGAAGGACACATGAAACCATTATATATGTAATAGTATTGTATATATTATAAATATCAGATTTATTTTTATCTTCTAAATTTTTACTTAAGTTCAGTTAGTTAACAAACATGGTAATATTAGTTTCAGGTTTACAATCTAGTGATTCAACACTTCCATCCATTGCCCAGTGCTTGTGACAGCGAGTGCTGTCTTTAATTCCCATTATCTATTTTACCTAGGTTTTAGAACAATGCCCAAATATCCAGATCTTCTACCTTTTTTCTACAAACTATTTAGTTAGTTCTAAATAGTTCATTTTTCAAAGTAATAATTTTGACACCATATAGGCCTAGGAAATCTGAAATAAAGCAGAATATATGCATCAATGTACTCTAGTCTACTCAGATACTTCCTGTTTGGAACATTCAAAAATTATAGAAGAAAGTTAATCATATTTAAGTAACACCCTATAATTTATAAGTAATACCATTTATGTGGTTCTCAACTGTTATTCATTTCTTAGTGAGGTTAGTTTTTACCCAGGACTTAAATAAAATTAGTGTCTCTACAGTTCAATGTCTCAAGGGAATTACAATTGCAATTACAATTTCTGTGGAAAGCAAATGAAACAAAATAGTAAAAAATGTAGATACTGAGACTGGTCATGTGCACAATCACAGGAATAAGGAATTTTTTAAAAGATTTTATTCATTTATTTGAGAGAGAGAGAGAGAGCTAGAGCAGGGAGAGGAGCAGACGTAGAGAGAGAACCACAAGCAGATTTTGCACTGAGTGTAGAACCTGATGTGAACCTTGATCTTATGACCCTGAGATCATGACCTGAGCTGAAATCAATAGTCAGACGCTTCACCGAGTGAGCCACCCAGGTGCCCCAAGAATTTTATTTCACATTGTCTAAATTTTGTCTAAATTTCTGACAATATTCATTGATCTATTTGTATCAACTTTTGCTCCACTCCACTCCCTTTAAAATATCATCAATATACTATATTCATATTATGCTGACTTCACTCAATACAAGTTCTTACAGAGATGATTATTTTCTCCTGCATGAGAATAAGAGACCAAACATTGGCTAAACCCACTTGGACATATATTTCAAACCATGACTAAATGCCATCATATACTTTAAGTAAACAAAAATTCAAAATAATCTCAATATCCCATATCCCTAACCATCAGTCTCCCCCAAAACAGATCAATATGGCAACAATATAGCAGAAAAGCAAACATAAATACTAGAACCTTATTTGTAGATGGTTGCTAAAAATACAACACCTGCCATATATAGAAAGGGATACTGAAAAAAAACAAACACTTTTTTTTTGTAGTAAGTACACTGTTTCCTGAGGGAAAGGTAAACTGTGCATAAATACATTATTAGATTTAAATTAACAAAATGAAACTACTCAAGTATCTCATACTCCCACGTTTATGCTGAAGATCAAAATGTCCTTTTGAGTAACTGAACTCAAAATCTAATGATTGCCATAGACACTAGATTTTAGCCAAATGACATCAAATCATTGATTAAACTAAATGTTAACTAAATATAAATGTGAGACAAAATCAAAATATGAAGTAAATTCGTTGTTTTTAAAAACTATAGATCAGAACATTATCATGATTGGGTATAGCATTTTGGCTTTAAAAGAAGGCACTAGCTTCACCAAAACCACAGGCAAGTTACCATGGAAACAGAAGTGCCACCATAATTTCACAGACCTCCTTCTGCAGTAGTGGCCCTTAATTGGTCTGCATGCACTCCATCCTTTTATCTTCATGGGACAAATCCACAAATATGCCAAGACTGTGAGTCATACCCTTCAATACCACATATTCATGAAAGAATCTTCAGAGAGTGAGTCATTTAACAGATGACTGAGGGGGAATTTTCAGCTTGACATTGTGTCATTTTTCTAACAAGGGTATTGTCTCTTCTCCTCTGGCTTCTGAGATGCTCTCTTAGACTCTCACATGGAAACTATCAAAGATTTTTAGCTGAATAACTAAATAGAAGACAAGATAGATGAACTGACTACACAGACCCAAGATGGTGGCCTGTGTGTTCGATTCATCAGTCTTGGATGGTCTGTTGGATGGGAAGACCGTTGCCACTGTTGACCTTTTCCCATCCCGTGGGCCTTCCCTGTATAATGTCCATGATTATCTGATCTCTGGGATTTTCCATCTCTGACTCCTCTTCATAATGCATATCTCCCTTTCTTAATCTTTTCAGCTCTCCATCCCAGTCATGTTGAACGTAAGAAAGGAAAAATATTAAAATAAATTAATAGCGAGCTCTTTTTGAAGCAAGGTATGAGCCAGGTTTTTAATGCATTATTGCCTCACTTCATTCCCACAACAACCCTGTGAGGTAAGTATTATTATGAGTCCCATTTTACAGGTATTAAATGTTACCTTAAGGAAACAAAATGTAGGGGAAATAAGCAGGATGAAATTTTGTTTCAGTCCTTCACATCTTTTAACGCGTACGCCGTGGAGCTTGTTCTTCCTCCTTTCCCGTGGCTGTGGTAATCAGAGGGCAGTTTGCTCTCCCTTTGCCCCTGCCTTTCATTTCTCCTTCTGTTCCCCATCCTACTGAGCCCAGTGTCCAACTCTCCAGAACGGATGAATGCAGTAAACAGGGGAATGCTTGATAGTGGGGGAAAAGCAGAAAGGTGCCATTAGGTAAATATTGTGTGAGAAATCCTGTTGGTTCTCACTGAACTTAGGGCAAATATTCTGTGGGACTTTTGGAGGACATTTCGAGTCCCTTCTGCTACACGGTTGGGAATTCCTCCCTGGCAGTTCCCTTGCTTTAGGTAAATGCCTCCCTTCCTGCAGTTTACTTGGCCGTTTCTCCAACATATGGGAATAACTTCTCGTCTGACCAGCAGACACTGAGCTGTCTGCCTGCCTCAGACCCTGTCCTATACCCATTACCTTCAAGACTGAACTTGAATCACCACATTCAATAGGGTGCCTCTAACAGTCTACATCAGAGCATTTCCTGTGTACACAGCCCCATAGCATCCCATGCCTATTGCCATCATAGTATTTATTACAGTACATTACAAGTGGTTTTTGTTCCTTTATAAGGCTTTCTCAAACAGACAATCCCAGGGCAGCTCTCCCATGTAAACAGCCCATACCTGGGAGAAAGAGTAAGACTCACAGGACCCAAAATGCAATTCAAACTTATTTCCAGCTTCTTTAATGACAGAACTACATGGTCAGGAAAGTGCTGCAAAATTGGTTTTCCCCACTTTTTTTTTGCAAATCCCACTTTTGTGGCCTAGCATACCATTTTGGTATGTCTCATTGATTAAGCAGAATTAACTAAAGTCATTCCCTTTTAGCATTCTATTATATTTTAAAACATCACGCAAAAATTAATAAAGATTTAGTGGTTTTAGAAGTGACAATACATTTTCTAGTTTTTGTCGGACAAAACAGTAGTGTGGTTTTGGAATATGATTTGCTTCTTAAAAATTATCACTGTTTTGGTACTATTGTTTTCCTCTTTCAAACAAATATTGCAACATGCTACATCTTTAAAGCATTTGTCTTAGGAACAAGCTGGGCCAAACAGCAGTAGGGTCTGGCATTCATTAAAAAGAAGAGACTATACGTATCTTATTAGATGTTTGGATGTACTGCTCGCTCTGTTGTTTCTTCAAGAGTGAGAGGCTCCACCTACTCAATCAATTCTGTTCACCAATGTGATTTTTTTTTTTTTAACTTGGAGTACATTTGCATATTTCCTAGAAATCAACTAGAAATGGCAAAACTCTAACTAGTTTCTAAAAGTTTGGGAAAATATAGGCGTTACTTGTTAATGTTGTATTTTTATTGTATGTGTTTAGTTGTCTGAGCCTAAATGAGTAATCTATGTTTAGGGATGCATATGTGTGTGTGTGTGTGTGTGTGTGTGTGTGTGTGTGTTGGATGTCTGTTTGTTATATAAAAAGCCAACATATACTCTGACTTTAAAATAAAGAACTGAGCCCACAAACCATAAGAGACCCTTAATTTCACAAAACAAACTGAGGGTTGCTGGGGGGAGGGGAGTAGGGAGAGGGTGGTTGGGTTATGGACATTGGGGAGGGTATGTGCTATGATGAGTGCTGTGAAGTGTGTAAACCTGGTGATTCACAGACTTGTACTCCTGGGGCTAATAATACGTTATATGTTTATAAAAAAATTTAAAATAAAAAAAAGAGCTGAGCCATAGTATAGACAATAGAAACATAACTATCTATAAATTAAGAGGGCAAGACAAGCTTCCAACATATGCAAATAGCAGGTAAAAATAAACAATAATAAAAATGAATAAAATTAATAATAATAAAACAAGAAAAGCTATGATGACACAGGAGGATCAAAACCAAAATAAAACAAAATAAACTTGTCCATGGCAAGAAAGAGAACAGAAACATAAAAGGGTAAGGGAGATAAAAATCCTTATGCAGGAAGTGGCAGCCAAGATTTTGTTTTCTAAAAATGAAATGGAGACTAAATGTGGTTCATGTATAATTAGAAAAGTCTCCTCACAATTTGAAGCCTGGAAACTAGACAAAAAGTCATTGCTAATCACTGTTTGAGGATATGATTTTGGAGCATTATTAGTTCAGGGACACAAGTCTGGGTTTGGTTTGGTTTGTCTTATTTTCTTTTGTTTCTTCCTACCAGGAACTACTCAAGTCACTGTTTTCGTTCTGCAACTGTATACATGATATCTCCAGCGACACTTTGAGTCTGGGAATGGGTTCTCTGACTGGATGTGGCTCTGGGTGAGGACCATAAATACAAATATAAAAATGGTGGACAGGGAGGAGTTAGCACAGAGTAAAGGCTATGGGAATACTTCCACAGAGCATGCATATAAACCCAATTTCTAAGGCATGTGACTAATCTAAGAAAGTCAAGAAAGAGGTTAACAAAATTAGTTGGAATAAGAATGCACTGTAGATTAAAATAATTGTATAGATGAATCTGACAGGGCATTTTATATGTTCTATATGTTCAAAAAGAAAACATAGGTTCTTTTTACTTTTTAAACTACGAAATAAAAACAGGTATAAGTGAAACAAGAACGGGTGGATATAATGATGATATAACTTGAAATACAGGAGAAGTAACAATTTAATATAATGATGTAATAATAATAGCTAAGAATGATAGCACAACAATACAATAAGGTAAGTACCATATATTTATTTAAATGTGAGAAAACTGAGATACAGTGAAGAAGTAACTTACCCAAGGTCACACAGCTAGTACTTGACAGAACACTTTGGTCTAGAATTCATAAAACATTTGAAAAAGCTTTCCATAAAATAGGTGGGATAGACTCTTAACTATACAGAACAGATGTGAGAATTATTGAGTTTCAAGATAGTGCTAGGAATCCAGAAAGAACTCAAGACAAATAAAAAGAGACATTAAAAACAAACAATCAAAAAAGCACAGGGAAGAGAAAATGGGAGATCTGTTGGGACCTTCTAGCATTTGTCATATAATAAAGCTAGGAAAAGAGTATATAGATGATGGAAAAGGAATATATTTAAAAATAACTACTGCTTCTGGCTTTTAGATTCAAGTTGAATAAACCAAGTTTTAATCTTACAAATCAAAACATCCTCGAATAATTTTCTTTCTGTGGACAACTGCCACTTGTTTAAAATTTTATTTATAATTTATTTTTCAAGTTTTATTGAGATATAGAACATTGTGTGAGTTTAAGGTGCACAATGTGATGATTTGATACACTTATATATTACAAAATAATTACCACAAGAGAGTTAGTTAACACCTCTATCAACTCACATAACTACTGACTTTTTTTTCAGTATTTGAGAAATGCATAAGTCTTCAGAATGAAAGAACATTATAAGTACCAAACAGAAAATATATAAATAAAAACATCTATATATATAATATTGTAGTCAAACTGCAGAACATAAGGGAAGGAAAAACAAACTAATATTCTAAAATAATTCAGGAAAAATAACATTACCTATAGTAGGAGGGCAATTAAAATCAGCATCTCTTTTTAGCAACCAGAGAAGCTAGAAATTAAGGAATCATAATTTTAAATTTTATGTTAAAAAACAAACAAGTAACCTCTTAAGACAGGTATTCAAGACAACCTATCATGCAAATATAAAAGCAAGTTTTTCTGTTTCTTCCTCTACTACCTTTTTGTCTTTCTTTTCCTTCCTGAAAAAGTAATTCCTAATATCATTAGTTGGGGCTGAGCAACATGACATCTACACCAGGCATTGGGGTTGGAGATGAGAAGGGGGTGGTTACACAGTGTGTCAGAGACAGAACAGATGACGGGGGATGGATATGGGATGAGGGAGGGGATGTAGGCTCCTGCCTAGGAGTAAGGTATCAATGTATTAGCAGGGTAAAAAGACTCATCAGACATGGTATGTCAGAAGCTAAGCAGATAAGAGTGGGTCCACATGGAGAAGTGAGCTCATCTGGGGTGTCAGTGTCACGTAGGTTGAGTGGAGCATCTACTTGATGACTGTGAAACATTGATTATATTCAGAGGGATTGATCAAATAGTAAACATATTAATTCTAATAGAAGCTATGTTTCTCATACTAGAAAAGAGTTTAGAAACATGGAAAAAAAAAGATTAGAATAAACTTCATAGTTTTCGGTTCAAATGGGAGCTATCCTCATGACTTTCTAGATAGGTTGATAGATACAAATATTTTTATATATTTCAATCAGGGATGGACCAGAGAAACAGAAGTGTTAGGAGTCGTATAGACTACGGAATTCATGGTAGACGCTTAACCTTAGGCAATCAAGGTTATGGTTATGCAGTTTACACTGCTATTGCTTCTGCCTCTGATGTTGGGCCAGGGGTCAGCAGAGTGGAGGCAGGAAAGAAACATGTTTGTGAAGTGTGGAGGGCAAGGGAAAATTGGAACCCATGAGAATGAACACATGTCAGTCTCACACTGCCTCCAATGTCGATGGTAAGTGATCTTATCTTCAGGAGAAACTGATGCCCTTTCTCACAAAACTACGTAAACACACACATGACATAGTTCCAGCAGGAGCAGGGAGGAACTGTGGTTTCTGATGGTGGCTCATGTCAGCCAAATTTTCAAGAAAGTTCACAGCACCTGACACTTCACCAACCTTCTGATCATAAACATGGCTGCTACTGCCTTCCTGTCTTCAGATCTCATTCAGATTTCCCTTGTGAGAGGTTCTCACTTAGAACCACATAGGGAGAGGAATTCAGAGAACCCAAATTCAAGCTTAGCGAGGGTGAAATAGTACAAAGCCATCATGATCACAAAGGGAAAAAGTGTCATGTTATATGGAGAAGGCTATCAGTACCACTTTAATCAAGTGACTATGTGATCATCACCACTAACGGAATGAATTGAGATTTTGTGCTACTTAATAAAAATGCAGCAAAATGCAGCATCTCCTCTAAAATATCCTGTATTTGTAACATGAATCTATTCGTGAGAGCAAAACAAACCTAAATAAAGATTCTTCAAAATAACTGACCTGTAAGTTTCAGACATGTCGAGGACATCAACGTCAAGGAAGGAATTAGGAACTGTTCCAGATTGAAGAAAACTTAAACAAAATGACTAGTAGGGCACCTGGGGGGTTTGTCATTAAGCTTCTGCCTTTAGCTTGGGTCGAGATCCTGGGGTCCTGGGATCTAGTGCCATATCAGGCTCCCTGCTCTGCTTCCCCTCTCCCACTCCCCCTGTTTGTGTTCCCTGTCTTGCTGTCTCTCTCTCTGTCAAATAAATAAATAAAATCTTTAAAAAAAAAAAAGACAACTAAATGCAACTCATGATTCTGAATTGCATTATTTTTGCTACAAAGGACATTTTGTAATAATTAGGAAAACTTGAGTGGGGTCTGAGGTTTAGAGTAGTAATATATGAATGTCATTTTTTTTTTCATTTTGATCATGTTGGAAAAAATTTGTTTTTAAAAAACAGATGTCAAAAAGTATCTGTGTATAGGGCATCTGGGTGGCTCAGTGAGTTAAGCATCTGCCTTCAGCTCGGGTCATGATAACAGAGTCCTGGGATCGAGTGCCACATCAGAGTCCCTGCTAAGCAGGGAGTCTGCTTCTCCTTCTGCCCCTCACCCTGCTTGTGTTCTCTCTCTCAAATAAATAAATAAAATCTTTTTAAAAAATCCGTGTATAAAAATATATGCTGCTGAAGTTTTATGGCATCAGGTTGACCTCATGCTCTCAAATAGATCAGGAAAAAAATCTTAGAGATTCTACTTTTGCAACTTTTTAATAAAGTTATTTCCAAATAGAAGAAATAAAAGGTTAAAAGTCAAATGCTAATAAATACAGTGAACATTTATTCCATGTTTGCTGAAAACCAAACACTGTCCTAAGCTCTTTGTACATATTATCTTATTTAATTTTCACAACCCTTGTGACCTAGAAATGTTTTTTATTACATTTTTATGCTAAATACATAAATTTTGGTTTCCCAGTGTTATAGAGCTAGTGAGTGCAGAGACAAATATGAGCCTAGTTTGTCATTAGAACCTAAGATTTTAATCATTACACAATACTGATATTTTTCATTAAAAATGACTAAGAGTGATTACCATAAACATATCCTCAATGAAGAATGCATTTCATTGGGAGGAAAAAGTGAACATAGTGTGGAATAAAATAAACAATAGTGAATACACAAATTGACAGAATAAATTAGTAAACAAACTAGGTACTCTGAAAAAAAAATAGAGTTCTAAATAACAAGATTGTTGGAGATTTGAAGATAATAAAAGCCCTGAAAACCCAAACATTTTGTAGAAAAATTAATGACTAAGAATGAATATTAAAATCTAATGGAATCATTCACATAAAGAAAATACAATTTACAGCTTTAGGAATGGAAAATAGAGAAAAGTATTTAAAATGTACAAATATTTTTTTAAAGCAGAGAGAAAAATGTTTTGATGAGAAAACTAATACATAATGACAGAATAAGTCCAAATATACCTATCACTAAATAGACATAAATGAGTTAAACTTATATGCTTAAAGACAAAAGCTTCATCACAGATTTAAAATAATCTAGCTCTCTATGTTGCAGATACCTAAACTAAACCTACATAAAGATTGAAAATAAAGGTATGAAAGATAAAAACCAGAAAAATTCCAAACAAAAGATACATCATATAGCAAAATTGTTACGGAGCAATGGAATGGCTTTGATAATCATAGAAAACTAGGTAATTATTAAGATAGCAATCTACCCAGAATTATAATGGTCACAATCTAGTGAGCACATAAGAACATAACTTCAAAATATAAAACAGAATGGACAAAATGACTAAGTTCCAATCAGAGTGAGAAATGTTAACACACATGTCTCAGAAATTATCATTCAAGTAGATTAAAAAATTGGTAGAAAACAAGAAATTTAGACAATGTTATAAATATTTAAAGTGGAAATAACATATGTTAAACTAAACAACTATGAAAGCAAAGTACAGCAAAGCTTGGGGACAGAATACAAGTGCAACTTCATGTTTATTTTATATCTTGAACATCTTTATTTTAAAAATGAGAAATAAAAAAAAGTGGAGTGCTGTTTTCAAAAAGCTATTTAAAAAAGATAAAACTAAAGAAAGAAAGCAGAAAGAATGAAATAAAAACAGGTAAGCACTAAAATTAACAAAATCTAACACAAAGGATCTGTATTTTTTTTAAAGTAATACAACAGATAATTGTCAAATAGTACTAATAAATAAAAAAATGGAGCCATCTCAAGTATATGATACTGGTACCACAAAATAGAAAAAAAAATGTTAACAATAGATTCACTAGATAGCTTTAAACAGTATGCCAGTCAATATTGTAACTTTGATACTACATTGGATAAGAAAAAATATAAAAACTACTCTCTTATAGAAAGATTGATGCAGAAATCCTAAATAAAATATCAGCAAATAAAAAATGGCAGTGCTTGAAAATAAAGTATTGCAATTAAATAAGGTTTATTCACAATATGTAAAAGTGACTCAACTCCAAAGAATCTATTATAATAATATAACCTATTAACAAAATTATGGAGAAAATAGCACAATCTCCTCAAAGATACAGAAACGCAATTTATTCATAGTAGAACTGCATTACATTTATGAAGAAAAGGCAATTTCTCAAGTAATAAAAGCTCATCTACAAATAAACTACAGCAAACAAAATATTCATTGAAGACATATTGGGAACATGCCTGCTAAAGATAGAATCGCAGGAGACTCTCATTTAACTTTGTGTTGGAGGTGCTAATCAGTACAATGTGGGCAAAAAGAAGAAGAAGAATTGGAAAAGAGGAAACAAAATTATCTGTGAATATTATATTTTTCTCTGCAAATCCAAGAGAATGTACTTGCAGACATTTAGTAAACAGATGGCTAAAAACAACCTAAAAATAAGAGCATTTCTAAGGATCCAAACAAATTTTTGTGAAATATACTAGGAAAAAAAGAGAGTTTACCCTCAGTAGGAAAATAAAAACAAAATAACAGTAAAGTGCATAGCAATAAGCCTAACAAAATCCTCAAGATCTCTCTGGAGAAAATTATAGAATATGATCGGGAGACAAAAAAATCTATTTTTATAATGGAAAAATATACTATGTAATGGATGGTAAGACCCAGTATCTGAAAATATATAATGTCCAAATTAATCTCTAAATTAAACTAAAGCCTATAACGACAAAAAGTTTTCATGGAATTTAACAAACTGCTGTTAAAATATGATGATGGCAGGGAGACAAACATAGCTAAAAGCAGTAAAAACACCACAGAAGAATTGCAAGTTGGAAGAAATTTATGAAGAAATATTTTGAAAGTATAGTATTTAAAACACTAAACTATAAACTCAATTATTAAACAAACAGCCCACTGGAACAGAAGAGAAACTGTAAAAACAGATACCAGTATATGTATTTATGTACATTATATTATATATATAGGTCTATACTACACATATATATGCCTATACATATGTAGTACACATGTCTATATAGTTTATATATAGTGTATCATATAGTATATATCTATATACATGGATATAGTATAAATCTATCTAATCTATCAAATGTATAATATATACACTGTATCTATTCCTATATATCTATATTATATAATTATACAGATGCATACATATATACACATAGTATATGTACATACTGTATACATATACACACACATATCCATAATATGTTTTGCATATTATGCAATTTTTGTATATTATGCAAATTTTGCATATTAGGCAAAAAAAATGTTTTTGCAGTATCTGTTGTGGTCCTCTGTTCTCTTTACGTGGGTATGTGTTAATACCTACAGCTATAGGTATAGCTATAGATATCTCCTATGATAAAATTATAATTATAAATTGATATGAAAAGAATGACTAATGCCCTTATTAGCAATGCAATTTTTTTTAATCCCTGGGAAAAAGAAAACTAAAATTTTACCTCACACTGGACACCAAATAAGTGGATACTTGACTTAAACACAAAAGCAAAGCTTTACACTTATAGAAGAAAATATATTGAAGTATAATAAATAGTAAATTAGGAATAAGGACTATTCCTTAAACAAGGCTCCAAAAACACAAGCATGAAGAAGAAAGCTGAAAAATGTGACTACCCTCAAAGAGTATTTGTATAACAAGATACTACATATACATGTCATGACTATGTACACACACATTCAGTGCATACAAGCAGGGCAGAATATTAATGAGAGATATATCTGGATAAAATATTCGTAGCTGTTCTTTACACTGTTATTCTTAGAACTTTTCTGTATGTTTGAGATTATCTCGAAATAAAAGTATTTAAAAGACAATATAAAGGGAATAAAAGAGTTACCACAGACTGGAGAAGGGAAACAATATAGGGAACCAAGAGAGGATTGTTACGTATAAGGAAATCTAGTAAACTGCTAAGAGAAAGAAACCACCCAATATAAAAATCAACAAAGCACATGAACAGGCAACTCAAACAATTTTTAAGAAAACAAAATAGTCAATAAGCTTATGAAAATGTGCTCAATCTAACTAATCATAAAGGACTGGCAAATTAAAAGAACATAACTTTTATTTTAAAAGTCAGGTGATTAAAAAGAGAACTCCAACAGCCAAATTATGGAAGCAGCCCTTGTCCATAAATAGATGAATGGAGAAAAACGAGCTGGTACACACACACACACACACACACACACACACACACACCAGAATATTACATAGCACTAAAAAAGAGTGAAATCCTGCCATTTGCAACAACATGGATGGAGTTAGAGAGTATAATGCTCAGTAAAATTAATCAGCCAGAGAAAGACAAATACCATATGAGTTCACTCACATATGGAATTTAAGAAATGAAACAAATGAGCAAAGGAGGGAAAAAAAAAAAGAGGCAAACCAAAAAACCAGACTGGTACTAAAGAGAACAAACAAATTGTTCCCAGAGGGGACGTGGGTGGCAGGATGTGTGACATAGGTGATGGAGATAAAGAGGACACTTACCACAATGAGCACTGAGAAGTGTACAACTTTGTTGAATCACTCTACTGTATGCCAGAAGCTTATAACCGTATGTTCACTATACTGGATTTTAAAAAGAGAGAGAGAGAACACCAAGGGTGTTGAGGAAGTGAGTCAGCTACTACAATGCTACTAGAGGAAGAATAAATTGGCACAACCACATTTGTGAGAAATGAGAAACCTGTGAGAAACCTGCACATGTGCAGATGGGGGCTACTCATTATGGACAGCGCCATGTTCCAGACATCGTAAAATCAGGACAATCCTTTCTTCGAAAATGAAAACTGACTCTGTGTGTTGACCCTCTGGAGTAAGTTTTGGATGCTGGCTGTTTACCACCAGTTTGTCATAGTGGACTGTCTGAACTATAAAGATGCTTTGAACCACTGGCTCAGTCACCGTCCCTACACATCACCCAGGATCTACATCAGATAAGTAGAGGCAAGCCGGTGACTCAGCAAGCCACTTGGCTGTTTCCAAATATACAGACCTTTGTTTGCGGGGGTGAGGTTGCATCAGCCTCTTTCAACACACCTGGTGACAGAATATCAAAACCACTCTTGCTGTGACATTTGGCCAGAGTGATGAGAGGTGGGATTTTACTGTGGAGGCTTGATTACCATAATAAGTTTCATCATTGCTATTCGGTTTTGATATTTTAAGCACAAGTGGAAAACAGCAGAGAGGATTGTCTCTTTGAAAGTATCACTCATGACTCAATATGTTAACTGTTCTCTGACACCTTGAAGTTTTCCCTTTGTGACAATTTCCCACTCTGTAACAGGCAAGGCATTTACTGAGCTCTTGTTAGAACAGCCCACAGACAGAAACTTCCCCTCATTAAAAACTGCTCACTGTTGAATATTGCAATTCTCATGGGAGTCCATTTGACTCACATTAATGTCTGAGTTTGCTTTCAGCTATGCCTTGGGGGGGGGTAGTTTTATTAAAATGAACTTATATGAAGTGTTATGTCATTATTTGAGTTCAACATTTGTTTGTTTCAATCACAAAATTTATTGAGCGCCAATAGGGTAACATGTCTTGACCCTGGTGCCCAATATAATACTAGCCAGCATTTATTGAGCATTTATTATGTGCCAGGCATTGTTCTGACAGTTTTATGTGAATGACCTCCTTTATTCTTCCTAAGAACTCTATGAGGTAGATACTATTATTATTCCATTCTACAGGTGAAGGAACCACTGCAAAGGGAGGTTAAATCATTTCTTTCACATCACTCAGCTAGCGGTTAAGGGACCCAAGATCCAAACCTAGATAGTCTTGGCTTTAGAAAACACTCTACCAGCTATGCGATTCTGCCTCTTGTAAAGAATGATCGTATTTCATGTCAAAATAGGCATGGGAAATTTTTAAGCTAACATGACAGTATATGATCATTTTAATTAAGTACAACAGTTTCATGGTATAGGTTAGCAAAAGTATTGAGCCTTTTGCTTCCCTTTGACCTCACTTGAGGTCAGTCTAAAAAAAAAAAAAATGGCATTAAATAGAGATTAACCCAACAAGGTCAGACTTGTGGGTCTTGACAATAATAGCTGTAGAGTTTCAGAAAGTGGGCAAATGAAATCCCAGTGTTTCCGAGCAGGGAACTGGTTGACTTCCCCAGTAGCCTGAAGCAGGTAGCTTGAAACTGAGCATGGGCAGTGGGATTCTGGCATATTGTAGAATGCTAAGTTGCAGTAATTCTGTTCACTTCTCTAGTCATTGCTTGCTCCGCCAGTTCTTTCAGGACTGGGGTCTTTTGTGTCCTCCCAGTTCTTGCAGGGACTGGTGCAGAATTATTCAGGTGTCAAGTGTCATTCTCTCATTGGTAGTACCTCATCTTTTTTTTTTTTTTAAGATTTTTTTAAGATGTTTAAAATTTTTTAAAAGATTTTATTTATTTTTTTTATTTATTTAATTTATTTATTTATCCGAGAAAGAGAGAGTGAACAAGCAGGGGGAGAAGCAGGCAGAGCTAGAAGCAGGCTCCCACTGACCAACGAGCCAGAGGCAGGAGTTGATCCCAGGACGCTGGGATCCCAGCATCCTGGGATCATAACCTGAGCTGAAGGCAGACGCTTAATCGACTGAGCCACCCAGGTGCCCCTGTAGTACCTCATCCTATCCTCAGCTTTGAATGGCAAGAGCACAGATGATTTTCTTTTCTTTCTTTTTTAATTTTCTTTTTGTTTGTTTGTTTGTTTGTTTGTTTTTGAGGAACATTCAAAGATGTTATTAAGGGTCACCAATAAGTACAGTGTATAGTTGGGGCAAAGAGAGTAACTCTGTAACACAGATCTGTGGACAATTTCTAGAAAGTCCTTCAGATGACTTCATCCCTAAAAAGCAAACAAACACACAAATAAGAAAAATCAACAACATAAAACCTACATTGGAATCGCTTCCACTCTCACTTCTGAACTTTGCTCTGTGCTCCTGCCTCAGACCCTATCTTCTGGCTATTTTTTTAAAGATTGAGCATAACTCACCATATTCCATGAGATGACCCCACAGTGCCTCTAACTGTAGGTTGCAGACCTCTCCTATATCTATAGTCCCATAGAATCTCACTCCTACCACGATCACAGCTTTTATCCTCAAAAACGGTGTATTTTCCTGTATTCCTTTTCATACGTCTTCATCCTGAATGTAAGTTCTTTGAGGGCACGGATGGTGATAACAATGATTAATTCTTTAATTATTGCTTTTATTCCTGATGCATAGTAGAGTTCCTGATAGAGAAAAGTAGCTCGCTAAATATTTCTGGGGAAAAATCCATATTTTCACTTTGAAAATGACTTTTACAATACTATTGTATTTGACCTTCAGCATATCATGATGAACAGCTATCATTCCCTCCTGAACATTGTTACTGGCATTGGTATGCAAGGGGAGCTATTCATGGCAGAATACACTCAAGTATCTTTTTTCAGGTTAGTCCTGGTACCTGAGTAACAGCCAAGTGACTGAGGGAGAGGTAAAACAGATGATTTTCATACAAGTAGTTTAGAACACTCCTCTTCAGTGTGTAATGTGCAATGTTGCATGATGTATTGTTGATAATTTGCATTTTTTTAAATATTTGGAAAAATGATTTCCTGTCAAGAATAGTATAAATTATTACTATAACGTCTCTATTTTTTTTTTTACAAAAAGCCAAGAGCTTTAACATTTAAATAAAGTAACTGAAGTACCTAGTAAAGAAAATGAAATGTGGAGAAAACATATTGCTCTTGCCTAATAAAAGATATTGTGAATAAAAAACAATGAGTATTATTTTTTAAAAAGGAGGAATTAATCTAGAACAATAACTTAACACAATAGAAAAACAAAAATAAAGTTAATTATATTTTAGTTAATAGTTAACTCTTTAGTTAATAGTTAATATATTTTTGAATTGAAAATTAATTATAATATTTATTTGGTGGTTATTTAAATGAACACTCACCTTAAACAATAAATCAGTTATTTAAAACATATGACAACCAAATATTAAAAAGGAACACTGTTATAGAAAATATGTTGTTGTACTTTATAGATGTGACCCCTCACCTGCCCCCCAAAAATTTTTAAAGATGTTTTCAAAGAAATCAATACTTTAAGATTTGGTTTGAATAGAGCACTGTATGTACAGTGTTTGCATACACTCTTTGTTAAATTATCTAGCTCCTTGGTGTGTAATGGTGTATGCATGGGATGTGTGTGTGTGTGAGTGTGTGTGTGGAAGCATGTGAGTGTGTGTGTGAAAGCATGTATTTATATTCCTATATCTGGACTGGGAATTTCCCACCACAGCAGGTATAGAGAAAAGGCAGCTGGGAATGGTGGGAAGTGTTTATTTGAAAACTAACTCAGCCATTCCTCAATTCATGCACCTTATAAATTATTTAACCACTGAGGCTCAGTGTCTCTATATATAAAATGGGGGCAAAAATGAGGATTAGCAATTGCACATATGTAACACCTGATAGAATGCTTGGCTGATAGATCCTGATAGATCCACTAAGTAAGAGCAAAGATTGTTTCCATCATTACTCTTATTAGAACTCACTTATATTTGGCTAACTGCTTGGTAAGACTCAGGGACAGAAAACCTAAATATTAGGGTTAGACTGTAAGCTTTAGTGTACTTTCTTCCTTTCATTGCTCAGCGCTAGGACTCCACACTACCTGTACCATCGTCCCCAACCACAGTGATTTATTAGAATGGTTATAAAGTGTGCTGCTTCTGCCAATTGCTCTCCAGCATTTGAAACCCTTTGGTCTTAGAACAACTCTCCGGCATTGGGGTCCCCTGTCCATCTGCAGATTAGGAAACTGAAGGCGGGGTTTGAAGGGTTTCACTTGGGATCCTTCAGCCAGTGCTAGAGCAGGGATTAAAAACAGGGTTCAGCCTCTGAAGCTCTACCCTTCCTGCCTTTCTCATTTGGTCTCAGAGCCAACAACAAGCCAAACACCATGTCCCAGACGAAATTTATCATCCAAAGCAGAACATCATGGTGGGTGAACAGGGATACAATTATGAACTACGCTGTGACAAAAGGAGTATACTGGCCAAGTGGGATACAGAGGAAGGTGGGCTTTCGAGCTCCAGCTTCCTTCAAAAGTAGCTTGGGACTTAAAATATAATTAAAAAAAAAAAAAGTCAAAGTAGCAAAGAAGAGACAGGTTGATGATAATAGCTATAGCTATTTGGACAAGAGAAATATACTCTTTATGTTCCCAAACCCCCATGACCAAGTTCTGAAGTCTCAATGCTGTAGAAAGGAACAGTGCATGGGAGAGAAAGAAAACAGGCGGAGTTTATTAGAAACGGCTTGTCTACAAGGGAGCTGACAGGAAAGGCGAGTGTTGCTTCCCGAAGGGCTAGCCTGTGAGGTTTTAAAGGCACTTTCCTGAAGGGTGAGGAGTTGGGAATGGGGAAGTGTCCCCTCAGTCCCACTGTCATTATCTTGGGGTGGTTACTTTTTAGTGGACAGAAGACAACCACAGGAGGCCTTTCTTTGTAGTCGACGTTCTTTAGGGCTCCTGGAAAGTAGTACTACTTGAACAAACAGGTTTTAGACTGTTACTTCTAATTTTGCCAGAGAACCATTTCTGTCTAAAGGCTGTTATCTCTCATCTTTTCCAGAAGGAGGTATTTGTCTCTACGCTTACAGAAACTTTTAACCCTTGACTCAGACCAGTATCTTTCCAAGAGTTGAGTCCCTCTTGCTTTCCCCATACTATCTCACTTAGAGGAAGATATTTCATTTCTTTGTAAGATTCCAACACTTCATATAGCGCCTAGAATATAGTAGAAGCTCAATAAATGTTTATTAAATTGACTTTTTTTTTTTTTTCAGTTGCAGTGTTTGGTGAATAAAGGACTGGGAAATTGGTCAAAGTTACACAAAGTCTTTTGACTTGTCTATGGTGGTAATAAATCTGTGATTATTAGGTGCCCTTTTCTGAATGGGCAAACTGGAAAATCATACATTAAAGATATACGGTGCATACTGAGCTATGACTAATCACATTGTGGGGGAGGATTTGGGGCAAAAAGGCAGAGACAAGGGAATTAATTTCCTGTTTGAGCAAGAAATACCTTTGTTGTAAATATTAATCCATAAATAATTGGCTGATTTCATTAAATTGGTCAAATGGGTTATGTAATTGAAATGACAGGTTCAATTCAATGAGAAGAGCCCTTTCTGCGTCTCTGGATGGATACGGCTATATGTTTTGTATATGCTAATTACTGTGATGTTTCTCTTTTCATATATTACTCATACCTGCTGCCCCTGGTAAGCAGATACATTACAGTGTGTTCAATACAATACGGTTCTGTATTTCCGGTGTGTGTACCTTGAATTTATTTGGAGGTGGAAGCTGTCACATTTAGAGCCTCTGAATGAATTAAAACTGACATCAGGTGTTGAATCTGTGATGGGTGTGTCAGTTTGGTGGATAAAGAACTTCGTGACACACCATAGCTTCGTCACTGACTGGACACACACCCTTTGGTTTATTGGGCTTCAGGGGTTGGGTCTGGGAATGTTTAGAGGAAGATCCAATCCACAAGGTAGAGAGATTGGTTAATGAGGAATTTACCCTGGGATCCAGGGCGAGTATCAACAGCTTCTCATCAAACCTTCCCAGACCCTGCTGCTTTATGTACATTCTGTGATGCTTTTCAGAAGCTCTTCAGAAGACCTTTGGGTGGTCGAGGGCAAGTATGAGGCAATGACAAAAAGTAAACGTTGGAATCAAGAATTCTCCCTTCTGGATCTGTCTGTACCACTTGACTAAATGAAAGTCCTGGATCAAGTCATAGAATTTTCCAGGCTCTAGTTCCTCATCTTCAAAATGAGTGGTTGATGTAAAGTATGCCTTAGGTTCTTCGGTCCCTAATGACATTTCCTGGTCCATTTTCTTCAAATATTGGCCATTTTTCCAAGATCTAAGTGAAGGTGTAAACAAAGATGTGTCCGAATATTCATTCTAACTAGTGAGGTCTCAGGAGAATCCACTCTGCCCCCAAATATTTTAAAACAAAGACGGCTTCTGAGATTTTTGTCCCTTCTTACAAAATTTATTTTGAAATTTTACTCCAGTACTCTTCTGATTTGTAACCTGCCTCAGCTGAAGATGCTGGTGGCCTTCAAGGATCTAAAGGGTTTGAGAATTATTAAGTAGTTAATTTCACTAACTGCAATTAATATATGAAACTTTATTTAAGGAGTACTTTAGTTAATCTGCTAGGAAGGTACCACATTCACATTCAAATTTATTAAGAAATGCTACAGAGTTGTAAAGTGACCCAGAAGATTCCAAAGGCTAAGGTGGAAAGTTTTCTCAACTGCACACTCCAGTAGGCGTGAGAATTATAACATTTTCCTAACTGGTTCGTGCAATGAACCATGGCTAGAAGATCAGACCTGTAAATGGAAAGGCTTGCTCAGGAGGGGAGAGGCCAGTCAGAACAGTATGTTCTAGCAGAACCCAAACACGTGCAGACATAGAAAAACCCAATTACCAAGGATAAGAGCGAAGTGCCTCAAACACCAGGACGATCATAGGAAAGGGCACCCATCCATGGCTTGGCCATGGCTAATAGATTTCCTGTTAATGATTAACTAGGAGGACTCCGCGGAGCACACAGACTCAGTGATTTCTCAAA
This sequence comes from Lontra canadensis, assembly GCF_010015895.1. NCBI lineage: Eukaryota > Metazoa > Chordata > Mammalia > Carnivora > Mustelidae > Lontra > Lontra canadensis. The sequence goes on from NW_022631015.1 coordinate 9,257,486, forward strand.
TCCCAGAATGAAGCATTTGCCAGGTGACTTGAAGGTCTGTTAATGATCACTGAAGGTAAAACCTGCTTGTTGACAGCTTCCTACTTTTTCTTGAGAAATTATTTTGCTCCTCTGGGATAACTGTACAGAGCTTTTGATAAAAAATATTAAAATTCTATTTAGATGTACAATGTTTTAATGCAAATTTTTAACCATAAAAACCAAACGCTCCATTCAGTTAAATTAATAGAATTACAAAAAGATGTAATGATAGCAATTAAGTCTTGAAAATGCAAATTTTATAGTCAAGGACAATTACCTCATTTATAGTATATTGGAATGGTGCCAGATGAAGGTAATTTAGATCCCCCCAGCTCACAGTTACATCATGATGGATATCTTCATTTCATTAGTACAACAAAGATGGGTGAGAAGTTAGACAATACGTGTAAAAAAAAAAAAAAAAAAAAAAAAAAGAACCAAAGACTATTTGACCTTTATAGTATAACTGGAACCAGAATTCATTCATTCATTTATCAAGTATTTAATGGGTACCAATTATCTAAAATATTAGTGATGTATATATATTTTCTCTGCCTTAAAGAAAGAAAGGTCTCCTTATTTTCAACACCCACAAAATACTGACTTCTAGAGAGATCAGATTTCTTCAAAATCAGGACGGGGTTTTCGTGCGTGGTGTGCATCTCTGTGCACTGTGCAGATGACCTGATTTCATGTTGATTGGAGTGATACCAAGGCTCCCTGCAAAAGAACAATGGATTTTTCACTAATTATCTTTTCTTTTATTTGATCATGCTTAAAGTAATTTTTGGTGTCTTCAAATCATACAGCTGTGAAATTGTACTACCTAAATGATTTTTTGTGACATTTTAATATTTACTATGTATTTTCTAATGCTCTTTATTTTAATATTATCATCTTGGCTTCAGTTCATTTGCACAATATCCAGAACACATTATCCTTTCCACATTGCAGGAAGATGAATAACTTTATCAGGGACACACACACAGAGAGAGAGAGAGAGAGAGAGAGAGAGGAGATTTAATAGTAGGAGTGTAGGTTTTTCAAACACCTATGTTCATATTTTCTTAATGCATTTTTTTCTGCTTATATTCATAAAAAACTAAATAGCCCATAATCTCCTCTTTTGCCCTCTAGAGGGCACTAGATCTCACTTCTGAAGAAAGAGGAAGTTCAATCAGCCCTACTTGCTGCTGTTAAAATTTTCCCCTTGCGTCATTATCTCTAGAGAGGAATTACTCCTGTCTAAAAGAGCCAGTGACTATGAGAAGCAGCTGGTTTAGTCCTTGCTACATCACTCCCGGACAGAGGGAAACCAATGTGCTCTGGGTGACAGAGGGACTATGCTGGTTACATGTGGGCTTTGGAGACAGACCTGTCCAAGTTGAAACACGGCTCAGGCACTTCCTGGATTTGTAATGTTGAGCAAATCATTCAACATTTCTATTTCCCAGTTTCCTCATCTGTAATATGAGGATAATAATAATAACACTTACTCCATAGTGTTACTCCATAGTGTTACATAGTCCACTTACTCATAGTTGACTGTGAGTATCGAAACTAACAGTACATATAAAGAAGTTAGAATGGAGACATGTCTACAGCAAACACTCAGTAAGTATTACTTATTATTCCTGATCCCTTTTTTGGAATATAATCCCCAATAAAGATTCTGCACTTCTGCCCTTGGGATTTCTTTTTTAATCCCAGTGACTCAAATGGGCAAGGCTCTATTAGGACTCTCTGAGAGAAATACACAACTCCCTTATACAGAATAGATATTGACTCAATGCACTTTTTAAGAAGCTTATGCTATTGGTATAACAGATATCAGAACAGAAGGTAGACCTTTTCAAATTCAAAGTGACATGAGACATTATCATTTACTTTTCTGATCACAGAAAAAAGCTCCAAACCAAGACATCTAGAACTCATTGTAATGAAAGATTATAGGAATGTATACTAAGAAAATGAATATATGATAGAAATAGGGCCTTCTTCAGTATATAGAAAAGTTTTTGTTTATTATATCTGGTGTCTTTAAATGTCATAAGTAATAAGAGTCCTTAGAGAACTCCCCCAGAAACTTAGTAGCTAGAAGGGCCAATAATGTTTTTGTGAAGATCAATCATTGTTTCTACTGATTATGGTCAAGACTTGGCGGTTCATTTTCTTGGTTAACTTAGCTAGTAGGATGAGAGTTTTCCTAAATATCCATCTTGTTAATGGTAGTAAAAGGATGGTGTCTTTTTTCTGATGTTTATTTGTTGAAGTAAATTCATCAAACATTTGTTTCTACTATTCAGAAAGAACTGCTTATGTAATATTCTGAAACATATATACTGATAGTGAATCCTGAAAGCATGTGTTATCTAAGAAGGAATATAGGAAACCCTCTAAATGTTTGATTATATAAATGTTCAAATACATATTTAAAATCAGCTGCCCTTGACATTCTCAAGTGATAGGAATCCATCAGTGAGCCTACTGATAGTCTGTGCCATAAACTTAAATAAACTTGACTTTACCCTGGAAGCCCACTGAGGCTAAAATCAACAGACAACACTTTGCCTAGATTGTATGTCAGGATTTCAAGTGCCTTATAAGCATTTCAGATATATTTGTACTGGTTTAATCATTACTAGTGAACTAATCAACTATCTTAATAACTGGTGAGATAACCAGCTAGTGAAGAAGACTAGTAATCAAATCAGCTATATGTGTTTGTATCTCTTGGCATTTCTGTGGTCTGAGGTATGGGCAGTATTATACACGCTATTTTTTACAGATCCATTCAAAATGTAGAGACAGGATAAAAAGAGACTCATACACGTGTTTTCAATCTTTGTAAAGAGTCAGTCTGTATGAGGTAATGATCCCTAGTACACCCTGATTCTCTTAACATCATGAGAAAAATTAGAAGCTAAAACTTCATTGTCCTGTTTAAAAAAAGAGAAATGAATTGATGTTCTTACTTAAAGTAGTTTCCCATGCAAAGCCACCAAATTTCTGGCATTAGAGAAAACAAAGGTGCGTCTGATACCCTAGCTGCTGTGTCTCAGTTGTAAAAATCTCGTCTGTGATCATAATAGGATATTGATTAGTTTGGATGCCATACAAAGCTGGATTGCATTTCTTGGTGGAGCACTAAAGGTCACTGTTTGATTACTCAATAACTTTTCAAATACAAGAAATGCTATTTAAAAGTATGCTTGAATGATTGGGCTGTGTTATAAGAGAGAGCATGCGGGGGAATGACACTTCTTTCATAAAGATAGATGTTAAATTCGCATATCATCTTATACTTATTTATGCTTGACATTCCATAATATTTTATATGCTAGAACATAAACCATGAAATTAAATTATGAATGCAATTTTTACATGTTATGATCCATGTGATATCTAACCTATGAAACATATAATTCACTTCGTTTTCTAGCTGTTAATTGAATTTGTCAGTGGGCCCATCTTATATTTAATAGCATTTATTCCCCACTCTGATAAAAGTAAGGCATTTTGCATTGCACTGTAGAAAATTTGGAAGATGTAGAAATAAAGAGGAAATAATTATCTCTAATTCTGATATTCTGGTTAATTTCTGTTCTTCTCTTTTTATTTATAAAAACAATATAAAATCTCATATTAATTCTGTTTGCTACAAGTTATATCAGTGGGGTTATTTTAAGCTAGTTTTTAAAGATTTGTTTCCCCTTTAAATTACACTGGGAATGTAGTCTTATGAATATTAAATAATATTGGAAAATTAATTCTAAATGGTTGCATAATATTCCAAATGATGGATGCCCTGTATCATATTTAATTTGTTAGTTTATGCTCATAAGATCTCCCGCATTTATCCTGTTCATATGACCTTTTGTTTGCTTGTTAAGAGGTTTATACGAAGGAGAGTTCATTACTTTTATTATGCATTGTTAGTCACATCATATTCCTTCACTTATTTCCCTTGGCATTCCATATTTCTCTCTAATCACTGGCATCCTTGCCTCAACTTGACTCACTATTTGCCCAAACAAGTATTTGTCTTTGGTGAGTTGAATGACCTTGATCTAATTTGGCAAAGTAAAGTCATCCATTCAATCTATCACAAGAATGGGCTAGCAGTATCCTAGCACATGGTCAGAATTTAAAATGTATTTGCTAATAACATAGATGACTAAGTGGTAGGAGGGAGGTTAGAGAAGGTAGAAAGTGGAGCATGTAGAAAAAATGGGGAGTTTGATTAGTAGATGAAGTATAAGGAAGAAAAACGGGGTGATGTAGAAATAAGAAGAATGCCACAGGAATGGGTGGGCATAGGAGAACGGGTGTAGAATATCAAGAATGTGGTCAGAGAGTCAGGTGTTGGAAAAGAAGCAGTGTGGGAATTAACTGGGACTCTGTAACACAGACCTGTTTGACATCATGGGCAATATGGCAAAAGCATCATGAATGACAATCCCTGGCCTATGTGATGACCCATAGAGAAAAAAGACTGCTTTCATAACAGTTATTTGATTTAGGACTTCAGTAATATGCTATACCTACCTATAGAACATATATATCCTTGAGACATTGATAGAAGTGGAATATCTAGAGTGGGAAAGTCAATGACCTGTTTTTCCATGTGCAATCAGCTGCTCCTGAAGCACTTGATTCATGAATAAAATCAGACTTGATAACTCTAGGAAACAGACAGTCCAGATATCCTGGAGGATGATCAGCTCAGTAAAAGGGACCTAAAATAGAATCACCCTATAAAAGCTTAAAAGAAACCTTGTAGAAGACATGACCAAATGGCTTTTAAAAGATGACTCCTTGAAAAGGGAATGTCAAGTAGAAAAGGAACAGACTACCTCCGTTTGACTGTAAGGAGAAGGCCCATGTGGTCAATGTTCAGGCTTTTCTGGAATATAGATTTTGGTTTGTTCAAGGAAATCCCATCACACAGAGAAAGTGCCTAAACTTCTGACTGGTAAGTCCTTCAACCCTGATGGTGTTGAAGTACATGTTGATAAACAGTAGGTGGGGATTTTGTTGGCTGATTCACTTCTAGCTGATAGAGCCACATTATCTTTAAGAACTTGGCCACCGTTAGGATACTAAGATTTTTAAGCAGAACTTTATCTAGATCCAGTAGATAAAGTGAATACCTATTTACATTTATATGGCCTAAATTGCTCTAACAAAAGTTTGCATTTTTAAAAAGATTTTATTTTATTTATTTGACAGGGAGAGAGAGTGAGAAAGGGAACACAAGCAGGGGGAATTGGAAAAGCTGAAGCCGGCTTCCCACTGAGCAGGGAGCCCCATGAGGGTCTGGATCCCAGGACACTGGAATCATGACCTGAGCCAAAGGCAGATGCGTAACGACTGAGCCACCCAGGCGCCCCACAAAAGTTTCCATTTTTAAACAATTTTTGGTTTTATGTCATCAAAAATGTTGATCTTTTGAATCAAATCTTTGACCTTTCACAAAAAATACTTAGAGCAACTATAACATCATTTTTAAAAAATTGTCATCCATAGTTTTAATCTGAGATATTACATACATTTTTTTGAAGAAATCTCTAAGTGTCAGGATATATATCATTGAAAATGACCCTACTCTTGAGTTGTTCATACATATAATGCATTTAGAATGTAGAAAGAATCTACAAGGGCTGCTTTGAAAACCCATTGAGGTAAACCTGCTAGAGCCCAGAGGACCATGAAGGAACTCCCCAGAGTTGGGTCTTATGAGCATGAATAAGAACTAACTGAATGATATGTGTTTCAGTTGGTTGTATGTCTGACTCTTGATTTCAGCTCAGGTCATGATCTCAGGGTCATGAGATTGAACCCCACATGGGGTTCTTTGCTTAGCATGGAGCTTGCTTAAGATTTTCTCTTCCCCTCCTGCTATCCCTCCCCTGGCTTGTGCTCTCTCTCACTCTCTCTCTCAAAAATGAAAATTTTTAAAAAATTGAAAAAGGAACTAACTGAATGAAAAAGACTGAAGGGGTAGGAAAGAATGCTATTGGTAGGAAGAAGAGCATACAAATGAGAAGTTGTAGAATTTGTAGATATCGAAGAATAGGTTAGTAAAGATAACTTTATGTGCGAAGTGGGGCGTGAAGAATGATGGGGCCAACAATAGATATAATCAGATAGAGGACAGCCTTTTACTCTATGCTAAGTCTCTTGAATTTCACACCCTAGACACTGGCAAGCTATTGACATCAGTCAGACGGATTTGACTTTAGCTCAAGCATTGTCATTGTATATGGATCGTGCAATAAAGTTTTAAATGGACCAAGAATAAAGGCAAAGAGACTAATTAGGAGGCTACTGGAATCACCCTCAGCAAGATCTTAAAAGCTTAAGCTGAACAGTGGTAACAGGCACAGAGAAAGTGAATTACAAAGTATTTTTTAAGTAAAATAATGGATTATTAATATTGATTGAAAAGATTAGGCATTAGAAGGTGTAAAAGTCAGTTATGACTTCAAATTTCTTACTTGGGTGACCCTGTAAGAACCATCAGCTGAGTGGGAGCACAAGATTAGGAACACATTTTGAGAATGGGAGCTGATTTGTTCCATTTTGGACGTACTTACTTTAAAGTGATTTGGAGTCCTTTAAGGAGTTACATGAGACAGGCACCTGAATGTGAAAGTTTAGATCTCAGGAGAATGGTTCTATTTGAAGGTATAAATCAAGTTTTGTCTACATGTCAATATTAACTAAAGCCATTAGTTTGCCCGTGAGGGGGAAAAATAAATAAATTTTAAAAAAAAAGGAAAAAAGTGGGTTTAGAATTTAAAAAAAAGAAAGAAAGAAAAAAAAAGAAATGCTATGTTTAAAATGGTGAGCAAAGAAGAAACAAAGAGCTAGGGAGGGGGTGGTAAGAGAAGTAGAAGAATAAGAAAAAAAATTTATATCATAAAATCATACGAAATGAATCAATAACTGTAAATGAAATCCATCATCTAGCAAGATAAGAGCTAAAAGCACCTCAAGGACCTTAAGTGGTCACCTTAAGGAGATTAGTGTCCATCGAGTGGTAGCCAGAAGACACATTGCTGTGTGAACTATTAACAAGGAATTAAGGATCTCATATGTAGAGTATTGTTTTCCTAGGAAGAGTTCCTCCTTCTCTGTTCATGCTGGAGAAATTTAACTAAGGTGAAGAGCAGAGAAATGGTATAGGTAGGAGGGAATGCAAGGTCAAAGGAAAAGGAGTATTTGAGCTGCTTGGGCTTTGTTTTGGAGTGGGAAGTATTTCAGTCTGTCTATAGATTCTAAACAGTAAGCTTTAGCATAGAGGGAGAGTTGAAGGTAATGAAATATGGGACAAAGAGATAGAAATTGACATTGGCCTTGGTAGGAGGAAGGAGACCACACTTTTTCCAGTTCCTGCATTCTGCTTATCAGGTAGATCTGTATATGTGTGGTGGTGTGTATTCATAAAATACCTCTTTTTTTTTCCTCTGGCAATTATACATAACTGAATAGAGTTTAGTTTTATTACTTCCCTAAATTCTTAACTACAAGTCTTCAGATCCAGCTTTTAAAAAAAAAAAAATCTTATTTATTTTCATTAAAATAAAACATTTTAAAAGATAAGTTATTCAGTCTAATTTTTTTTTTTTCATCTTTCATATAAAACTCCTGGGCTTTGCTCCTTCTAACTTCCAGGGAAGTGATGCTTCAAAAGAAGGTTTCTTCCAAGGTAAGTTACCCACAAATGTGAGCAATTCACAAGCAACAGATATATATGGTCACAAAAGAAGTTAATTGGAAAAAATATATTTCGGTTGACCAACTTAGTGTTCCCTAAAAACATCTATACCGTAGAAACAGAATGCTGACCCTGTAATTGTACAAGTTGAGAATATTTTCCAAAATGGGCACCAAAGTAGAAGTTTTATGAAACTAAAGAATAGAAGGCTCTGGAAGGAACATGTATGATGAATTGAGTGGAACCTGCACTCTACAAAACCTCAACCAATGATACTCGCTTCTAGAGAAGGGATCTAGAATGACCTAAGGCAGAGTTCTCATTACACAGCATGCATACATCAAAATGAAATATTTTATCTCCTTGCCTTAATCATGTAATATTCTGTACATGATTTAGAAAGTATTGGTTCATCCCTACTTTTGATAGTATGTCTATAACCTGAGATAGAGAACTTGATCCAGTATTATCTAGAAAAATTATCTGAACTTCATGGAGCCAATTGAATCCATTGTCTTTGTGACTTGTGGACACAGTAGAATATATTTGTGTCTTCCAAAATTGACACTTTAATCAATCATATTGGATAGTCAGACAAGGACTCACTTATGATGTCTTTTTAATAATATTTTGAATTATGCAAGTAGTATGTAATTTTGTTTTCACAATGTTTTTCAATTTATAAGCATCCCCATCAGTTCACATGTGCAAATTTATTACAAACCAATGAATTTTACCCCCTCTTTGGTTTCTACTAAATCCTCTCAGATTATACAATTAGACTGAGGTAACACTTTTTTCTCCATAATGCTATAGTGCCCTGTGACTCTCTGGTACAACATCTCCCACCTCCTTTTTTGTATAGAACTCTCTTTAAAATAAATAAATAAACAAACAAACAAATAAATAAATAAGGTTTTGGCTAGAGAAATCTTGCAGTTTGGTAAAATTTCTTTTTAAATAGTAGTAAATCTTGTATCATCAGATACTTACTCACAATGGCATATGCTTTCTTATTTCATACACCTCTGGGAAACCCAGATTATCTCAGAAGAAGACATGGGTGCTTGTAAGGGAAAACCCCAAGCAATAAGATCAAAGAACCCAAATGAATTCTCACACCATAACATGTTCCTCTCTCTATCCAACTTTCATTAACAACTTTCAGCGACTTTTAAAATATTGATCCTTTGGGTTAAAACAAAGACATTCCTTAGTCACATCTGAATAAAGATGTTTTGTAAACAAATGGATGAGGAAGAAGCTACACAACATACAATTATAGTAGAAATTTTTAGTTTCCTTTTAAAGACATAAGTAACTGAATTAAGTTTTCTGTTTGGACAACCTTTCCCGTTTTGTTTAATTAAATATTTTCAAAATATCCTTTACAGGGACACTGTTATCTTTTCCTGATCACCCATGGCAATTGGGACATCTTTTTGTTGTAGCATTACCATGTTATTTAATAATGTTGACAAATTTATACTATGCATTGGACCATGAACTCTTCAGGAACAGGAATTGTTTTATTCACAATTTCTATTCATCAAGTAACTAATGGGTAATGCTTAACTACATCTTTGGGATTCCAATTCAGGGTGAGCCAGCATGGCACCCTGATCACTGAGAATAAAGGAGGCGATGGAATAACCAGAAACAGCCAGAGAGAAATTGAACCAGAGCACAAGGGCCAACTATGTTCAAGAACAAATGAGAGAAACCATATCCATTTGTCAATTCCCAAGGGTAAGTGTAGAACCGAAAACAGAAGCCAAAACAAGAGGTCCAAATTGGGCAAATACAATGACAAAGCAATGATATGATATGGAGGGCAGATTAAAGGAGATGGTTAAAAAAATGTAATGTCTGTAGCATTGGGAACATGGAAACATGGAAATATGGGGAACATGGAAATTGATTTGAGGGACATGTCATTATGTTGTTCAGAAAAAAGAAGAATCCTGCATGCATGTACAGGCACATACACACAAAGGAAAATGTAAAACATGGGAGAAACTATGATCGCCCGCTTCTGTTAAGATCTGTGTGATGGGGCTTCAATGACATTCTTCACCTGATCCAAGTCTAGAATACCAGGACTGGATGATATTGGGGATAATAGCAGCAATTATGATATAAACCTATTTGCTTGAGATACTATGGGAGATTATACATAAACCTAGTAATATTTACCACTGATTTGGATAGAAGTGCCTTGCAGATAATAAGAGATTAGTATAAAGTTATTGATTTGATCTGAAAAAATAAGAAAAGTTTCAGGACACCTGGGTGGCTCAGTTGGTTAAGCGTCTGCCGTCAGCTCAGGTCATGATTCCAGCGTTCTGGGATAGAGCCCCACGTCAGGCTCAGTGGGGAGTCTGCCTCTCCTTCTCCCTCTGCTTTCCCCTCCCCCACTCATGTTCTCTTTTGCTCTCTCAAATAAATAAATAAAATGTTTAAAGAAAAAAAGAAAAAGAGGAAAGTTTCAACAAATACATAAATAAGGGAAATGTCAACACATACATAAATTACATGAGTGGTAAAATATTTCCAAAGTGACTATAGAGATAGAGCATGTATGGGTTTTGGTATGGAGAGGTGGCCATGTCAGTGGCAGGTGGCCAACCACAGACTTGCGTCTCTCCCCCTTCACTTCATCAGGAAGGCTAAAGAACATTCTGTGATCTCTTCTGGACTGATTTGTTTGAGGACTTATGGAGAGAGCGATGGGAATTCCACAGCTGCTTGAGCAACAGGTGGGAGAGTTTGCAGAACCCGGGGTGCATTCCACATCTGAGACACGGAGCAAGGGTGGGAGTGGAAAGAACAGACAAAAGACCTCACCTGAAAGGAATGGGGATGATGGACAGGGGAGTAGGCAGTTCCATGTAAAGTTTGCCTGTGTAAGATGTTTGTACTACACCAAGACAATAGATAATGTATTCCAGCCCGCTGACTGCAGAGGTTTACGATTCGCACGATGCTCTGCTCTCATTGTCCTGAATTCTGCTCTATTCCAAATAAACCTGGATTGTTTTCGTCCTTATTAGCATTACACAACTAATTCCTATTGAAGCACATATTCAGCTCCTTAGACAGACATTACTTCCAGATAGTGTATCTTCCCTGTGTTTGCATATTGCAAGGATCTGATGTTCCCTAAATAGGTAATGGTATTACTATATTCCGAAATGGTCCCTTTGGGAAAATCCTGAAATCGTTTCCTGTTTCCTGTCAGTATGGTTTAACCTACACATGGAGACAAGGGCTGCAGCAGATTTCAATGTTTCCAAGCAAAGCTTGTTTGAGTTGCATAGAGCGGTAGCTACTTAAAGCAGAGAAAGCATGGAGGATGCTCAGTTTCTCACGGAAAAGTCTCAAAAAGCAGATTTTTGTCACTCGTTTGTATCATTTTTGAGTGTCTTCCAAACAGATGTAGTTTATAAAGTCTGGGAAAACTGAATGCCCATTTGTGGAGAGGACTCCTATGAGGTTTCCAACTCCTTTTGTTTGCTGGGCCTTTTTTTCTCATCTTCTTGAAGTACCTTAATGAGCAGGGATTTATTCACAATTAATGGATAGCCAATCACCACAGTGGGGAATATCTACTTATAAAATTATGACAAATAGCCACACACCGTGTGATCAGAGTATACAAATTACACCATAAGCAGAAAGTAGTTATGCTTGATTGGAGCAATTAAATGTTTTCTTTAAAAAAAAAAAAAAAACACACACACAAAAAAAAAACTCCAGTGAGAATATTTTAGAAAATGGTTTTTTAATCATCTATAGAACTGCTAAAATTACTGTCTCATAATAGTTTTAAAGTACGTCATCTTTAGAATTAACTGGAATTCCTTTGCATAGCCATGGGATTCTTTCCCCAGAAACCTGTTTACTTGAAACTTACTTTTAATCACAGACTTAACATTATTAACTCAACCTCCTGAATGAAGGTTGACAGTGATTTTCTGGGACTAAAAAATGAGACATTTGGTTTCCACGAGCTAGCAAGTACTACTCATCCTGCACAGCCAGAGTAAGGAAGAGAGAATCCTAAACAAACATGCTCTGCCCCTCTGGCACCTGGACTGCACCCACCAGTTTGCAACTTGGCCATGGGTGGAGGACAAGCCCTGGGGAACTCCAACAGAGAATCTAGGTTATTCTATAGGGCCACTCTAGGGAAAAAAAAAAAAAAAAAGCCAAGGAGCCACCTGATCTCATCTGGGAATGAGTTGTATCACCTGAAACCCTCTGAGTAAAGAGGACTGGTGAAGAGATGTTTGAATTTGCTTTTTCTTCTCTGTTTGGCAGGGAGAGGAGAGAAGAAATGCAAGGGAGAGCTAAGATTCTGAGCATGTCAGAGTAATGAGACATCTGTTCACCCACCAGGACCCAGAAACAAGTTCTGACCTTTATTGAGATTGAGCCAATCTCCTTTTTCCTCTCAGCTTTGCACTTTGAGAAATCCTAGAGAATCTTCCTGAATAGGTTAGATGGTCCTGGGGGAGTGTCAGGGAACACTGAGAAGCAGAGCATGTTTAAGCCAAAGAGAGCATGCTCATTAAATACCTAGTAACAAAAAGGGAAAGCAACCACAAGGGGTGCATTTGACCCTGACTGTAGGTGAGGTGGTCCTCAAGGACTTCCAGACATAATTATGGGGACTTCACAAGGATACTGGGTGTCCCCATCAGGAAATGGATACATACCATTAGCAATACTTAGCTAAACAATGTTAGTACTATCTTATTCACATCCATACACTGACAAATCTGAGAATATCTGCTTTGTCTGTTGTGTAAATGGAAATTTGAGAAACTTCTTGTTTTATATATATATATATATATATATATATATATATATTTTTTTTTTTTTTTTTCCCCCTAGTAAAGCCTGTAAGTCTCCTGGAATAAGCTGAATGCAGAAATTACTTTCTGAATACATGTGCCAGAGGCTTTTATATTAGGATTTTGGCCACCAAGCCCACATGCCTTCTGAAGTACACGATTTAGACACCCATTTAATAAGAACTACATCTTTGGAGGACTTACTAAGGGATGGGCACTGACTTTTACATGTACTAAACACATTTAACCTTTACAACAATGAAGGCTTTCAAAATAAGAAAACGAAGGCTTAGAGAGATAAAGTGAGTTGATCATGATAAAAAATCAAATATTAGATAACATGTATACTGAAACTAGTTCCATTTGACTTCAGAGACCAAATCTGAACTAAGAAAGCATTACTTTTGGCTTCATACAATAGAGTCTTTTTTTTTTTTAAACTAGGGGTAAAACATCACCCTAGATATATAATTTAAGAGAAAAAAAGCATCTGACTTAATTTTATATTAACAGTACATTCAATAAAATTAATTTTCCTATTATCTGACCATCACAATTATTCAAACACTTAATATGGATTTTTTTCTAGACCTCTTCCAGAGCTTGCATATAAACCTATACCATGTTGATTCAACTTTATAGTCTCCTTTTATCATGTGATGATAAATTACATGAATTTTCAGAAGTTGACTTATTTTTCAGGGTCCCACCTTAGTGATTGCATGATCCACTTAATTCATTAAACTAGTCGCAAGAGAGAAATGTATCTTTGGTCTGTCTGAAAACATGTCTTACCTTGATTATTTTGAAATTTACACGTTTTCCCCTGATTCCTATTTCCTGACTCTTGCCTCTACGTTCATATAAAGATAAGTTTTCTCAAATGCCCTCTGAGGCACGGCTGCCCTCCCTCCTGCTGACCATATGGGTTACAATTTCTACTAGGAAAAATCTACAGTGGGTCTATCATGAAGGATCCCTTTTTCTGACTTTTTGCCTATTCCTTCCCTTTTCTAGGCAATATGACAGGAATAGATGGATTTGTTGTAGAGTTACCAACCTCATTCAGGATGCATGAGGGGAAGATGTTTTTCTCATTAAAAATAATAATAATAATAATAATAAAAACAACAAAAATAAAAATCTAAATATAATCACTTTAGGAAAGTTGATTTACCTTACAGAATGAAAACAATGTCTCAAGGCTTTAAATTTACACCATGCCATCTCCAAAGTCTGTGAGGTAAGGAATCTGGCCAACTACTATGGATTACGCGAATTTGTTCCTCTTGGTCCCTTTGTTTTTTCTTTCACTTCACCATCCTTATATCTTCCACATTTCCAAACAGAGCCCTCATCCTCACATTATGTATAAATAGCAAGGTATGCATTTATATTCTGTAAATTCTCAGCTCTGTTTCTCATCTCATTAGCATATTTAATTGTTTCCAATAAGACCTCTTTGCAGCAGAAATAGAAAGACAACGTGAGTCAGTGCACTGATGTGTGATATCATTTGAAATCCACACAGGATCTTTGTCTACCTGCTGTGCTTAATTTCAGTATACATTTCTATGATTAATTTTGTTTTTCTTCAGTACATCAGAATGTTCTAGTCATTCATGTTCATGCATCTTAAGCTATGGATTAAAGTGGACCAAAGATTCCTAAGAACTGAGATATTTTTGAATGTGAACTCTAAGGACACCTTATCATGAAAGTCTATTACCTGAGATGTATAATTACATGCATGACGTCAGGGTTCCTCAAGAAGATTCAAGGAGTCTGTAAACCTAGATGGGAAAAATGACTTCTTTATTTTCACTAATATGTGACAAAATTTTTTGGCATTTCCTTTCATCTTTCCATATTGTCAAAAATTGTAGTAGTATTAGCAGTACTTACGATTTTGTCAGGAGTAGAAATCACCAGTTTACTCCTATCACAATGGTACAGATATCATGGAATGGGACATGTTGTCATTACCCCTTTGACATTGTGATGATTACTGGATCTACCGCTTGATCTTGCTATTTAATAAGTTGATGAAACACATTCATGACTCTATCAAAATCCTTTAAATTTTGATAACTTTATTTTCATAGAATCCGTTTCACTTGTTATCTGAAGTATTTCACTTTGTGTGTTTTAAAAATGTCATTCTGAGAGTGGATTCACAGGCCGCATCAGATTCCAAAGACACACATGACCAAGAAGAGTTAAGAAACTCTGCTTCAGGTTATATAAAAATTTATATCACTGAGACATTTTAGTTTCTAAGTGGAAATAAAATAATCAAAGCAAACAAACAAACAAAAAGAAACAAAAAACATGTTTGCTCCCTATTCTGCATAGCTCCTACCACATCAGGGCTTAATTAAAGTCTATTGTTATACCTATATTTTCCATAAGATCTCCTTAATGTTTCTATAAAATGTATTAATGCATCATTTTATGAGAATTGGTTGAGCACTCGGTATGCACATGCTCCAAAGCAAGGCACTAAGGAAATACAATAGTAGTGATCCCTGCTCTCAAAGACTTTGCAGTCAAGTTGAGTACCCTGGCCATGACTTATAATGACTAAAACATAACTGTGATCCAAATACAGGATTAAGGCTAACAGAAAGCGCAAAAGCAGAGTTCAGAAAAATAAGAGGGCATGCATATGGACCCCAAACACTGGGCAAGCTTACATGGAGGAGTGAGGCTTGAGCAGGAGTCTGAGGTATGGTTAAAATTCCAGGAGGCAAGGACGCAGCCCTCACCAGAAGGTCAAGAGAAGGAGCAGTGGCTGGACAGGAAGTCACCTACTGTTGTCCTCACTCTGCTTATTTTTTGTTACAGCACTTACAACAACCTGGTATGTATGTATTTACCCAATTAACAATTGGGTCCAATTGTCTCCAGCTAAAATGTAAGACCAGCAACTTTGTTTAGCCTACTGATGTATCCACAGCAGACGTGAAGAGTGTGTGCATGCAGTCGATGTCTGGTTAGTATTTATTGAAGAAAGAAAGAGCAGGAGGAAGTGGGCAGGGAGAGATCCATAGAAAGAGGCCTGAAGAGGCAGAGGGGAGAGGTAAATGTGTGGACAGAAAAAGCTGAAGAGAATAACCTGGTGAAAGCAAAGTGTGTGTGTCTGGAGAAAAGGTGAAAATACATAGGGGTGGCTAGTACGAACAACACCCCAAAGAGCATTAATCTGTACAGTCAGGAACTGGGAACCAATCTGAGTAGTCGAGTTATAAGGCTTTCTACAGAATGAGCTAATTTGCATCAAAGTGCCTAATTTTAGGCCTGAGAACATAGCACGGGTTCAAAAAATGTTAACTCTTCTTTCCTGCTATTGAGATGTTTAAGTTTTAAAGTTTGATAAGTCAGGCCTCATTTTAATTGCAAAGGGTGTTTCGCTATAAGTTTTAGAAAAATCGGAATAAAAATAATTTTCCCTAGAAAATCTTTACCACAAAGAATCACCATAACTGGCTTATGCTGTTATGCTGCTTCTGGCTCATAGGGCAGCTTAGATTGCTATCAGGGGCTCATTCCATATTTGACTGAATACTTAGTAAGATATGAAGATCCAGGCACAATATTTAGCTCTTTTTACATTAAATTTGTTATGAGACATTCAACTGAATAAAATGTTGGAGATCCAGTAATCTTGGATATTAGCTAATCTAATCCTTTGATTTCTTAGCTTAAAACAAGCAAACAAATGAAAAAGCCAGAGAAACATAATACTTGTATAACTAGAACATAACTAATTCATCGACCTGCTCTTTTCACCATGTTTACTCATATCTTGAGTAAGCTTTCACCAGTCTTTTCTCAGTATTTTAGCTACCTGAGTGCTGACAGAAGGAAAGGAGGAAGGAAGGAAGGAAGGAAGGAAGGAAGGAAGGAAGGAAGTAAGGAAGGTCCAATGAACAAATGAATTGTCTTTTCTAATTTTGGGGATCAGATCATAGTTCTTCTCTACTGCAGACTTTACCATCTCTCCTATAGGTGTGATCATAGGAGCTGACAACAGCTCCAAAGTTTTCTTCTCATGTTACTTTATACAGAAGAGAATTATATTTCATTTCTGAGGTGTAAGTGGTTACAAGTTCAAATGCCTAAATTTCTGTAATGAATCCCTTTTTATAATTAAGATGTGAGATGTAGGGATGAGAATGGATAGCAGTTAGTTATAAGAGAAAGGAATTTGGAATTTAAATAACTTAAATGTATACACTAGCTTCATTTTTTTCCTTCTTTCAACTGCCGTTCTGTCCTTATAGAAAAGTGAAAATGCTAATATGTTACTTACCTGTGCCATAGGATTATTCAAAGCTCAAACGAGCTAATGCTTGGGGAAAGAGTTCTTAAAATGCAACATGCTATACATAAGAAGAGTAGTTGTTATTGCTATTCATAATTTCCCATGGCACAAAATAATGACCCTAGGCTACATATAAGGATTAACCTTGTATCTGACAGAATTACATAAATAATTGTCATTCACTAGATGCAAGGACACTGACCTAATATTAATTATTTGTAATGTTCTCTAATAGGGACTTAACAGTATCACCCAAGTTACCCTTCTGTTCCCTTGATTAAGCACCAAATGGAAATTATTAATATGGCAAGAGAAAAGAAGTTGGAATTATTCTGAAATTCAAAAACTTGGACCAAAAGCAAAATTTCAACATATGAGAATAATGAGTTGCCAACAAAGGATTTCCTCCGAAGAAAGGGTAGATGGATTTCACGTATGACTTGGTCATATCTTGTCCTGACAATGTAGGAGTTTGGACATAAAATATATATATATATATATATATATATATATATATATATATATATAAAATACATATATAGTATATATATGTATATATGTATATGTATGTATGTGTGTGTGTATATATATACACACACAATCACACACACATATATGCATACACACAGGGCAAGGTGTGCAATTAATGATTGACCATAAGTGCCAGCACCTTACAGACTACTTTATCAGAAGAGGCCAAAGCAACTCAGTGTAACTTCCACCTTTCATCCTGCTAATCAGCTGATAGAAGTTGATTCTTACATAGGTTATAAATTGTTCCAACCCCCAGACGAGTAGATGCGTTCCCTCCAATGGAGTGCCTTGCTAGAGTAAACCAATTAATTCTCCAGCAAGGAGAGTGTATATTTATTATACTTCCCAGTTTTTTAAAGAGTAGTTAAAGCATCAGGTAACCACTGAAAGATTTAAAAGGGCATCAACAAATGGGCAAATCCAATAGATTTGCTGTTCACAGCCTCTTCTCCATCCAGTGCAGACAGGGGTTAGAAAAACTACAACCCTTTGCTTACCCATGCATGCTTGTGTGTGTGTGTCTGTGCGTGAGTGTGAGTGCATGTGCGCGTGTATGCACATGTGTAGGAAGGGCTTTGGAGCAATTTACAACTGCCGGTCTTCTGATGAATGAAGGCATTAGAATAGCAGATGTAGAGCACAAAGCTAGAAAGTGAGCAGCTGAAGCATTGCCTTGGAGCGCCAGGAAATGGGGCCAGCATGGTGAAAACCATCAAGTTGCCTGGGCTGTGAATGTTTTAATGTACAATAAAGCACTTTGATAGCTGCCAAAAAAAAAAAAAAAAAAAAAACCAACCTGGTAATGTTTGCAAGTGTTTCCTAAAAGCCGCACAGAAATACCTCCAGCAGCTAACAAAGGGGAAAGGGTTAGTCGTCATCAATGATGTGGGGAAAGGTGCTAAATGACTCTGGCAAATGGCACAGTAAGTGGGAAACACGGGGTAGAGCGTGGGCCAAAACACAGAACACGATGGTAGCTGGAGAGCACTGCCCTTCCCTTGGGAGAACGAGGAATCCAGAAGCAGCTGTTTCTCTCCCTCAAGCTTCTTCCTTGATGCAGAAGACTTTTGTCCTCAGAGCTTGGTTAGTCTTAGATTCATTTGCAGCTTTGGCTTTCCTGAGTCATTTGTTGTACCATGTAGAAAAATGGGCCATTTTTTCTACATTTCATTGTACCAGGCCTGTCCATAAAATATTTGTCTTACATTTAGAGAAGACTTAACCAAGACGCTCAATAGACAGAAATCATCGTTTATTCCTGATAGTATAGGTCCCTGGGTGCCATGAAGAAAATACTGATACAGCACTCACAGTATCTCACACATCATTCCTTATAGAAGAGAGCAGCCACTTCTGTTCACAAGACCTGTTAGTTTCTCCTGTTCCTCATCTCCAACTGTGCCCTCACTGAAGGGCAGCTTGTTTGGAAATTAGCTTTGTTGTTAACTTAGAGAACTAGCTAAGAGAATGGAAATGGAAATTTATCATTACTTCTAGGGGCACATATTCCTGGAACTTCAAATGTTATGGGTGGTGCAGACCTTTCCTATCTAGAGAATAACACATTTAAATGCTTACATAGCCATTTGACTGCCAAACCAGGGAAGGGAATAGTTATGACGCCAGTGAATATCTCTTAAGGTTTTGATACATTTTTTATTAAGATTTTATTTATTTGACAGACAGAGATCACAAGTAGGCAGAGAAGCAGGTGGGGATAGAGAGAGCAGAAGAGGAGCAGGCACCCTGCTGAGCAGAGAGCCCAATGAGGGACTCGATCCCAGGACCCCGAGATCATGACCTGAGCAGAAGGTGGAGGCTTTAACCCACTGGGCCACACAGATCACCCAAGGTTCTGATACATTTTAATGAAGTTGACTCAGTCAATAGATAATCTAATCACATTTCCTTCTAACATGTAGATTTGAACAGAAGGGTATGCAAACAAATTCCTATTTCTTCTGAACTAAATATTTTAAAAGAAACAAAAGCCTTTCCTCAATATTTTTAAAATGCATATGTTGTTAAAATTCAAGACTATAACTTTAATGCTTCATCCTCTAGGTTTGTTTCTGAGCTATTAATTTGCTATCATGTTTTGGGGGAACTTGTCAAATTCAATGTTTTTTTTCCTTTTTCCCATATCTGCAAAATATGCACACATTTGAATTATGACTTTCCTACAGGAACTAACAGCTGTATGTGCAAATCATGCATATAAATCAATTACCAAGGCCTATGTACTATAAATGCACCCATTAATTAAGCAATGTCAGATGCTATGAACCATGAAGTTCATTACATCTTTAGCATTCAAAACCAAGGATTATTTGAAGAAGAAATACTAAGTTTACCTAATAGTTAATGAAATTAAGCCGGGTTGTTGCCAACATTCTTATTTTATGCCTAATTCAGTGTTTAAATGTTTATGAATAAAACACTAACTGCTGAAAGCAGATATGTTGAAATGTAATTACTGGTAAGTTATAACGCACTTGAGGACTCATTATACCAGACTTGGGAGTTTTAAGATCACCAGTGTAACGCACTCTCCAAAAACACAGAGTTTTTATGGGCTAAAAGCTGGAAAGACATAAATGCTGTTGAATTTGTCCTGGCTGAGTGGAAATTTTGATGATCGTGGTGGTATGATTTATGACTATGACATTTTCCAGTCATTACGTGGTTGCATTTCAGCATTGTGACATGATTTGCATATGTGAATATCCCAGCAAATTAGCTTCTGATGACTGCTGCATCTGCCTGGATAAAGAAGCCCTTATCTTAAAGTCAATGCAGCTGCTACTACAAAAAAACCTGCTTGGAACAGAAATGTTCAGTCCTGTTTCCCTTTGAAATCTATAGTCAGTGACTTGACACACATGGGTTCAATTTCAGGGATAAATACATGCTTGAAATGACTAGGTTTACACATCTGTAGACATTTTAACATCCCTTAACTTGTCTGCTCACAAAGACTTCCTGGATGGTCCAGAGAAGCCTGACACCTTTTCCCACACCCCTCTGTCTGGGCTTGGAAATCCCATGGCTCTGTTTCTGTCTGCCCCCAATAAATTCCCTCTCCTGCTCTCTTACATATAAACCATATTTTCTTATAACCTGAAGTATACTAACTTGTGGTAATTTGGCATGTGTGGGTGTTTCTATATGCCTACACATATAGTAGCCATATTTCTATGTTAGCTAGCTCTAAGAACCCTGTTTACGTCTGTGAGTTAAATAAAATGCTGCTTGTCAATCCCAGAATCTTGGAAAATGAAAGACATTTTATTTTATAAATGTGTTTGAATTCCCTAAGTCTTGCATTTCACACACACAATCAAATATTTTTACAGAGAAACAGTTTTTGTCATCCAGAAGAAGCTAATAACATAATCAATCTTTGGAAATGAAGTATATCCAAAAGTGATTTTGCAAGTTTTTCCCCCCTGCCATATTGGTTAAATTTGGCATCCTTTAGTCTCTGAATTTGTTACTGTTTCATTCCCAGCTTGGTGTCAACTATTTATCTCGCTTATATTTTCCAGACAGAAATCCCATTTCCTTCCTCATTTTTTTCTCCAACTGCACATTATAAGTAATTCTGTTTTCCTGTTTTTAACATTGTTTACACATGTTTGCTTACTCTGGGCTTAAGCGATGTTGACATATTTCTTAGAAACCTGCATCATACTCTTGGTTCATGGTTCTTGATGTTGGGACTTCCTTGATATTTTCTATAAATATCCTTCAACATGTAAACTCATCAAAAAACTCTTTTTACATGTGGACTGATTTTAATACTCTTCCTTATTCTGTGTCATGAGACGTACTTCAGATTGTAGAAAGACTGTATTCTTTGGAGACTTCCATCTTTCTTTTCTTTTTTTAAATCCTGGTATAATTGACATTTGGTGTTTTAGATGTACCAAATAATGATTTGACATTTGTATACACTGTGAAGTGATCACCACAATAAGTCAAGTTACCATCTGTTACCATAAACACTTAAAAAAAAGTTATTTTCTTGTGATGGGGACTTACTTTCTTGGCATCTTTTAAATTCTCAATACAATATTATTAACAATAGTCAGTTAGAGGGGAGGAGTCAAGATGGCGGAGAAGTAGCAGGCTGAGACTACTTCAGGTAGCAGGAGATCAGCAGATAGCTTATCTAAAGATTGAAAACATCTACAAATCCAACGGGAGATCAAAGAGAAGAAGAACAGCAATTCTAGAAACAGAAAATCAACCACTTTCTGAAAGGTAGGACTGGCGGAGAAGTGAATCCAAAGCGATGGGAAGATAGACCTCGTGGGGAGGGGCCGGCTTCCGGCAAGCGGCGGAGCAATGAAGCACAAAATCAGGACATTTAAAAGTCTGTTCCGCTGAGGGACATCGCCCCAGAGGCTTAACCAGGGTGAAGCCCATGCAGGGTCAGCGTGGCCTCGGGTCCCGCAGGGTCACAGAAGGTTCGGGGGTGTCTGAGTGTCACAGAGCTTACAGGTATTAGAACGGGGAAGCCGGCTACAGAGAGCCGAGGAGTGAGCTCTAAACTCGGGGTTACCTTGAACCAGTCCCAGGCTCGGTGAGCTCGGAGCGCGGCTGGAGGCCAGGGTGACGGGAGTAATCTGGCGCTGTTTTCTGAGGGCACACTGAGGAGTGGGGCCCTGGGATCTCAGCTCCTCTGGACCTGAGACAGGGAGGCCGCCATCTTCATTCCCGCCCTCTGGAACTCTACGGAAAGCGCTCTGGGAACAAAAGCTCCCGAAAGCGAACCCGAGCGGATTACTCAGCCGGGCCCCTGGTAAGGGCGGTGCAACTCTGCCTGGGGCAAAGACACTTGAGAATCACTACAACAGGCCCCTCCCCCAGAAGATCAACAAGAAACCCAGCCAGGGCCAAGTACACCAACCAAGGAGTGCAGTTTCAAAACCAAGGAGAGCAGCTGAATTCCAGAGGAGGAGAAAGCAAAGCACGGAACTCATGGCTTTCTCCCCATGATTCTTTAGCCATGCAGTTAATTTAATTTTTTTTTCTTTTTCAATTTTTTTTTCTCTTCTTCTGCTAAATTTTTTTTACCTTTTACCCTTTTCTTTTTTAACGTTTTTTAACTAGTTTATCTAATATATATATATATATATATATATATATATTTCCTTTTTATATTTTTTCTTTATTGGTTTTCTTTTTCTAATTGTTTCTTTCTTTTTTTTTTTTTTTCCTTTCTGAACCTTTTTATCCCCTTTCTCCCCAACCACGATTTGGGATTTCTTCTGATTTGGTTAAAGCATATTTTCCTGGGGTTGTTGCCACCCTTTTAGTATTTTACTTGCTCCTTCATATACTCTTATCTGGACAAAATGACAAGGCAGAAAAATTCACCACAAAAAAAAGAACAAGAGGCAGTACCAAAGGCTAGGGACCTAATCAATACAGACATTGGTAATATGTCATATCTAGAGTTCAGAATGACGATTCTCAAGGTTCGAGCCAGGCTCGAAAAAGGCATGGAAGATATTGGAGAAACCCTCTCAGGAGATATAAAAGCCCTTTCTGGAGAAATAAAAGAAGTAAAATCTAACCAAGTTGAAATCAAAAAAGCTATTAATGAGGTGCAATCAAAAATGGAGGCTCTCACTGCTAGGATAAATGAGGCAGAAGAAAGAATTCGCGATATAGAAGACCAAATGACAGAGAATAAAGAAGCTGAGCAAAAGAGGGACAAACAGCTACTGGACCACGAGGGCAGAATTCAAGAGATAAGTGACACCATAAAATGAAACAATATTAGAATAATTGGGATTCCAGAAGAAGAAGAAAGAGAGAGGAGAGCAGAAGGTATATTGGAGAGAATTATTGGAGAGAATTTCCCCAATATGGCAAAGGGAACAAGCATCAAAATCCAGGAAGTTCAGAGAACCCCCCCCCTCAAGATCAATAAGAATAGGTCCACACCCCGTCACCTAATAGTCAAATTTACAAGTCTTAGTGACAAAGAGAAAATCCTGAAAGCAGCCCGGGAGAAGAAGTCTGTAACATACAATGGTAAAAATATTAGATTGGCAGCAGACTTATCCACAGAGACCTGGCAGGCCAGAAAGAGCTGGCATGATATATTCAGAGCACTCAATGAGAAAAACATGCAGCCAAGAATACTATATCCAGCTAGGCTATCATTGAAAATAGAAGGAGAGATTAAAAGCTTCCAGGACAAACAAAAACTGAAAGTATTTGCAAACACCAAACCAGCTCTACAGGAAATATTGAAAGGGGTCCTCTAAGCAAAGAGAGACCCTAAAACTAGTAGATCAGAAAGGAACAGAGACAATATACAAAAACAGTCACCTTACAGGCAATACAATGGCACTAAATTCATATCTCTCAATAGTTACCCTGAATGTTAATGGGCTAAATGCCCCAATTAAAAGACACAGGGTATCCGAATGGATAAAAAAAGAAAACCCATCTATATGTTGCCTACAAGAAACTCATTTTAAACCCGAAGACACCTCCAGATTTAAAGTGAGGGGTTGGAAAAGAATTTACCATGCTAATGGACATCAGAAGAAAGCAGGAGTGGCAATCCTTATATCAGATCAATTAGATTTTAAGCCAAAGACTATAATAAGAGATGAGGAAGAACACTATATCATACTCAAAGGATCTGTCCAACAAGGAGATCTAACAATTTTAAATATCTATGCCCCTAACGTGGGAGCAGCCAACTATATAAACCAATTAATAACAAAATCAAAGAAACACATCAACAATAATACAGTAATAGTAGGAGACTTTAACACTCCCCTCACTGAAATGGACAGATCATCTAAGCAAAAGATCAACAAGGAAATAAAGGCCTTAAATGACCCACTGGACCAGATGGACATCACAGATATATTCAGAACATTTCATCCCAAAGCAACAGAATACACATTCTTCTCCAGTGCACATGGAACATTCTCCAGAATTGATCACATCCTCGGTCCTAAATCAGGTCTCAACCGGTATCAAAAGATTGGGATCATTCCCTGCATATTTTCAGACCACAATGCTCTGAAGCTAGAACTCAATCACAAGAGGAAATTTGGAAAGAACCCAAATACATGGAGACTAAACAGCATCCTTCTAAAGAATGAATGGGTCAACCAGGAAATTAAAGAAGAATTGAAAAAATTCATGGAAACAAAGGATAATGAAAACACAACGGTTCAAAATCTGTGGGACACAACAAAGGCAGTCCTGAGAGGAAAATATATAGCGGTACAAGCCTTTCTCAAGAAACAAGAAAGGTCTCAGGTACACAATCTAACCCTACACCTAAAGGAGCTGGAGAAAGAACAAGAAAGAAACCCTAAACCCAGCAGGACAAGAGAAATCATAAAGATCAGAGCAGAAACCAATGAAATAGAAACCAAAAAAACAATAGAACAAATCAACGAAACTAGGAGCTGGCTCTTTGAAAGAATTAATAAGATTTGTAAACGCCTGGCCAGACTTAACAAAACGAAAAGAGAAAGGACCCAAATAAATAAAATCATGAATGAAAGAGGAGAGATCACAACAAACACCAAAGAAATACAGACAATTATAAGAACATACTATGAGCAACTCTACACCAACAAATTTGACAATCTGGAAGAAATGGATGCATTCCTAGAGACATATAAACTACCACAACTGAACCAGGAAGAAATAGAAAGCCTGAACAGACCCATAACCAGTAAGGAGATTGAAACAGTCATCAGAAATCTCCAAACAAACAAAAGCCCAGGGCCAGATGGCTTCCCGGGGGAATTCTACCAAACATTTAAAGAAGAACTAATTCCTATTCTCCTGAAACTGTTCCAAAAAATAGAAATGGAAGGAAAACTTCCAAACTCATTTTATGAGGCCAGCATCACCTTGATCCCAAAACCAGACAAGGATCCCATCAAAAAAGAGAACTACAGACCAATATCCTGGATGAACACAGATGCAAAAATTCTCACCAAAATACTAGCCAATAGGATTCAACAGTACATTAAAAGGATTATTCACCACGACCAAGTGGGATTTATTCCAGGGCTGCAAGGTTGGTTCAACATCTGCAAATCAATCAATATGATACAACACATTAATAAAAGAAAGAACAAGAACCATATGATACTCTCAATAGATGCTGAAAAAGCATTTGACAAAGTACAGCATCCCTTCCTGATCAAAACTCTTCAAAGAGTAGGGATAGAGGGCACATACCTCAATATTATCAAAGCCATCTATGAAAAACCCACCGCAAATATCATTCTCAATGGAGAAAAACTGAAAGCTTTTCCACTAAGGTCAGGAACATGACAGGGATGTCCATTATCACCACTGCTATTCAACATAGTACTAGAAGTCCTAGCCTCAGCAATCAGACATCAAAAGGAAATTAAAGGCATCCAAATCGACAAAGAAGAAGTCAAACTATCACTCTTTGCAGATGATATGATACTATACATGGAAAACCCAAAAGACTCCACTCCACAACTGCTAGAACTTGTACAGGAATTCAGTAAAGTGTCAGGATATAAAATCAATGCACAGAAATCAGTTGCATTTCTCTACACCAACAACAAGACAGAAGAAAGAGAAATTAAGGAGTCAATCCCATTTACAATTGCACCCAAAACTATAAGATACCTAGGAATAAACCTAACCAAAGAGACTAAGAATCTATACACAGAAAACTATAAAGTACTCATGAAAGAAATTGAGGAAGACACAAAGAAATGGAAAAATGTTCCATGCTCCTGGATTGGAAGAATAAATATTGTGAAAATGTCTATGCTACCTAAAGCAATCTACACATTTAATGCAATTCCTATCAAAGTACCATCCATTTTTTTCAAAGAAATGGAAAAAATAATCCTAAAATTTATATGGAACCAGAAAAGACCTCGAATAGCCAAAGGAATATTGAAAAAGAAAGCCAAAGTTGGTGGCATCACAATTCCAGACTTCAAGCTCTATTACAAAGCTATCATCATCACGACAGCATGGTACTGGCACAAAAACAGACACATAGATCAATGGAACAGAATAGAGAGCCCAGAAATAGACCCTCAACTCTATGGTCAACTAATCTTCGACAAAGCAGGAAAGAATGTCCAATGGAAAAAAGACAGCCTCTTCAATAAATGGTGTTGGGAAAATTGGACAGCCACATGCAGAAAAAGGAAATTGGTTCCTTTCCTTACACCACACACGAAAATAGACTCAAAATGGATGAAGGATCTCAATGTGAGAAAGGAATCCATCAAAATCCTTGAGGAGAACACAGGTAGCAACCTCTTCGACCTCAGCCACAGCGGCGTCTTCCTAGGAACATCACCAAAGGCAAGGGAAGCAAGGGCAAAAATGAACTATTGGGATTTTATCAAGATCAAAAGCTTTTGCACAGCAAAAGAAACAGTTAACAAAACCAAAAGGCAACTGACAGAATGGTTGAAGATATTTGCAAATGACATATCAGATAAAGGGCTAGTGTCCAAAATCTATAAAGAACTTAGTAAACTCAACACCCAAAGAACAAATAATCCAATCAAGAAATGGGCAGAAGACATGAACAGACATTTCTGCAAAGAAGACATCCAGATGGCCAACAGACACATGAAAAAGTGCTCCATTTCACTCAGCATCAGGGAAATACAAATCAAAACCACAATGAGATATCACCTCACACCAGTCAGAATAGCTAAAATTAACAAGTCAGGAAATGACAGATGCTGGCGAGGATGCGGAGAAAGGGGAACCCTCCTACACTGTTGGTGGGAATGCAAGCTGGTGCAACCACTCTGGAAAACAGCATGGAGGTTCCTCAAAATATTGAAAATAGAACTACCCTATGACCCAGCAATTGCACTACTGGGTATTTACCCTAAAGATACAAACGTAGTGATCCGAAGGGGCACGTGCACCCGAATGTTTATAGCAGCAATGTCTACAATAGCCAAACTATGGAAAGAACCCAGATGTCCATCAACAGATGAATGGATAAAGAAGATGTGGTATATATACACAATGGAATACTATGCAGCCATCAAAAGAAATGAAATCTTGCCTTTTGCGACAACGTGGATGGAACTAGAGGGTATCATGCTTAGCGAAATAAGTCAATCGGAGAAAGACACTATCATATGATCTCCCTGATATGAGGGAGAGGAGATGCAACATGGGGGGGGGTTAAGGGTGTATGAGAGGAGTAAATGAAACAAGATGGGATTGGGTGGGAGACAAACCATAAGTGACTGTCAATCTCACAAAACAAACTGAGGGTTGATGGGGGTAGGGGGGTTGAGGGGATGGGGTTATGGACATTGGGGAGGGTATGTGCTATGGTGAGTGCTGTGAAGCGTGTAAACCTGGCAATTCACAGACCTGTACCCTTGGGGATAAAAATATACTATATGTTTATAAAAAATAAAATTTAAAAAAAAAAAAAACAATAGTTATACATTACCTCTCTATGACTTATTTTAGAGCTGGAAGTTTGTACCTTTTGACTACTTGGCCCATTTGGCCCATACCACAGTCTCCACTCCTAGCAGCGACCACTTTGTTCTGTTTCTATGAGCTTGTTTTTTATTTTTATTTGTTTTTATTTTCTTTCTTGACATTTTGCATGTAAGTGACATGATACAATAATTATTTCCTCTGTCTGACTTACTTCATTTAACGTAATGCCTTCAAGGTCCATTCATGTTGCTTCAAATGGCAAAATTCTATTTTTTAAAATTTTTATTTATTTATAAATATATTTTATTTATAAGTATTTTTATTGTTTTATGGCTGAATGATATTCCATTGCAAGTATATGTATGTATATACATGTATATATATATATACATATATGTGATATATTGTATATATCTATATATGACATATATACCACATTTTCTTTATCCATTCGTCCATCTATAGACACAGGTTGTTTCCATATCTTGACTATTGTAAATAGTGCTGCAATGAACATGAAGGTGCATATATCTTTTCACATTAGTGCTTTTGTTTTCCTAGGACAAATACCAATAAGCAGAATTGTTGGATCATGTAATAGCCCTATTGTTAACTTTGTGAAGAACCCCCATACTGTTTCTACAGTGGCTGCACCAGTTCATATTCCCACTAATAGTGCACAAAGGTTCCCTTTGCTCCATATCCTCACCAACTTTTATTTCTCATCCGTTTGTTAATAGCCACTCTAACAGGTATGAGGTGACATGGCATTATGGCTTTAATTTACATTTTCCTATGATTAGTGACATTGAGCATCTTTTTATATACCTGCTGGCCATCCATATGTCTTCTTTGGAAAAAGTCTATTCAGATCCACTGCCCGTTTTTTAATCAAATTGTTTGGGTTTTTCTTTTTTGTTGTTGTCGTTATTGAATTGTATGAGTTCTTTATATATTTTGGATATTAACCCCTTTCAGATATATGATTTGCAAATTTTCTCTCATTCAGTAGGTTGCTTTTTCAGTGTGCTGATGGCTTTCTTTGTTGTGCAGGAGCTTTTTTTTTTTTTAAGATTTTATTTATTTATTTGATAGACAGAGATCACAAGTAGGCAGAGAGGCAGGCAGAGAGAGGAGGAAGCAGGCTCCCCACTGAACAGAGAGCCTGATACAGGGCTCGATCCCAGGACCTGGAGACCATGACCTGAGCCAAAAGCAGAGGCTTTAACCCACTGAGCCACCCAGGTGTCCCGCAGAAGCTTTTTAATTTGTTATAACCTCACTTGTTTATTTTTGCTTTTGTTGCCATTGGTTTTGGTTTGTTTCATTTTGAGGACTTTTATTTATTTATTTGACAGAGAGCCAGAGAACACAAGTGGGGGGAATGGCAGAGGGAGAGGGAGAAGCGGGTTTCCCAATGATCAGGGAGCCTATGTGGGGTTCAATCCCCAGGACCCGGGATCATGACCTGAGCTGAAGACAAATGCTTAACTGACTGAGCCACCCAGGCACCTCTGCCATTGGTTTTGGTATCAATCCCAAAAAATCATCACTGAGACCAATGTTAAGGAGCTGATTACCTATGTTTTGTTCTAGGAGTTTTATTATTTCAGATCTTATATTCAAGTCTTTAATCCATATTGTGTATGGTGTAAGATAGTGGTCCATTTTCATTCTTTTGCATGGACTGTCTGGTTTTCCCAATAGCATTTATTGAAGAGACTATCCTTTCCCCATTGTACATGTGTGGCTCCTTTGTTGTCAATTTATTGACCATATGCATATAGGTTTATTTCTGAGCTATATATTTTGTTCCATTGACCCATGTGTTTGTTTTATGCCAATATCATATTGGTTTGATTACTATAGCTTTGTAATATAGTTTGGAATCAAGGAGCATAATGTCTCTAGTTTTGTTCTTCCTTCTCACAATTGCCTTTGCTATTTGAGGCCTTTTATGGACCCATCAAAATTTTAGGATTGTTTGATCTATTTCTGTGAAAAATCCCACTGGAATTTTGATAGGGATTCCATTAAATCCATAGATTGCTTTTAGTAGTGTGGACATTTTAACAATTTTAGTTCTTCCCATCCATGAGAACAAAATATCTTTCCATTTATTTGTCTATTTTTCAATTTCTTTCGCCAAT
Organism: Lontra canadensis; assembly: GCF_010015895.1. Taxonomy (NCBI): domain Eukaryota; kingdom Metazoa; phylum Chordata; class Mammalia; order Carnivora; family Mustelidae; genus Lontra; species Lontra canadensis. The sequence goes on from NW_022631015.1 coordinate 9,287,579, forward strand.
GCCTTATAAGATTTCTATTGTTTTTTAAATGTCATCCCTTTGAGAGTTTCTATAAACAGGATTACACTTATTTGTTACCCCAGATTTTGAAATATATTTTCAAAATAATTATGAACATGTTTGATCTCACTCACCATCAAATCCCTTTATTAGTTTTTCCTCCCCAGGGGAAAAATCACTTCCTCCTTGATTCCTAGTCACTTTATAGCACTCACAGTTATGCCTCATGAAGAAATTTAAACAAGTCACAGTTTTCATATTTTTTATATTAATAAAAACATCAGAGTATAGTGAAGGCAATCAGGAATTTATAGATACTAGTAGGTTTAGAAATCTTGAATTAGGCCTGAAGTGTAAGCACACAGTTTGGCCAGTTCTGTAATACAAAGTGGATCCCAGATCCTCCCTCAGCTTTCATGATTAATCATGATGCAATCATGTCACCAGTTCTATTGTTTTCTCCCATTTAATGCCATTTCAAAGATCATAGACTCCACCCACCTGAATGCTGAGCTTTTGACAAGTCTATAATGTAATCTCAGTAAGCAGACATGCAAAACAGAGGAATGCATTAGGAACATAGGAACATACCTATGACATACAAAGGAACATACCTTTGTAGAGGTGCTTCAAATAGTTGACCACTGCTATAAAAGACTGATGGTTAATACTGTCAGAATCACTTAATACTTAATACTTTCAGAATTACAAAGACACTTGAAATGTGTCTCAGAACTGCCGATCTCAGAGATGGAAAAAGGAATGTCCCGTCAGCTATTGTCTAATGGTAGCTCCTAGAGAGTAACTCTTTACACCGCTAGATCTTACTTGCATGAGTGCCTGGCTGGGTTTTGTGAAGATCCTTCACCATGGGACAAAAAAGACCACAAGAAAGGAATGAGATAATGTGGTACTGGTGGATTGTAAGGCCCTATCCTATTGTCCCTGAATAAAATTGGTTGAAACCTAGGTGGAACTTGTCACCCTATGCAGTGGCAAAAGTAAGAGCCAAGGCTGAGAGAATACTGAAATGGTACATGAAAGCTATCGGGTGTAGTCCAACCCTTGCTCACTGAGATTGAATCATAACTCTCCAGAAGTCTAATTCATCACTAACTCCCATTTAAGCAGAGGTTTTCTATAATCCCTGCGAGTCTTAATGCGAAGAGAGCAGAAATAATACTAGTCCCAGCAACTGCAGATCTTCCTGATATCATAACATTCACTATCTCCCTCTTCCATTGTTTTCCTTCCAATTTCCTTTCACCATCAGGAGCATTTTAACTGGTCTACATTTTTTATTACTGGGATGACCCAGCCATTCAGCAGTTAGGGTCTATACCCTGATGAATACATTCTATTCCTTAAAGCCAGATTCTTTTAAAACAATCTTAAGGTCATAGAGAAGGAAAGCACAAATTCCATAAAGGAATCAACTGGAAGTGGTAAAGAGAGGGTCTTCTACTCCTTGGTTCCCACTGGCTTATCTTCTTTTTTTTCAAGGATTCCAAAATAGTTAAGAAAAACTCATCAATGGTATAATCTTTTAAATTATAATCACCCTCATATGTTTTAATAACTTTATAACCCAGTGTTTTACCTTCTACCTGTACTTCATCCCAGTTGACATATATGAAAGTCTTGGTATTTGAAATGGTTTGTATGCCAAGAGTTATCAGCACTTTCTTACCATCAGTAAAGTATTTAGTTTTCACATCTGACTGGTGAATCACTCAGGTTTACAATCCTATCCTGTAGAAACCCATTCTTTTACCCTGAGTTTCCCCAAAAGATGAGTCTGAAAATAAAGGTGCAGGTAGTTTGGGAGGTAGCAGGATTCCAGGGAGAAAGAGAGTAGGGCACAAGGGATAAAACAGAAAATTAATGAAAACTAACACAGGAATTATGATTAAGTTGGCCTACATTCATGGTAATTATTCTTCATCGCACTAGAACTTCCTGAAGGGGCTTACAAAGTATGTGGCAGAACTGTCTACTGGGTTCAAACACACTCATTTAACCACCAACTCTGCTTTCCTTCCTAGGTCAAGAGTGGCTTCAAGAACATTAGCTTCCCCATACTCTGGGTTTATCATCGGTTACTGTAAAAAGTTCCCCACAAGCATCCTCCGCAATGGCATTTAAGATGTCTCAGGTCAGGAAGCAAAATTATGTATCATGGCCCTGAGACAAGGCAGTTGTTAGTACTGCATGAAACTGTTCGTATCTTGTACAAAGCCAGGTGCCACAGCATTGGCAGAGTAAGAGGTGGTGTCGAAAGGATGAAAGGAGGCTGAATTAGTACATAAAAGATATCTAATTCCTTGCTACTTTCCATCATGCTTCTACCTGTTCACACCAGTGTCTCTTATAATCCATTGTTGCTAATGCCTCTCCTTAAACAGACTTGCCTTTTTTTTTTTAAGATTTTATTTATTTATTTATTTGTCAGAGAGGAAGAAAGAGAGAGCACACAAGCAGGCAGAGAGGCAGGCAGAGGGGGAGAGAGAAGGCGGCTTCCTGCTGAGCAAGGAGCCTGATGCGGGGCTCGATCCTAAGACTCTGGGATCATGACCTGAGCCGAAGGCAGCGGCTTAACCCATTGAGCCACTCAGGCGTCCCAAAACTTGCTTATTTTTTATAAATATGTTCTTCCGGGGCACCTGGGTGGCTCAGTGGGTTAAGCCTCTGCCTTCGGCTCAGGTCATAATCTCAGGGTCCTGGGATCGAGCCCCACATCGGGCTCTCTGCTCGGTGGGGAGCCTGCTTCCCCCTCTCTCTCTGCCTGCCTCTCTGCCTACTTGTTATCTCTCTCTGTCAAATAAATAAATAAAATCTTTAAAAAAATAAAAATAAAAAAAATATGTTCTTCCACTACAAATTCTATTTATTGGTTCAACTCTTCAAGATTTGTTGATATCTTTGGAATGGTACATAACACATTGTGTCCAAATTTAAGTTTTTCTTCAAAAGTGATAATATTGAAATTAAGAAAGTGAAATATTAATAATATTGAAATGTTACAACCTTTAAATACATTTATATACATTAACTCAGATTGGTATTATGTATTCTTTTTATAGAAGAAAATCTCAAATTCAGAAAAATTAAGTAACATGTCTAAGATCATAAGTAGATCCTGAATTCCAAATTCAAGCCCTACTAGCCCAGTTTGTGATTTGAGAGAATGTGGAATGTGATCATAATCCTTCCAGTCTCAGTGAGTTTAAATAAAGACCAACTTTTCCAAAGTATTTTCTTTCCTATAAGTAAAAATATCAAGGAAAGGCAAGACTTAGCATCTCAGAAATCATTTCAGTGTTTTATATAGACATTCAACACATGTAAGTATTGGTAAGTCCACCAATAATGGAAATTAGAAGAGTGACCATTATGGTTTACAAGGGACAATAGATTCTTCCATGATGAGGAAACATGTCACAAGACAGAAAAGAAAATTATGTGAAAAAGCTAATTTAAATGCAAAACTTTATAGCTAAAACTAAGACCTAGAGAATTCAGAAACTTAAGATAATTTAGAATATTCACATCAAACCTCATCTCTCCAACTATTTGAGCTTATTAAAATCTAAAATAATAACTCATTTTCTTAAGTGGAAATAATCTCTAAGGTCATCAAACTAAATTGCTTTACTAATATCACCAAATATAGAGTTTTTTAACAATAAAAAATTTTAGACTTGTATTACCAATTGGTTATGCTTATAAAATTAATTTTTCCAGATATTTTACAAAATATTGATGAAAGTGTCCTTGAATGCCTGCAGTTCTATATTATATTTGAATTCTTCCTTGTTCAATTAAAAAACATTAATTAAAAAGATATTTTTTAAAACAATGTCAACATTTCCTACTTCTTTAAATATAACTTAAGACGCTGAGTTTAATGTCTCATTAGTAACTAGTATTCCTGGTCTTATGCCAAGTATCTGATATTTTGCCCTATTTTTTAAGGTATTATCCTAGTTTTCATTTATTTTCATATTTTGCTCTGAGAACTATATTTTCTTTAGTAAATTAAAGTGTTTATGCACATTTTAATTTTTTAAGGTTTTATTTATTTATTTGACAGAGAGAAAAACACAGTGAGAGAAGGAACACAAGCAGGGGAGTGGGAGAGGAAAAAGTAGGGTTCCTGCCAAGCAGAGAGCTCTGTGAGGGACTCAAACCTAGGGCCCTAAGATCATGGCCCAAGCCAAAGGCAGCTGCTTAATTGACTGAGCCACCCAGGCATCCCACATTTTAATTTTTTACTAGAAAAAATATTTATTGTTAGGACAAGAAATCCATAACTCTTTTAATTCTTTTCTTCCATGACACATGCAACTTTTTTCCTTTTAAAATGATGAACTATATTTATCATCTATGAAGTGTGTTTTTATGTTTATGATATATTAATATATATCTTTCTTAAGTATAAATACACACATATACACACCATATCTATTTTAACATATATAATACATCTTCAAGTTATGAACTAAAAAATATACAAAGAATACCTCTGTCACAGTCTTTAGTTTCAACTCCTCAGAATCAACCATTTTTTTTTTAAGATTTTTATTTATTTGACAGACAGAGATCACTGAGTACACAGAGAAGCAGGCAGAGAGAGAGGGGGAAGCAGGATCCCTGCTGAGCAGAGAGCCCAATGCAGGGCTCCATCCCAGGACCCTGGGATCATGACCTGAGCCGAAGGCAGTGGCTTAACCCACTGAGCCACCCAGGCACCAGAAGCAACCATTTTTATTTAACTCTTCATTGGTATTCTTATACTTTAGTTCCATCATTTTTTAGTTTAGTTATTATTTCCTAATGTGGAAAAAAAGATTAGGCTTTTTGTATTCATCCCTCACCCCCATGAACATATATATGCTTCCCCTCTCCCTCTGGCCCTCATAAAGCAGTAGAAATATAATTAAATCAATATCCATCACTTATTTTATTATGACTTTGCGAATCTTATAGACAGCTGAACCAGGTAATGAACTGCAATCACTGTTTTGTTTCTAAAGATTTATTTATTTGCTTATTTACTTATTTGGGAACAAGAGCACGCACAGCAAGGGGAGCAGCAGAGGGAGAAGTAGGCTCCCTGCTGAGCAGGAAACCCAACACAGGGCTGGATCCCAGGACCCTGGGATAATGACCTGAGCCAAAGGCAGACACATAGCCAACTAAGCCACCCAGGAGCCCATGTAATTACTGTTTTGGTATAAAACTTTTCATTTTAGGAGAAATAGTAATCTCTTTTTTTCTTTTCTTTTTTTTTTTTTTTCATTTATTTAGCTTTCTATGAGTCTATTCAGCTCCAAACTCTCAGAGTTAATACATTTCCTTCAGGTACTCTTGAAGATCAGAAATTCTTGGGGTGCCTGAGCGGCTCAATCAGTTAAGCCTCCGACTCTTGGTTTTGGCTCAGGTCATGATTTCAGCATCATGGGATCCAGTACCAGGTGGGGCTCTGTGCTCAGCTGGGAGTCTGCTTAGGATTCTTATGCATGGGAGATAATTTTTACAACTTGCATGTTTCAAAAGTCCCTACTTACCCTCTTCCTTGATTCATAGTTTGTTGGGCTAAAGAATTTTACTTGAACATCATTTTTTCAAAGCTCATTATTTAAATTCTTTTTGAGAATTTTGAATCATTTCTTTATTGTTTTATTAACTTTAAGCTACAGGTATGGCTACTGAAAATCTGATGTCATTTTGACTCCTGCTCTTTCATACATGATCTATCTTTTAAATTTTTTTCTAGAGTATGTTTGGAATTCTTTGTCTCTTATATCATAAACCATGTCATGTTTAAGTCTCTGTTATCGATTGATATAGGCTCTTAATGGGACCTCACTATTTAGAAACTCACATCCTTCAATTTTGGGAATTGTCTTTAAATTATTTCTTGGAAACTTTTCTCCTCCCATACTCTGTTTTTCTTTTGTTTTATTTATAAATATTTTATTATTCAGGTGTTGCACCACATGGGTTCAACACTTTACATCTAGAGCACAAGAATATGGTGCTTATTTCCAGGCATAAATACTACTTACCTCAGCTATATTGTTCTATAAATAAAATCTTTCATGGAGTGAAATATTTTAATACATACAGGAAAGCAAATGAGAACAATATACTTTCAAGAAACAAAGTAACCAACAGAAAATGACCCAGTTGTTGGAACTATCAGACAGAAAACTCAAGTCTATATTATTAATTTGTTAAAGATTGCAGTGGAAATCTAGACAGCATTCTCATTAAAATGGGGGATTTCAGAAGAGAGATGAGAACTATAAGAAAAATTCAAGAAGCATTGCTAGAAATAGAGAACACAGTAACAGAAATGAAGAACGTCTTCAATAAACTTTTTGGAAGATAATTCTCTGTGGATTTCTTGACTTCTTGCATGACCTTGGCCTTCTGAGAAATGGTTTATTTGTACAGAAAACAGTCTTGGAAACTAGAGATACCGGAGATAGTGTTTCACTCCAGAAATATTTGGAGACTCACCTACCTGAAGATGTCCCATGGTAGTAGAGGTAAGACTTTGACTTCTCCCCAGAAAAAAAAAAAAAAAAAAAAAAATCTGTTTGTATTCCAGGATCATAAGTAATCCCTTTCCTGGGAAGGGAGGATGGGCAATTGTGCCAGCAACTTCCTAAAAGCTTAACATCATCTACCTTCAAAAATTTTTTATCTGTAGTGCATCTCACTCTGCAGGTAAATGTCTGGACCCTATCAGATCACTGTGTGGAAATTGAGGCATGGACCAAGAACACAAAATATTTCTCTGACTGCCATTTTTGTTGAAAGTAATAAAGAGCATGTTTCCCTGACCCAAAGCTTTTGTGTTCTGTCATTATATGTATATACCACAGTGGGAGACTAATTTGTTAGACTGGAGGTAGGAAAAAATCTCACAGCCTTCACAGTTTCTGATTTTTTTAAATAAATTTTATTATGTTATGCTAATCACTGTACAATACATCATTAGTTTTAGATGTAGTGTTCCATGATTCATTGTTTGTGTATAACACCCAGTGCCCCATACAATACGTGCCCTCTTTAATACCCATCACCAGGCTAACCATCCTCCCACCCTCCTCCCCTTTGAAACCCTCAGTTTGTTTCCTGAAGTCCATAGTCTCTCATGGTTCATCTCCCCCTCTGGTTTCCCTTCCTTCATTTTCCTTCTCCTAATGTCACAGTTTCTGACTGAACAGGGCTCATCAGTATACTTGATACAACTGAAGAAAGAATCAATGAATTTGAACTTAAGTTCACAATAATTACTCAAACTGAAACACAACAAGATAAAAGAACTGTAGAAAAAGAAAAGAGAATAAAGAATCTAAGAACTGGCAGGCCATATCACATGCTCTAATGTGTGTAATTTGAAATCTATAAGAAAAACAGTGCAAGAACAAAAAAGAAATGTTTGAAGAGATAATGGTCAAGAATTTCCAAAATAATAAAGACATAATAAACTACTGAAACCAAGATGCTCAGCGAACTCCAAGAAGAGTAAGTACCAAAGACAGAGACACTAGAAAGCATTGTGTGTATTAACACAGGCTTCAAAATGGTAGCTTTTTCTACAGAAAAATCTGCTTGAGTCATTTAACTGTGGAAACCCCAATGCTTATAATTTTTAGTCTTTCTTTACTTTACTATTTTATATCTGGAGTATGCTTCACTGGTAGTATTCTCAGAACCAGATAGTAGAAGCTGTCCCATAGATTTCACCTTTCCAAATTAAGTCCCTTTTACTTACCTGTCTATTAAATGTTCGTGACTACACTTGTTTTATATGGTGTTCTCGAACCCAGAGTCTCTGGTTCAAAATCATTCATCTGAGAAAGCAAACCCTTGGTACTCAAATGGACAAAGTTGTTTCTGTTAATTACCTACAGTAAGGTTAGGCATCTGGAGTTATAACTGCTTTCCTATAAAGACTTCCAGCCTCCACTTTCAAAGGTGGCTCTAGTACTTACTAATTCCAGGACTTGAACACGAATTCATCTAATTCTTTTTGTTATTAATGTTATTATATTTTATTATTATATATTATTACATATTAATTTTACTTTTATTTATTCTCTTATTTGTTTTATTTTGTGTGTTTATACCTTTAAATATATATTTACTTCCGTTTTGTAAGGTTGTTATTGATAGCTGTGGTATTTTTGTCTGACTCCTCCACATTTATCCAGAAGGCTTCTGTCACCATTCACCTTTAAGATTTATTGTTTTAATCTCTTATTTTAGATCTAATTACTACTAACTTATTGTTTGTCTTATGCACCTTCAGAGCTAGGAATTATTTTGATGTGTATATCATTTATTCTGATTATATCTATTTTACTATGTCCACTAGTTAATGTAATTATTTGATATAGTCACTTCTTCATTTGATGTTCAATATTTTGATCAATCTTTCACTTTTCTGGGTAACCATTTTAGGACAGGAATATACCTTTGCCTGTAGAAGAGTATCTTTCTGTCACCTTTACATGAGACCTTTAGATGACACCCTATCTGGGTGTAGCAATTTCTAAGTCTAATGCTTTACCATAGAACTATGAAGACATATTTCGCCATATCATGTTTAATGTTACAGAGAAGTCTTTGGCCAACTTGAATTTTCTTCTCTCTTGGGCAATCTGATTTCTCTTCCTTATTGCACATAGAAATTTTTTCCCTTCAAATTTCTCCAGGATGTGGCTAGGTCTTGACTTCCATTATGTTGAATACTGTACAAGTCCTTAGAATATGCAAATGTGAGATATGGTCAGCCCCCCAATTTTTCCCCTAAATTATTATTATTATTATTCTAAAAATTATTTATTCCCTTTTATCCACTGTGTTCTCTGTTTCTATAATTTGTAAGATTCCTATAATTGATAGGAATAGACTGTCCTTTATGTTTCTTAACTTTTCTCTAATCAATTCTTCTTTCTGCTTTCTTTTTATTCTGTATTTTGGGGACAATTATTTCACCTTGTCTTTTACTTTACCATTTTAAATTTTGACAATAGTCAAAATCTTGTTCATTGTCTCCATTATAGTTATTTGAATTGGAAATTATGTTTTCTTCTCAATTTTGTCTGTCTTCATGGCTTCTTGTTTTTGTTGTTGTTGTTTTGGTTTTCCATAAAAGGAAGAATTATATCAATTTCCTTTTTTTGTTGTTTTGCTTTGTTTATTCCTGGCAGTAACTTTATTTCTTAGAAATTATTTTCTCTTATTTGTTGGGTAAGTCCTTTTTATTGGAACTGTAGTATTTTTCAGATGATTCACCATATGTCTCAAATTGTTGTTCATGTGTAGGAAGATCTGTGTTACATATTTCATGGAAGATAAAATGGATTTTCTTAAAGAGTTAGTAGGTCTTTACTCTAACCTTTCAGGGCAAATTTAAATTATATAAACCGAGTTTTCCCTGTACTTGATCTTGACTTCATCACAAATTCAAGAACCTGCTGGAAGTAGGCAGGAGCCATGGTCCTCTGCAGCCCAAGGGGTTATTGTACTTATAAGATCCACTTCTTTGTCATATATGCCGTGACAGCCAGAAATTACCCAGGATATGGCCCATGTTCTTTTTCTGATATAACTGTTTCCTTTATGAAACAGCTGTATGTAATGGTTCCACTTCTTATTAGCATGACATTCCCTCCACAGTGATATTGTGAGATCCCTGTTTGGTGTGGCTATTGTCTTCATGGGCACTTCTATGAAATGGAGAAGAAAATCAAATATGACCTTGGACCTATTTCCCTCAACCCTTGAGACTGGTTGTTTTTGTTTTTGTTTTTTTTTTTTTTTGTATGAAATCCTTTACTTCTTCCTGCCTTATTCCCATTATACTGTCAAGAAATTCTTCTAAGTTGACAGCATGTTCTATTATGTTAGCAAGTGTCAGTGTTGACAGAGGAGTTGTCTTATATATTTAAATCTAAGTTATTATTTTTGTAGAAAGTTGGGGGAGGACAATTTAGATGTATGAGTTAAGTATCTTGATACCTATCTCTAAAGAAAACCTAAAATGAATTATTTTCCTAACAAGTATTCGGTTTATCTAAAGTGGTTCCAGGTAGTTAGCAAATAAGTTTAAAGGAAAAGGGATATATATCACAATTTTAAAATAGTTGAGATTATTGTCTGACTTTTAAGGAAGCAGTTATTTCCATCTGGGTGAACAAGGAAGACTAAAAATGCAAAATTTGCATGATTCTCGGTGTAGGGATGCATCTCTCTCTTGAGCCTAAATAGCATGGTTCATGGCAGATTTCTATCTCACAAAACCAAAATCAGTAAAAAGGCAGTGAAAATCTAGGAGGGCTTAACTAGTTTTTAAAAGGAGATAGAGGGAGTTTTAGTGATTAATAATGGAATCATTAAAATGACCTGAAATGTGTAAATTATTTAAGACATTAGCAGTCATAAACTTTCAGTAGTTACCCCAGAAACTATTTTCTAAAATGTTGAGAAAGATTATTGCAGTATTGCAATTGGTTGACTGTATTTTCAATTGAGAAAGAATTATGTTGAGAAGTTGTTTGAAATCAACAGTTGGCAAGAAATGTAGCCCATGAATCATAACAGGCTCCAAATGGTTTTTATAGCAAAACAGTTGAGATGTTTAATCAGGTGACTTTTTTGAGGAAGAATTATTATGTTCCTGACTCTAAGTACAGTTCCAAGACCTGTCATAGTTGACTTGGTGTTTGCGATGCTATAAATCTGAGAGCATTAGACTTCACCATCACCTGGAACCTGCTTCTGAAAACTTCCTTACCAAGTCATACCATGCAAAATAAATCCTCCACTATTGACATTTCTAGTAACCAAGCTCAGGGAGTCTTTCAAAATTTGAAATGTTTTAAATTTCAATAGGATAATGTGATTCATTTTCATTTTGGCTATGCAAACTGAAGAAAGTTTTGTTTTGTCTTGTTTCACATTTTAGCAGTAGTTAGCCATTCATAAAATGCTACCTGTATTTATGCTAAATGACCAATATCTGCTAAGGTAAGATCTATATTTTGTTTTCTAGTCAACAGATTTTATTCAGTGTTTCAGAGAAAGCTTCAGAGAAGGTTTAAAGTATTGAGAAAAAAATGTGATATTATATGTTCAAACATTTATAATGAAACATACATTCTAAATAAAAGCTTAAATTGAAAATTATACATTCATTCCTCACTTACATAAAATTTATATATTTCCTTTGGGTGAAACCCATTTTCAATTCAACAGTGGTCTTTTCACCCAATGACTTGGATATTGCACTGAACTCTCTTTTAGAATAGGGGTTGGTAAGAAGGGGAATGGCTCAGCTATCAGTAGATGTTGGAATATCAAAGAAGCAGTAAATGTCCTAGGATTCATACATTGTCTTGACTAACTATTTACTATGGCTAGCATAACAAAGTACAAAATCTGAGTGGTTTAAACAACACAAGCGTATTATTCCACAGTCCAGGAGGCCAGAACTAAGATTAAGGTGGTGGCATTGTTGGTTCCATCTAAAGGCCATGACAGGCGATCTGCCCCATCCCTCTCTCCTACCTATTGGTGGTTTGTGGGCAATATCTGGCTTGTGGAAGCATCCTCCTGACTTCTGTGTTGACCTTCACATGGCATTGTCCATGTGAGTGAATATGCAAACGTCCCCTTTTTGAAAGGTTATCAGTTCTATCAGATTAGGGCCCACCTTACTAAAGTATTATTCCACCTCACCTGATTACTTCTACAATGACTGTATTTCGAAATAAGGTCAAATTCTAAAGTACTGGAAGTTATGACTTTAGCGTATGAATTTTGGGAAGACAATTTAACTTCTAACTCTGGCCCCTCAACTCTCTAACCCTGTGAACTTGGGCAGGTTACTTCATTCTTTGTCTCAGTTTCCTTATTGGTAAATAAAGTAGAACTAATAAGCACGTGACTCATTGCCATATTTAAGGATTTAACTAGGCCATACAACACACAAGACATCTAAGCAGTTCTTAGGTTTTAATAGTAGTAAAGCATATTTTGCCATAATTTGATTTCCACCTTATTGCAAGTTTGATTTAATCTTAACTTTAATCTACACAGAAAATTGTGTGGAAACTTAAAACAAAGAGAATACTACTAACCAAGTATATTTTTAAAAAATAAGAAGTAATTCTTAATGTCCAGTTTCTTTTTTCAAAAGCATTCTGAATTTGCTCATAAATCTTTATGTAGTGCTCTTAGTGATTCACTAGTAAAACTTCATCTCTGACATACATTGAAAGGTCACAATTGCTTCAAAGTAACAGAATAACAAGAATAATATTTATACTTTTTCCACTGCATATTTAATAGGAGGAAATGTACATAATAAATAATAAAATTCAGAAAATGACATCAAGTACAGTTTTCAGTTTACCCTGTCAAACAGGCATATGCTTCTGATATTTTTAAACATGTTAAACATTTAGCAATATTTCCTGAAAATACTATACCAATAAGAGTTAAGTTACTTAATAGAAGTAGTTATCCTACTATGTCATGAGAAGCCTCATTAGTTTTTCTTTGATAATTAGCTATAACTGCATCAAAAATTATTAGCTATAATGAAACAAAGGGTCTTTGGAAAGTGAACCCTCATGAATACTTATTGTGAGTAAATTAAATTGAAAAAGCCTTGATTAAGCAATATACACCTAATTTCACATAAAAATGCTGATTTCTCCCTAAAGAACAACTCCAGACTCCATTAAAATGGGAACATTTCATATGAATATCAATTAATCAAAAATGTATTTATATGATGTCCTTGCCTAGAATAAAAGGCATATACAATTTCACACATATTCAAAAGTCAGATGAATTAATATTGATATCATGCATCAAAACAGCAATCAAATTGTCAAATCTCAGTGAAAGAGTTTCATCAAATAAAATATGACCCTCTTTGAGAGTTATTTTCTCTTGTTACAGTCTTAGAAATTTTTTTTTTATTATAATCAGATACAAATATTCTAGGTCACTGGGGAAATGGTTAAGATTCAGAATATTTTTAAAGGAGCTTGGATAAAAAGATGGAATGGAAAGCAAAGAGGGTAAAAGAGAAAGAAATGTAGTATAAAGTGATAGAAATTGGAATACATGCTTCTCAGTGTTCAAGTCAATGGGCTAGAGAGATGTTCTTAATAAACATTCTAAGCACACCTTGGCATGTACATATATTTCAACAACAGCATCCTTTTGGGGATGGACCTTCAGGGAAATTTTCAGATAAATATAAGACCTGATTTACATTACACATTCACACAAGTAAATGAGCAAGTAAATAGTGAGAAGGATTTGTGTAATGTGAGTATCTGATGGATCTTCCCTCCTTAGGTCCCTTATCCCAGAGCTCTTGCAACAGTAGCTATGGTTCCTCTGTGGTCTCTTGCCCCACCACTAATAAAATACCAGCTACTCTACTACCTACAGGTAGTAGATTCCTGTCTAACTTCTACCGTCTACTGCTACTTCTAGGTCAGCTAAAGATTAAGCTTGACTTGGGGCACCTGGGTGGCTTGGTGGGTTAAGCCTCTACCTTCAGCTCAGGTCATGATCCCAGGGTCCTGGGATTGAGCCCCACATTGGGCTCTCTGTTCGGCGGGGAGCCTTTTTTCCCCTTTCCCTCTCTGCTTACCTCTCTGACTACTTGAGATCTCTGGTCAAATAAATGAATAAAATCTTAAAAAAAAAAAAAAAAGATCAAGCTTGACTCTCTAAGATCAAGCCACATTCCAATTCAAAATCTGCGTGTTTATACCTGTGCCTGAGTTATGATCAGCAGTATAGCAATTATTCTGTAGATTTGATTCTACTCAAAATTGATCTGAACTTGGTCACGCTGTGAGTTAAAGACAGAGACCAAAAAGACAAGGGAAGGAAATGTTCCATTATTTGATTAATCTTGATATCTTATCTAATGCCAAATTTATCAGATAATTGCCCTAGGTTGCTTTCTGTTTTGATGTATTTTCATGAGATCAGCCTCAAAGAAAACATTTATGCTTCACTGATCAATTGACAAAGATTGAATTTTAACTGCTCATTTACAAATGCCATTCAGTGAATATATATTGATACATATTCTTTTTTCATGTATCTTGAGTCCTCAAATAGATTATAACTGCTTGAAAATAGAAATCTTGCCTTATACAGATTTGTAATTCCATACCACAATTTCTGGAGTGTAATATGTGGTCTACAAATACCGTGTATTTAAATAGTTCAAAATAACCACAGTAAAAGTAATGGTTGACACCTTTCTATGGAAGTTACAGAAGGGTCCAACCAGTATTAGGCCAAGATTACTGAATGAAATTAATTCAATGAAGATTAAATCTGTTCAATATCTCCAGCTATTCCACACTACTAATAGATCTGAAACAACTTTTCTATCTTAAAAAACTTTTCTTCAAAGAAATTGAGATCAACATAAGTAGAAATTGACATGCTAACTGCCAAAGATGGCAGCAAAGTGACTGGCTGTCATTTTGCCCAGCCTTTTTCCTAAAACAGAAGGCATTTTCTCTTACCATCATGAAAATTATAGCTTTCCTATTAAAGCTCTATGCATACAACTTGGGGGTGGGGGGGCTACCTGGCCTGAGATGTTGCAATAAACTTTTTCTGTTCATTTTGCCATAAACCAGCATTTCTTGCCTCATTTAAAGGGAATTTGTTGAACAAGAAAATGAACTCAAATGATTTTCAGATGTGAATGGGTTTCCAGGTAGTCACCTGGTGTAGGGACCAGTCACACTTTCTTTAATCTCCTTAATGTCACTAAGGCACCATGCTTCAGTGGTCATGGCCTTTCAGGCTATCCTGCAGGATTTTCCTCCCTCAGGTAAATAGAATCATATTAACTCCTTGTAATGATGTAGGTGGTAAATGAATCGCCTCTTGAAGGAGAAGTGTTATCTATGTGCTGTGAAAAGAAACATTAGAATAACGGAATCCAAGAGTTAGAAAGAAACTCAAGGGTCATTTACTTTCATCCACATTTCAGCTATGAAGTCTCTCCTGTAATATTTGCCAAGTCCTCATGAGGTAGGAAAACTTTTAATGACATCATTTATGTCCGTATGTAGGAAATAAATGTATTTTTCCATTCACATGGTCTATGACATTTTCCATGCCATGGTCCATGAAATCTGCCTTGATTTAAACTCAGCCCTCAAACCACGGCAAAAAGCCTAGACAGAGCCAAGAAACAGGAGAGCTTTGCTCCCTACAAGGCTTTGAGCACATCTGATTTCCTAAATGTGTAAAATTTCTCTGCTAGGAAGTAGAGGGAGGCTAAGTTGTTTAAGTGCCCAACTTGGTTTTGGCTCAGATCATGATCTCAGGATTGTGAGATCAAGCCCCACTTAGGGCTCTGTGCTCAGCAGGGAGTCTATTTAAGATTTTCTCTCCCTCTCTCTCTGCCCCTCCCTCACTTGAATAAAAAAAATAAATAAATAACTAGAAACTTTAAAAAAAAAAAAAAAGAAACAGGAATTGGCATAATATCTGTCTTATCTACTTGTGAATTGAGCAGTTCAGAGAAGACTACCATGACCTCAGAAGCTCCTCCAACTGCAAGGCTCAGATGTCCACCATTAGAGAATTTTTTATTTTTTCCAGCTCTAGCCTTTAATTTTTTTTCTTTACAAAATGCAGTATCTTAGAAATGTGTAATCATAAAATTGCTAAAATTTCATATTTATACTTTTTAAAGAGAATTCTCCCTTACAGAAATAACTGGTCTCAGCAATGTACAAATTATTACAACAAAAGAAAGTAAAAGAGGGGGTTAAGAAGCACAAACTTCCGGTTTTAAAATGAACACATCATGGGTGTATAATGTACTTGGGGAATATAGTCAATGATACTGCCTTAAGTTTGTAAGGTGACAGATAATAAGTAGACTTAGAGTGGTGATTATTTTGCAATGTATACAAATGTTGAATCATTATGTTGTATACCTGAAATTAACATAATATTGTATATCAGTCATTAACTCAATGAATAGGAAAAGGGGAGAGGATAAACCTAAGGAAAGAAGTTGCCTATCTGAAACACAGTGAACAGTAAATGGAAGCTTTAGCATTTCAGTTAGCCTAATCTATAGCCACTCTGAACTGCCTCAGAGCCTTGAGCAAGTCCTTCACATACACCTCGGTTATTAGGAAACAAAGGCCTAGATAGTGTTGTCAGCAGCTATTGCTTAATAGTTCTTACCATCCTGTGGTAAGATGTAGCATAATGCATAATGTTGGGTGCTGATGAGTGGAAGGTGTCATCCCCACTGATCACAGAGTCCCAGACATTGCTATGACCTGGACCCAGCCTCTGTCATTTGCTGGACTTCTGTCTCAACTGTCTATCAGAAAACAAGTTCATTAAACATCTACCATATGCCATATGAAGTTTGGGCCAGGTTCCAGAAACAGAGCAAAAAGACTGCCTTCAAGGGGATTCAACTAAGAGAAGAAGAGGGAAAATCGGTAAGGCATAGGGAGCCTATCCCAGGGACCTTTCCTCCTCCAGCCCCCAACATAAATGTGAGGGAGAGTTACCTGGGAGAAGGATAGGAGAGTCATGGGAATGGCTGTTTCAAGCAGAAGGAACAGCATGCCATTCCTGAAGCAGAAAAGACAAAGATACTTCTAAGGAAAGAGAAGAAATCCAGGAGGCCTAGAAGAGAGAGAGTAGCTGAAAGTGTCATGAGGGATGAAGCTGGAGACCCAGATCATGGAGGGCTTTGTGTAGCAGGGATTTGAGATCTTTGTTTAAGCATAATATATAGCTCTTGAATGACATTAAACTAGCTAGTGACAAGATTAGAATTACTTTCACTTTTTTTTTTCCTTAAGTGTCAATCTGGCTGCAAGTCCCAAACTGAATTAAATAGTGCAAAACAGGAGGTGAAGAAGGGAGGAAGCCAGGTTAGTCATGAGAGAGACTATTAGGGGCCAAACGAAAGAAGTAACACTAGGAATAAAATCAATATTTGTACATTTGAACAACTGAAAAGACAGATGGCTTATGATGTGGAGAGGGAGAAATAATTTGAAGATGATGCCTTGGATTTTAAATCCTGGGCAAATGGGGGAGCCATATATTTAACAGGGAAGAGAAGGAGCCGCTTTAAACCAGGAGGTGGGGAAATCTATGAATAACAATGGACATTCATTCAAGACGAAGTGTTGTGTGGACATTTTGGATTTAGGAGCTCTTAGTTTGGAAGAGATGTCTGGACCTCAAAGTAACAATTGGGCGAAAGTACCTGGATGGCATTTGCAACCGCTCGAAAGGTCACATCCCCCTACGGTATGAGAATAAGAAGGGAAAGAAGAGTTCATCAAACCACGTCCACAAAGTCAATGTTCAATGACTGGATTGACCTGGAAAGGAAATAATGGGGCGATATTAAGAACAAAGATAAAGAACCACCTATAGCTAACATTAGGATAACTTAGAAGCCAACATGTCCATAAGCGGTGAGTGGTCATTTGGGTATAATGTAATGGAGAGATCCAGTAAGACTAAAAAATGTCCATTGCATTCAGTGCCATGAAAGTTATTAGTGAATTAGATAAGTAATGTGTAATTAATTAGTGGTTCTATGATAATTTTGAATCCTGAAAGAACATTGCAGATGATTTTGACCTCAAATTCTTTTGACAGATGTAAAAATAGGCTCAGGGCATTCAAGTAAATCTCCCAAGGTCACATAGCCATCTCTGGGCCAGGTGCTTCTCCCACAGCTCTTTTCATTATACCATAGTCACCGATATCTTCTTTTCCTGATTCATCAATTTGAATTTTTAATAAATAAGGCCTTGATTTTCCAAAACAGTAATAACCAGATTCAATTGTTTAGAACAATACCATTTTTTTCTCTAAATATTGATTGGAGTTAATAAACTGATAGAATTCAATGCAAACAGGCCAGAAATACTCTCCATCAAATGGTTCACCAAAGAAGGTCAGAGATGTCTAGTCTAAGGACAGTGGTGCCAAGCACGAGGAAGACATCTTTCCTTTTGACATTTAGAAAAAGCCACCAATGGCTTGGTTTAAATTACAAACAAACATACTGTAAAACGTCATGTCAAAGCAAAAGAAAACAAAAAACTCCAAACACCATCTTACAGTGGCATATCAGAAAGTATTTGAAAATGGTTACATGCCATTACTTTTTTTCACTTTGGTAAGATGAAAACAACAATATGACTTTTTTTTTTTCTTTTTTTATGTGTTAACAATGTACTCTCTCAGGCTAAGACCTTGTATTCCAAGCTGAAGCCTAGGGCAAAATTTTTATAGCTGAATTATAAATCTCTGAAAATAGAGATTTATAATGGAAATTCTTGAAACCCATACCTAATAGATCTGTACTACCTGGAGCCCCTCTTATGAAAGGCGGGCTCTGAGACTTTCTTCCAGGTAACTTTGCTAATAAGATTAAATGATGAAAGGGTATTCAGATGAAATATTTAAGACATAACCCTTTTTTGGTATGAGTACCTTTTGCAGTAGGCCCTACACACTGAAAAACAGAAACAGAGGAATCTGTTATAGCTGGATAGAGGAATGTAAGATATGAAAAATTCTTTGGGGAAATGATGGGTTATTAAGGTATGGACTATAATATCATCGTCAATCTATAAAACTTTTACAACCTAGTCTTATTTGCACAGAGATTACATCCCCAAATCTCAGTGCCAAAGACACATGTTAATAAGCTCACAACTTTTAATTAAGCAATATGTAAAAGTAGATTCCCATTAAGCTATGATTTGTGGGCTAGTTCATTACAGTGGGCCCCAACCACCAGACACATTTTCAATACAAATCAAGCAGTCTGCATATTCTCCAGCTTAATGTGAGCCGCCCAGTGATGTTTTATTGCCAGTTCAGGAGAGCGGTTCATAGAAAGTATTTTCCCCCAAAAGACTAGGACAGAGATCAAAACCTAATGACCCCATGGTGCTTGTTTAATGAAATGACTCATCTGCATTGTTTATTTGCATAACACAATAATTACTCATACAGTTAATTATCATACATCTGATTATCTGACCTGAGGGGGTTAGAGTTTTTATTGTCATAAACCCTTAGAGGGCAGTCCTAGTAGTTGGTTTGAGTAGTTGGGAGAAAAGATTAAATTTGCCTTCATTTCAGTTTGCTTGGGAAAGGAAGTGTTAAAGGAATTAATGGTCTGGGGAGAATTGGTTAAGTGAAAAGAAAATGAGCCCCAATTTTTCCTCCATAAACTAAATTCTCCAGGAATTAAAGTGTTGGTGCTAAAAAATAAAACCATGGAACAAGGAGGGGAAAATGTGATCTCACAATTGGAAACATTTTTAGTCTAGAGAAGGAGACCAGATAAAGGGAAAAACGATATAATTGACGGCATAGATAATAAAAACTCTCCACATAAAATATAATCACCAATACTTTTTAAAAAAATGATGTCTGATTGCTTGAATTAATGTATAAATGGTTGAACTGATCATTTAATTAATAATTCAATTTATTCATTGAATATTTATTCAACACTCATTGTGTACCAGGCATTGTATCAGAAATATACCTAAAATATGTATTAGATCTTACATGTATCAGATAAATATCTGATAAAATCCTTCACATACAATGAGTGTCTACATGTATACATAGATTCATTCATATATATACCCAGACAAAAGCTCTTTACCAAGAATAAAATCCTTATCCTTTCCTTGTGCCTATTTCAGTCTTTCTATTCAATTCAACTTAATTGTCTGCTTGTATTGGTGCCAGTTTATTTTGATAATTTATGAAGTTTTAAAAATACATTTTAAGTTTTGTTTTTCCAGGTTTCCTTCACCCTTTTTTCCCCTCCATTTATTACACATGTGCTGCATGTTTATTGTAAAAACATTGGAAAATGTAGATACACAGAAAAGAAAATCACCTAAAACACAAACAACCGGTGTTTACGGTCTTCCTTAATTTTAATACAAATATATACATATATCTGTATTTGTGTAGAGAGAGAGAGTTTTTTTATAAAAATATATTCAGGTTACAAATAACAATCATTACACTTTCTTTAAAATATATCACAGGGGTGCCTGGCTGGCTCAGTTGGTAGATCATGCAGCTTTTGATGTCAGGGTTGTGAGATCGAACCCCACATTGGATGTAGAGAATATTTTAAAATAAAATCATTTAAAAAATATACGTATATGTATATGTATGTGTATGTGTATGTGTATGTGTATATGTATATGTATATTACAGAGGGCTTCTGACAGGTTTGGTCAGTTAAGTGTCTGCCTTTGGCTCAAGTTGTGATCCCAGGGTCCTGGGATCGAGTCCTACATTGGGCTCCCTGCTCATCAGGGAATCTACTTCTCCCTCTCCCTCTTCCCTTCCCCTATTCATGCTCTTTCTCACTTCAGCTCTTTCTCTATCAAATAAATAGTCTTCATATATACCTACACACATATACATATATATATGTATATATATATAGTATATATTACAGATGCATTCCCAAGTCAATTATTAAATAATAGCAGAAACCATGCTTTATGCTCGTTGAGCAAGTGGTTGGCAAACTATGGCTCACAGTCCAAAACCAGCTTACCAGCTGTTTTTATAAATAAAGTTTTACCAGAACACAGTAACACCCATTTCTTTATACACTGATTATGGCTGAGTTTATGCTATAACAAGAAAGTTGAGTAGTTGTGACAGAGATCATATGGACAAAAAACGTAAAAGATTTGTCTGCTCCTTTATAGGAAAAACACTGACCCCAACACTAAACCATATCTTCTTGGGAAAATTACATTCCTACTATGCAGTATGTTTGGGACCATATGACTGAATTTTGGTCAATGAGACATGATTGAAATCGACATAACCACTCCCAGGTTTTGACTTAAGAATCCTTGTGCAAACTCCAACTGTCTTTTCTTCCATGTCTGTCATATCAGATAAAAAAACATATGAGACAGAGGACTTGCAGTGAGTGAAGAATATACTTCTGTGTAAGCTAGTGAGCTTTCAATATTCTTTTGTATTTTTTGAGACTGTAGAGATTTCTATTACAAGAATATAAATGATTTATTTCACCAACCGTTTAGCATAGGTTGAATATTTACATTATTTCTAATGTCCTATTTATAAATAATTCACTATGGAAAATATTATATATTTTATTTATGTACTTATCCAACTATTTCTTTACATAATTACCTCTTAATGAACTTACTTAGTTAAAAGGCTTAAATATCATTTTTTTGGTAGTAATTTATTTGGGCTTTTTAATGTTTTTTATAACAAAAGATGAGTCTGTTATCCCAATGGAATATCCAAAATTGTTCCACATTTTGAGACTATTACATCATTATTTGTATTTTGTTCAGTATAATTGATATTTGAGGTATAATTCAGTATAATTGATTATTGAAGTCTAATTGATAAATAAAATTGTGTGTATTTAAAGTATACAAGTGATGATTTGACATATATATCTTTTGTGAAACAATTACTACAATCAGGTTTAATAATACATCCATCATTTCATATGGTTAGCTTTGTATATGTGTGGTAAGAACACTTAAGGTCTGTTCTCTTAGCAAATTTCAACTACACAATGTACATTATTAACCGCAGTTATCATGTTATGTATTAGATGCCCAGAATTTAATGATTTTATAACTGAAGACTAGTACGCTTTGACCAGCGTCTCCCCATCTTTCCCTCATCCCCAGCCCCTGGTAATCACCATTATATAGCCTGTTTCTATGAATTTGACTTCTTAATTTTTGTTTGTTTATTCATTTTAGATTTCACATATAAGTGAGATCGTATAGTATTTGTCTTCTGTCCAGTTAACGTCACTTAGCATAATGGCCTCTAAGTTCATTCATATTATTACCAATAACAAAATTTCCTTCTTTTTATGACTAAATAATATTCCACTGTGTGTACCATATTTTCTTTATCCACTCATCTGTTGACAGTAACTTAGGTTTTTCTTATATCTTGGCTGCTGTGAATAATGCTGTATTGAACATGGAAGTGCAGGTATTTCTTTGAGATACTGATTTCATTTCCTTTGACAGATACCAAAAAAGAGGAGATTTGGGGGTCAAATGGTAATTCTGATTTTAATTTCTTGAGGAACCTCAATACTCTTTTCCATAGTGACTTCGCACTTGGATTTACATCTTGACAGTGTACAAGGATTCCCTTTTTCCACATCCTTGCCAACACTTATTATCTATTGTCTTTTTTATTAAAGCCATTTTATCCTATGGTATAAGATAATACCTCATTGTGGTTTTGACCTGCATTTTCCTGATGACTTGATCACTTGTATGTTAGTCATTTGTATGCCTTCTTTGAAAAAAATATCTATTCATGTCTTTTGCCTATTTTTTAATTGAGTTGTTTTTTGCTGTTGAGTAGTATGAATTCCTTATATATGTTGGATAGTAATCCCAATATATGGCTTGATTGTATAGGTCTCCTTTTCCTTTTGTTGATGGTTTCCTTTGTTGTGCAGATTTTAGATTTGATGTGGTCTTACTAATTGATTTTTCGGTTTTATTTTTGTGGGTTTTTTTATGCTTTTGGTTTTCATACCCCCAAAAAAATCATAAGGAAGATCAATGTTGAAGGACTTCCTCCCTATGTTTTTTTTTTTTTTTCCCAGTACTTGTATGGTCATAGGTCTCATGTTTATAACTCTGATTTACTTTGAATTAATTTTTGTGAGTAGTAGAAGATAGGGGTCGAATTTCATTTCCTGAATGTGTTTATCCAGTTTCCCAGCACCATTTGTTAAAAGACTATCCTTTCCCCTTTAGGTATTCCTGGCTACCTTGTCAAATATTAGTTGATATATACACAGGGATTTGATTCTGGGCTTTCTATTTTGTTCCATTAGTCTATATGTCTATTTTATGCTATTCCTATACTGTCTTAATTTCTATACTTTGTGGTATAGTTTGAAAGTAGGAAGTGTGAAACCTCTGGCTTTGCCTTTCTTTCTCAAGATCACCTTTGCTATTTGAGGTTTTTTACAGTTCCATACAAATTTTCGAACTGGTTTTTCTATTTCTGTCAAAAATATCAGTGGAAATTCGATAGGGATTGCATTAGTTCTATAGATCCCTGTAGGTAGAATAAACATTTTAATAATATTAATTAATAATAATATTAATTATTAATAAAGAATGATTAATAATATTAGAATAAAGAATAATTAATAATATTAATTCTTCTAACTCATGAACATAAGATGTTTCTCTATTTATTATTCTTCCATTTTTTAAAAAATATTTTATTTATTTATTTGTTAGAGAGAGAGAGAGCGTGGGAGCACAAGCAGACAGAGTGGCAGGCAGAGGCAGAGGGAAAAGCAGGCTCCCTGCTGAGCAAGGAGCCCAATGTGGGACTCAATCCCAGGACCCTGGGATCATGACCTGAGCCAAAGGCAGCTGTTTAACCAACTGAGCCACCCAGGCGTCCCTATTCTTCCATTTTTTAAATCACTGTCTTATGGTATTCAGTGCATAGGTGTATCACCTCTTTGGTCAAATTTATTCCTAACTATATTGTTTTTGATGATATTGTAAGTGGGATTATTTTCTTAATTTCTCTTTCATATAGCCCATTCTTACATATGGAAATACAACTTACTTGTGTACATTGGTTTTATATCCTGAAACTCTACTGAATTTGTTTATTAGTTATAATAGTTTTTGGTGGAATCTTTAGAGTTTTCTATATATATCATCTTGTCATCCACAAACAGAAAATTTTACTTCTTCCTTCCTTATTTGGATGACTGTTATTTCTTCTTCTTGCCTAACTGATCTGGCTAGGACTTCCAGTACTATGTTAAATAAAAGTAAAAAGAATGGACGTTTTTTTTCTTTTTCCTGATTAAAGGAAAAGATTTTTTTTTTTTTAATCCAGTAGTGTGCTAGAACTTCTCCACTGAACTGTGAGAGTTCTCCAGAAATATTCTCATCTGTCGGTGGTTATAAAAATTGGTGTTCTTTAGGGCAAAGTTCTATACTACCTTTTTGCTGATGGCACTACTCTAAATCCTCCCAACACAATTTACTGGATTTTTCGTCCCTTACTGAAAATTTTGAATGGATAGTAAATCTGTCAATAAGATCATTTTTATTTTTTCCCTTACTAATATTATACACTGTACTAATAAACTTTTTAGTGATGAATCATTGTTCAACAACTAAGTAAAAACTTATTTAGGAAAAGAAATTTTCTTAATTTAGTACTATGCAAAACTTGCTAACATTTTCCTCAGGTCTGTAATTCTTGTGTGTGTATGTGTGTCTGTATGTGTGGATGGGTATACATACCCATCATCATTGTTGGGTAGCCATCATCTCTCAGTCTTAATACACACACACGCAGGTAACATAGACTTACAATGGTTGGAAACTCAAAATTTTTTTCAGTTATTTAGAATAATTTAAATGGTATCAAATTTATCAGTTCCCTAATGATTTTATTTAAATCACCCCCCAAAAATTAATCAAAAATCCATCTAGCCTAAATGATTTTCTGAATGATGTTTTCTAAAATACCTTAAAAATGCTGTTTATGTTTATTACTTTAGGAATTCAATTCTTCTAAAATGATACCTAAAAAATTATTTGTCTCAGTGAAATGTTTTTATTTATCACATATTATATTTATTTATTTATTTATCACATATTATCACATATTATCACATTATACATTATTAATAATGTATATTAAACTCTGATTTTTAACCTCTCCTTTATTTGTGGTTATATCACACTTCTCTGATACCTAATGTAGTATATTTGCATTTTTTTCTCTTCTTTCCCAATCTTAACAGAAACTAAAATTAATAATGAACTTTATCACCAAAAAATTACTACTTTTTGTCCTCTTTTCTGAATGATCTTCAGCTTTGTGAAGTTTATTTTATATATATTTTTCTAACTTCTTTATTTTTATTGTTTTAATAGTAAGAGTATTTCAATCTAGATACAACTCTGGTCACAGTTCATAAGTTTTCATATATAGTGTTCTAATTGTTTTATAAATATTATTTTTTAAATAATTTATGATTGCACATTTTATTTTCTCTTGGCCCACCAATACTTTTTTGGTGGAGGAGGAGTGCACAAGTACTTTTAAAAGGTCCTCAACATGTATTCTTTTAATATCAACTTCTAAAATCTTTTAATTGTTTCTGTGCACTCTTGCCTAAATATGTATTGTACAACTTCTGTTGCATGTAATTAAGTGATTTTTTTTTTTTTTTGGTTGGGGAATTCTGATATATGTTATATTCTTATAAATGTGATTTTATACTGACATTATAAAACATTAACATTCATCTATACAAAATATACTGGTTTATTGTATTATTTAAGCTTTCTATATTAGTGAATATCTGGAAGTGTGTTGTAGTTACGTTCAATGCTTTTTTTAAAATATAGATTTCCAAGAACCACTCGTGCTTTCCTAATTCAAAATATCTAAGAATTTGTTCTAGGATTGTGTATTAAAAGCATTGGGCATTGAAAAAAGAAAGGAGTGTAAGAGTTAGCCATATAGACCTCCAGGGGAATTTAGCAATGTGGATATCAGATTAATAGATAATCAGAATTATCTTCTAGGCTGAAAGAGCAAGTACATTTGGGATATAGGAAAAGGCCAGGATGATAGAACATAGTGAATAAACGCAAGTGTAGGTGCGAGATAAGGAGAGATAAGGACTCAGTTGATTAAGGGTGACTTGAGATTATCATGAGAACTTTGCTTTTTATGCCAACCTAATGGAAAGTTTGAGCAAAGCAGTCATGTGATGTTACTTATTTTAAAAGGATCATGTTAGTTAATGTGTCAGGAATGGATCAAAGTGGAGTGAGATTAAAGATAGGGAAATCAATAAGAAGACCACTAAGAAATCCAGGAGAGCAATAATAGTGGCTTAGATTGGGACTGTGGTAGAGAATTATGTGATAAGTAGTCAGATTCTGGGTTCAAGCATATCCAATAGAGTTTCTGAATGGTTGATATGGAATCAAGAGTAGCTTTAAGGGGCAATACAGACCTTTACAGATGAACCAGCCCGACATGTCTGTACTCTCACCTTACTGTGACCATATGACTTGCTTTGATTCAGTGATTAGACTTATTTCATGTCTTCCTGAGATCTCATGAACCTGTCATGCTGCTTCATATTCCTTTTTCCCTCTGCTTTGACAATCAACAGTGTTCTGGAGAGCAGGTACTTGATCATTGCGGGCACAGAGTGAAAATGATAAAAGACTGTGTAGATTTCTTAGGGGACTTGTGATGAATGTGTAACTGGCTCAAGAAATTACCTTTCTTTTTTAAGCTAGCAACTGTTAACCAGCAATCACTTGGGAAGTGCATAACATATCTAATGAGTATCCTAGGATATGAAAAGATGAGAAAGAATAGAATGTTAGTAGGATGTGTTGGATGTAACTGGCTGCATTTGACAATGTACTATAAAAAGAGATGAGCTTAAGAAGGATGGGCAAGCAGAAATGAAAGGGGATGAAGAGAGTGAGAAAATATGGATACTTATAAGTTTGAAATAGATAAATTTTTCACCATCTACTAGCACAAAATAAACTTGAGATGCTCTTCGAGCAAAGAAAGCCTTTTGGCAAGGATCAAATCGATGGAAGCCCCTCAATCCCATTGTCACTACCTCTGGGTAGATTATGGTGATGCTCAGTTAATGTAGCAGAAAATGGCTTAGGAAAAAGATGTCACTTTCCCACCAATGCTTAATGAGCTCAAGGCACCTGCAATTAAGCCATGTCTCAAAAAGAACTGTAAGTATGGTTACTGGCACATATACTGACTGGAATCAAATAAATACAAAGCTGCCTAAGTTTCTGAGACAGTTGTACTGCCAAAAAGAGCTGCTAACCTAAACTAAAAAAGACTCTAATTATTTCAGACCTAAAATAACCCTGGGGCCCTGAGGGTCAAGAAACAGTTTGACAAAGCTGCTCAGTCTCCAAGGAGGGTATATTCTCTAAAGCTCACTTCAGCTATACCTAAACGGGATAGTGACACAGAAAGGAACTCCCAGAAAGTGGAGCCAAGAGTCATGGAGAACAACGAACAGGGGGAACTTATCCCATGAAGCAGAAATAAAGTCTAATCAATAATTATTCCCTACAACCAAAGGAATAGACCTTTTCACCTGCCTAAGGAGTTTTGGAACAGTTGCCATTTCTCTTTTTGCATGGAAGTATCTCCTATACTTCTATCTCTGTTTCTCCATCATATATTGGGTATGTGGGATAGTCAGTAACTTTACCTTTGTGTTACTAGGTTTTCCAATCAAGTAGAGCTACATTCATATCTGATAGAGTGGTTACCTGGCATCACCTGTACCTATTGTATACACCACTATACATCATCCAGAGGTCTTGAGTATGGATGATATGACTCTGAGAGGGCGGTAAGTATATTTTACATACCGAATGATGAGTGACCCAAACTTTTGGTTTACTAGTTTAGTTAACTAAAATGCCCAACTGTTGTAGTCATTAGAGGTGCTCACAATTCTTCTTTCCCTTTTGGTGTGGTTGGATTATACTTCTCCACCCAACTGAAATTGGGAGTAATTTGGCAATCTGCTTTGGTCAATAATATATAAACATACCTGATATGTATAATATCCAGGTATAGACTTGCAAGTCGATCTATACTTTCTCTTGTGCCTTAATAACTGGGAATTTTTCCATATAATGTCTTCTCCATTCGCCTGGGTCCAGAAGGAGGATGGCAATGATGCAGAACAAATCTTTCTGGTCCCAACTCTGGCAATTCAGATGGAAATGTAGCATAACAGGGAAACTTTGTTGTTATAATCCACTGTGATTTGAGTAGTGCTTGTTATGGCATTATAATATCTGAATAATATAAGACTCAAAGACAACTTCAAACATTTGGCTTGAGAAAATTGAAGGTTGAATTTGCCATCAACAGAAATGCACAAAGATGTGGAGAATCAGATTTAGAGGGGAAAACCATAGGTAGATGTTTCCTCAAGTGAAGACGATATGTATGTCTGATGTTTGCAATATAGACTTGCACTAGAGCTATAAATGTGGGAATTATCTTCTCTTGTAACTGAGATCAATACTAAAAGGTGAAAGCAAAGAGAAAAGAAAATAAGGGCTGAGTACTGGAGCACTTCACCATCGGGAAGTAAGAGAAAATAAGAGGCCAAAGTAAAGGGAACTGAGAACTATCACCATAGATATAGAAAGAAAACTAGTAGTGTCCTGGCAACCAAGTAAAGAAAGTGTATAAAGAATGAGAGAGTGCTTAATTATTAAAAAATTTCTACTGAATGAGGTAAGATGAGGATTAAGAATGGACCATTGCATTTAAGAATATGGAGGTGGAGTTATTTTTGGCTTATTACTGAGAGTAGTTTCCGTGGAGTACAGGTATGAAATAACATGTAAAGTGGGTATCAGCAAGCCCTGGAGGAATTAGTAATAACAAGAAGAGAAATGTCTTCCAAGGAGTCTTGTAATAAAGGGTAGCAAAGATGTGAGATTGTAGATGACAAGGAGAGTGGAGTCTGGAGTAATTATTTTCCAAGATGGAGAAACAATAGTAGATTTGTATTTTTAAGTAGAGAGTTAAAAATGGTATTTTAGAAAAGAGGAAAAAGTTGTTGGGATTGGTATCCTTGACAGAGGATGTGATCTAGTGCATAAGTAGGGAGATGAGCTTTAGAAGAACATAGTGCTTTCTTCTTTGGTAAAGGCTGAAAGGAAGAATATCTGGAGGCAGGTGTTGGTAGGTCGGTAGATAGGGTGGCAAGAATTTGTGATGGTGGTTCTCTTCTGATTGCTTCAATTTTCCTAGTGAGGTAGAAAACCAACGTATCGGTTGAGAGTGAGACTAAGGAAGAATATGTTGCAGGTTTTCTTCCTGTTTCATAGAAATGTATCTTCTAAAATGTTTTCAGAATGCAACTTTTGGGCATCTCTCTTGGGCATATAATGCTCATATAGTTAACTTTTAGTTTTATAGCAGATATCACATATATTTTTTAATTTCTTCAGTGATTTTAGTGGTCAAAATTATGTCTGTTATTTCAGCACTGAGTGTAAGAGCAACCTGAGCTCATAGGGGAAAATGTGGTAAGTATAGAGTAATATTAGAAAAAAGTAAACTATGAAATTTATTATCACCCACAGGTAGCCATTATCAACATATCTTTGTGTGAGTTTTCAGATTCTTTCTATGCAATGTGTGTTTTCTGTAACTGGATCATAGTATTGTTTATGCTCCCCATTATATTTTGAACATTTCCTCATATTATTCTATTATATGAAAATGTACTTTAATGGATATGTCATATTACATTATGTATTACATTAGTTACAGGATGCCCTGATTCATCTGAGATACCTTAGTCAATGGAGTCTGATACTAGCATGAAATAGGCAATAAATCAGTCGAACAACACTTTGGAAGTAAAAAATATATAACTTGTATGTGCTTATTATAGAATAAAAGTGACATTTCAAAACATAAGGAAAATGATAAACTCTTTAATATACTACATTAAAAAAGAAAGACATTTATAGATTAAACTACATAGAAATGTAGAATTCCTATATGCCAAGATATATATTAAACTGAAATAAACAATTTACAACCAAGGTATATTTTGGTGACATATCTTATATGCAAAGTTTTACTGCACTTAACATATAAAGAGCTATTTTAAATCAATAAGAATAAATGAGTTCCAATGGTAAAACTGTAGATTTTCATTAATCATGTAAAATAAATGGCATTTCTAATGAACTATTTCTTACTTTTTCAGGTAAGAAAATATTTTTACAATAATGTACACTACTAGCAATAGTCTGGAGAAAGAGGTTATCTCAACTACCATTTGTATTTGAAATGGAAACTGGTACATTATTTCTGAAATCAAATTAGTACATATTAAAATTTTAAATGTGGTACCCTTGATTTAGTAATCTTACTTCTTGAAGTTTATTTTTTTCTTTTTTCATCCTTCTTTCTTTCTTTCAATCCTTCCAGTATTTCTTTTTTCCCTACCCCTTTCTTCTTTTTGTTTCTTTCTTTCTGTCCTCCCCTTCTTTCTCTCATCAATTTGCTTAGCCAGTATCATAGCTAATACATTTCCTTCATCATCCCTGTCATTCCTCACAACAACACTGTGAAGGACACTGACAAAGTCCCACATGAAAGTTTGGTTGGAACAACTTTGGTGCCTTCATGAAGAGAACTGTTAAGAAAATCATACTGAGGCACCTGGCTAGCTCAGTTGGGAAAGCATGCAACTCTTGTTCTCAGAGTTGTGAGTCTGAGCCCCACACGGGGTGTAAAGATTACTTTAAATGAATGAATAAATAAATAAATAAATAAATAAAACTAAAAAACAAAAACAAGAAAATGATGCTGCATACTCACATTGAACATAGAATGAGTTAAACTGAAGGAGAACAACCAAGGCCATTCAAGGAGAGGTTGAACTGAAAGTATACATTCAACTTCAGAAGAAAAAGACCTTTGGTACATTAGTTAATAATCTGTATTTAGAGCCTCAGTTGATACCCATTGATGCTCTCTTCCTGACCAAGATCTCACATCCCACGTGGTCAGCTTAGGACTTGGCGATCCCTACTTTGAAGTAGCCTTTCTCCAAGACTCAGGTGGACAGGGTGCATCAGATATTCAGAAATTGTCTCTAATCATGCAACCTGAAAATCATATATATGGATTATGTCACTGGATTCGCAGGTAATTTTGACATGTCTCAGAAGGTCAAGTCACTCATTCAATGTTGCATAGACAGTAAGTTATAGGGGAGGATTTTGACCCAGATCTAACTCAGAGTCCCAGCTCTTAACCACTATTCTATACTATATCATCCATCAACCCACTTATATGATTATTGAATTCCTATTATGACCTAGATGTTGGAGAGGTTATCCTTGAAGAATTTATACCATGTTAGGAATGAACTTCCACTCCTTCCAGGGTCTCAACAGATTAAGAAAATCAGTAAGAGAAAGGCCTCCAAATTCTGATCTATCCCGGTGCTGCAACCGTCTTCACTGTCCAAAATCAAGCAGACACTGTCGTCCACAGAGCTCTGCTGTTCAGTGCCACAAGGCCAATGTCTCACTGTATAATACAAACATTTGACCCTATTTAAAACATTGGAGGCATTGGTGGAATAGGTAAGAAGTTAATTTATGGGGGTGGGAAGGGAGTTGAAATTTTCCTGGATCCCTGGAAGGAGTACCCAGGATTCTCTCCTTCACCTTTGAGTATATCTTATCCATTCCCACCTCCACTCCTTATCAGTCACAAAAATAAAAATTTATGTAAATGCACTATATTTAAAAGAAAATATTTTGGATTTTAAAAAGCAATAAGGTTTACTTTACCTCAGTCAATAACTAGTTAGTTAGGACTAACCATTTGTCAAAGCTCTGATCTGTTGTGTTTAGCAGCTTTTCACAAAGATATCAGACTCTGTAAGAGCTACTTTCAAGGTCATGGAAGGTTTTCCTAGTAGTAAGCATTCTCATTTAAAGTGGTGATTTTCCTATTCCTCGAAGTGATTAAGATTCAGCTAGACGACCAACTGGAAGTGATACAGTAGAGGGATTTGTGTTTCACGTAGGGGCTGGACCAGATGACATTTTGTGTGTGTGTGTGTGTGTCTGTGTAAATTCTTACAGACTAAAATATATAGAAAAGACCATTTTGGAGACGGCTTGAATAAGCACTTATAAAATGGAAATGCCACAATGTCATCGAGGTTTTTTTTTTTTTTCCTCTGCTTATCCAAGCATTATCAGTTGATTTATTTAATAAAACTGATGACCACAAAAGACTGGAAATACAGCTTCCAATAGAATGCTTTCATGCTGTGATTGTTGAAGTGATAAATAATTTGCTTTTAATGCTAGCACATACCACTTAGCACCATATTTAACTGAAGGATGAAAATCACTCATTTTTTATCCACTTGCTCAACTGACACTTAGTATAATCTATCTATTGTCACTGAGCTTAATGCAAAGAACGTTTAATAGATCTCACTTTCAAATTTACAGCAACCACTTAAATTTTTAATTCCTTCTTATTTATATTTTTATTCCTTAAAAGAATTTAATTTCAAATGGAAAATCTATTTGGGTAATAAGAACACAGTAGGTAAGAGCAAAAACAATATACTAAAAGGATTTTTTTAACTTACAGTTTTCAATTATAGCCAAATGTTGTATTATATATTATTTCTCTATGTAAGAAAATATCAGTGTGAATGACACACATCAATTAGTAACGATAATCCTAGAAATAAAGTTACCAATGAAATTATTAAACAAACATTCATGGGTTTATAGATAATGCAAAGCTTGTTTCACTAACAGATTCTTAAAAAATAATAATGAGCATTATAAATTATTCTCAATATAAGGAAAACTGATGACTGGATTCACCGAGAGAGATATATATCTGTGCTATATATATATATAATATATATATATAGGATATATATTTATGTTTATATATCACAGTTCTCTTGAATTTTATCTTGAATTTTAACATAACATTTTGAACTGCATATAAAAATGTGTACACTGTTAAGGTTCATATTATACCAGGATCCCACATGTTAGAACTCTGTTTTTATAGACCATCTATTTATAATGACCTTTCTATCTCTCATTATCCATGGACTTCTTATCTGCAGTTCATAAAGGGCCAAAGAAGATGAAAGGAATTGACTATAAGAATAAAAAGTTCATTTTTTTCTTTTTTTTAATTTTTCAATTAAGAACCTAACCATACATGTACATCCAAAAAAACAAACAAAAAACCCTAAATTAAAAAGCTTATCTCAATAACAATGCAAATGCAACATTAACTTCAGAGGTAAGATAGTCCCAAATACTTCTTTCCGTGTTGGACTGAATTACAGCACTGAGCCCATGCATATTCAATGAGAAGAGAGAACTCTTAAAAAAACATGTTTGTCACTCTCCACCCAGCACACACACACATACACACATCATGTTATAAAGGTGTTAGAATGACTCACGTATTGAATCTATTACTTAATGCTTAATGCTCAGTAAGATAAGTTGAACGGCAAGGAAAACAAATATAAAGCAACAAGAGCAACAAAGCACTACAGACTTCCATTTTAAAACACTGAACAACTTGTGATGCAATAATGTAGTAAGAGACTCCTTGGATTATGAAATGTGCTGTGGCCGTGGGCTTCCCTCAGGAGCCAGAAAATAATGCTTTTCTGATTATACTAGTCCTGCCGCTGGGGCTACCAATTCCTAAAGGAAACACACAAAAAAGAACAGTGTTTTGTGTTGTTGTTGCTATTCTCTGCACTGTTTGTTCAGTTTGTTGTTACAAGGTACATTAAGTGTAAAGTTAGTGAGAACTGACCTATGACTTTACTCTTTCATGTAGCAAAAAGTGACTGAGCACTTAGTAGTTCAAAGTCAGTGTTAAGGACTGGGGAGAGCAAAACTTAATAAAGGAAATGGTGATTCCTGCCCTCATAAAGCTTAAGTTTTAGTGAAGGGAGTATAAATAAAAGTGGCAGACTTAAAAACTCAGTAGGCATTTTTATTAATTCAGTTAAGTGAATGACAACTCAGTAAAAAAAAAAAAAAATGACCATGTTGTTTGTTCAACAATACTTGAGTTATCATCTTGAGGGAAGGAGCTAATGAAACGTAGCTTAAGATACAAAAATCTGATTTGTATATATCTATTCCTCCTCCGTGTATTTTGCACTGATATAAGTCTTTCATAGAATTGGTTTTACTGCATTGCCCCCCCTTCTTTTTCTGGCCTTTTTTGTACTATAAATGAGAACACCATGAAGACCTGACTTTATTTTTTTTTTTTTTAAGATTTTATTTGTTTATTTGACAGAGAGAGATCACAAGTAGGCAGAGAGGCAGGCAGAGAGAGAGGAGGAAGCAGACTCCCTGCCAACCAGAGAGCCCAATGTGGGGCTCAATCCCAGGACCCTGAGATCATGACCTGAGCCAAAGGCAGAGGCTTAACCCACTGAGCCACTCAGGCGCCCTAGACCTGACGTTATCACCGCCCCACCCCTACTCTCTTTCACATCATCTTTTCAACAGGAAGTATTTATTAGCCCCTGAATGTACCCAACATTTTTCTAAGTTCTGTCAGTAGGAAGATACATTCGAAAAATTCTCTATCCACAGATACTCCATGTTGAAATGGGGAAGGCAGAAGTATGTAATTAGAATACAAAACCCTTAAGGGAAATGGGAAGTAAATTCCTGGTAATTGAAACCGTAACCAATTACACTTTCAAAAATGGAGGTGACGATGGAAAAAAAATCAATGATAATGACGTTCGAGTCTCATCTTTTCTTTTTTTTTTTTAAGATTTCATATATTTATTTGAGAGAGAGAGAGAGACAGAGATGGCGAGAGAGCAGAAACAGAGAGGAAAGAGAGAAGCAGACTCCTCATTGAGCAGGGAGCCCCACAGAACGGGGCTCAATCCCAGGACCCTGGGATCATGACTTGAGCTGAAGGCAGATGCTTAACAACTGAGCCACCCGGGTGTCTCACAAATCTCATCTTGAAAGAAGAGTTGAACTGCCTGAAGTGGGCATGTATGTTAATTTAAGCTACTAGAAGGTGTCTGACATATTTATTCATTTCTGTAAGGTTGAGTTCGGTTGACAGAGATATTACTGTGTGTTGATCTACCCTCAATAATAGTTATACAGGATGAAAAATATAGACAGTATATGCATATGCTAATTTTGGTCAATAGAGCAAACACCTAGTGTGATTCTCAGTGCAATCATCTTATGTAAGACTGAAGATACCATTATAATCAGACAAGGATTAAAGCCCAGAATGGAAAATCACCAGGATCAGAGGAGTTCATGTTTCCCAATTAGAAGAATCAATTTTTACCCTACTAGAGCTTTCTGTTTGAGAGAAGTGGATTTTAAATATGTGCACACCCTTCGTGAAAGGTGCAGAGAAAGGTCAGAGGTCCTAGCCATCCCCTGTGTTTGTTGTTTGGTAAAGAGGCAAAGGATTCTTCATGATGCAGGACTTTTTTGGACCCTTCTACCCTCTAATGGTTCATTGTCCATTTGCGATCATAAATTATATTCCAAACCTCTGATGAAAGACAGAAAAGCGAGGGAGTAAAAAAGAAAAGGGATAACATAAGAACCGAAAAGGGAAGTATGCTCATTCGGCCCATTTAGAAAGAGTTGAGGTATACGCAGGGAGCCTGTATCTGACCTAGGCATTTGAGGGCTGGTTGTTGTTATCTTAGAACACGAGGCAACTCATTTATGGGATCTTCATTTTTATTATTTAATTTTTCCATTTTTTTTTCTTGAAGTTCTTTCTTAAAAAGAAAATGTGAAAGTTTTCAGCTAAATGAAACGGAAAAGGGATTTATTTAGAGTTGGTTGGTTCTATTATGCTCTGGCCATACCCTTTATTCCCTCCAAATGAAAGAGTATCACTTATAAAGGAAAGTGAAAAATGGTATCCTCCACTCTGAATTCCACTGTAGCCAAGTATCATTCTAGACTAAAAGATTGACAGGATTCTGTGCTCTACGAAAAACATAATTGGGATGATCATGACTTCCAACAGTTGTTTCCAATAGTGCCTATTAACTTCTGATAAAATACATATTATAAGACTGTAGATGAAAGAGAAAGTTGCACTACTCTCACATGACTTGCACACCACTGTGGAGTTTTAAGAAAAAAAAAAAATGGGGGCATCTGGGAGGCTCAGTTGGTTAAGCATCTGTCTTCTGCTCAGGTCATGATTTCTCCTTGCTGGGATCAATGGAGTCCCACATGAGCTTCCTGCCCAGCAGGGAGCCCGCTTCTCCCTCTTCCTCTGCCTGCCGCTCCCGCTGCTTGTGCTCTCTCTTTCATTTTCTCTGTCAAAAAAACAAATAAAAATCAAGAAAGAAAAAAAGTAAGCAAGCAAACAAGAGGGTGGGAGGGAGAGAGGAAAGAAAGATACAGTCACATACAGCCCAGTTAAATATTTAATCAGTAGAAAAGACTACCTTTTTATTTTAATGGATTCTTTTCATTTCTCTTGATTTAATATCAAAGGAGTCTTCTGGTGTACCGTCCAGTTCATTGATATGCTCCTGAATCGCTGTGACTACTTCAGTGGGGATAAACCTTAGGCCACTGATATCACCAAACACCTGAAAAGTGGTGATAAAATGGCACATATTAACCTACCATATTTCAAAGAAATATTTAGGTGGATGAACAAATGCTGTGACTTTCTCCTTACCTCCTCCCCCCAAGATCACAGCTTGGAAATCCCCCGAAATGCTATATTGTTAACCTAACTCCACAGTTTAACAGAAGATTACAATTTAGGTTTTATGGTTCGGTTTCACTTCTGACTTTAGCATGCATTGTGTAACACACCAAAAATATAAATTAAAATCTGCATAGCACTTACTAATACAGAACACGGGGTCATAATCAGCAATTAAAATACACTTGGAAAGTGAATTGTCCTAATTCTATGGAAACCAAAAATGTCAAAATCAAATACAAGACTGGGATTTTCTTTTCTTTTTTTTCTTTTTGGCTTTTCTCTTTTTCTTTCTTTCTTTCTTTCTTTCTTTCATTCTTTCTTTTTTTTTCCCTTTAATAACTATTGTGTGATGAAATGGATCAAAAACAAAACTGTTTTCATATGGGGGAAGACACAGGGCAGCATTCCTTTTAGTAGGAACTCATTGTCCCTAGAGAAACTTTTTGTATATACAAGGCTAATTATCTTTGAACACAACTAGCAAGCATGCCAACATTGTGTTTCACTTGTCACACACAGTTTGGGTTTATTCCTGGGTTGTTTATAATATTCATCAATTTCACTGACTTCATATGTCTCTCCTACATCTTGAAGGTATCTAGCATTTCCAAGCATTCTGCTGAATGACTGTTTTCCCTAGAACTTATGGCCCTTGAGCTGAAGGCTGTCCTGGTTAAAAAGGCAGGGAGGCACATCTAAATCCACTTTGGCTGAATGAATGCATTTCTCTGGATAGCAAAGAGGACATCTGCTTATTTGACAAGTTCCTCCTTTGGTTACAGGAGCTTTTTTTTTTTTTTCTTTTTCTTTTTCTTTTTCTTTCTAGAACTACTAGAAAGTAGTTCCATCTCCTAATGGGGCTAGAAATCATATAGTAAGCTAATCAGAAAGCCTTTTTCCAGAAATGGACAAATAAATGGGTACCATGGAAGGAAAATTTCCTTCCAAGATAACAAGTACTTGGAATGATAAAAACCTTGAGCTATGCTACCAGCTAAAAAAGACAATATCAAGAATGAAGCCAACATAGATGAAAATAAGGGAAAGAGAGAAGAGAGACATTTGATAACATCCTTTCAACACCTGAATTCAGCCATCCCATTAGAGTATCTACTGTAGGGGTGCCTGGGTGGCTCAGTTGGTTGAGTGACTGCCTTCGGCTCAGGTCATGAACCTGGACTTCCAGGATCGAGTCCCGCATTGGGCTCCCAGCTCCTTGGGGAGTCTGCTTTTTCCTCTGGCCTTCTCCTCTCTCATGCTCTCTCTCACTCATTCTCTCTCAAATTAATAAATAAAATCTTCAAAAAAAATGAATACTGTAATTCCCATTTAAGTGACTTAATAAATACCTTTTGTGATTAAGCAGAAATAGTTAGATGTTTGACATATACAACTACATCAGTTAAGAAAAATAGATATCTTTGAACACCTTGATTTTTTCTGTCTTATTGAATCTTTCTTACAGACCTTCTGAGAGTCTACTTTCCCTAAAATTTTGTGGTCCCTTCCCAGTATTTGCTTCTTTGTCACTCTTCCTTACCATCTCATATATTTATTCTTTATTATATATCTTTCTTTGTACTTTTTTGTATATGATCTTTAAAAACCTGAATTTCTTGGGAAATAATTTGTGACATAACAGCACCTATTTAGGTGCCATATTTTCTTTCTTTTCAAAACTATCTAGATATGTAAGTCAGAATCAGTATGTGAGAGCTTTTTCCATGTCTCTTGAGATATGTTCCCTTTTAGATCTTCCATACTGTGAATCATGCCTGTTGTTTCTCAGAACTTCTGAAATGTTCATTCCTAATATCAAATTGGGTGGCACTCAGCCTCTACCAGAATTAGGAATAATAGAACAACAAAGTCACTTTCCCTTAAGTTTCCAGTCATTTACAATCTTTTCTTTGTGGCTGAGAATTAGATCCAGAGAAAAAACCTCAATCATCACTTTGTCTTCTAAGAGATGAATTATTAGGACTTCTCCTTACTCAGTAGTATATCTCCATTCACAAGAATTCCACAAAGCCTATCATAGATATGGTAAGGAAGATGAAGAATGATAAATCAGATATGGCATTTCAGATAGATTTTGATTTAATTTATCCCCTTACCACAAAACCCATGTATGCATAGCACTAATTCACTGACCATAGCTACACAACAATATTGGGAGGCTTAGTTACACCCATTATGGTTCTGTGATAAAGTAGAATTTTCTTTTTTTCTCCGTGGAATTCAGATTGCTACACCTAAAGTACAGCAATCTGAACTAGGGGTAAAGAGTCTATTAAAATTCTATTACAACCATAGACTTCAAAAATAGGACCAGAAGTAATACGACACTCTATGTAAGTAATGGATTGAATCAACATTGTTTTAGAGAAAGGGTATTTTGCATTTTAAAGAAGTAGAGTGTTGATGTGAATTTCCTCAAGCAGTTAAATAAGGGCTGACAGCGGGATTTATTCTGTGGGATTTAGTGATGATGGGGCGCTGGTCATGGTGACCCTGTGGGTCATCACAGCTGTGAAAATTGCAAGCCAAAGCAAACAGTCCTTTTATTTTTGCAAAAGTATACTTTACTTGGTTGTAAAATAGTCGATGTTCTTAGATTAAATATCTGAATATTGCTTCTGAAGGAGCAGGTGTCACCTTAAATCTAAAGTCTAGTTTGTTTACTGGCTGTATTTTATATCCTTTAGAAAATGACACAAAATGGCAATAAAATCATTGTAAGTATTCTACAGGGGAATATAAATGCCCTTTGGTTACAGTGTACATACCTTTATACATAATTCCAGTTTATTTTCCCTGGAATTATGTTAAATATGTAAAAAGCCTTTTCTCATAAAGGTAAAAATGCTAGATATTTCCAAGTTGTAATTTAGCATTAGTGTCAAAATTGCTTCAGAAAATAAGCTACTGTTACTGTTTCATTTCTTTTAAGTGTCATTCAGCATACTATATGTGATTTTGCACATAAATAAGCTTACATGATTTTATATCAGTGTTTGGGAAAAGTGGGATTAAAAATAATTTATTGGGTACAAATATGTAAAAATAACTGACACTATGAACTGGTTTTTTACATTGTTTTAGCATATTACCATTAAATAATTGCTTCAGGGAATTACAGGAGAATTTGTTCCATGAACCATATAGAAGAAACCATAATACTTCTATATCCACGCATTCTTAGAGGTAAAGAATCAGCACATTTGAAGATATTTCTTAGGTTAAAGGATACAGTTACAAAATGCACCAAAATATTTTCATGATATTTCTGCATATAGATATAAGTAAAAATAATTATGTTGACTTTTTTCATGAGTAAATTATCTTGGACTTTTAGGAAATGAGTATTAGCCTTATCAAATGGAGTCAAGATAAAAATCACTGATTAGTAGTATCATGGCATATTCTGAAAATGCTTCTCTCAAGCACTGACTTTTTGTTTGCATGGATTTAAAACATATTTTTTATACAAAAATTCAAAATTTTCCAAATTTACTGTAACTTTAGACTAATAAATACAGAGAAGCATGTTTTTTCACATTTTTCACATTTCCCATTTCACCCTTCAAGATCTGGTTTCTAAAATCCAATGGAATAGGGGAGAAAAGTATTCAGAAGTAAAAGTAAATAAATTTTTATTAAAGGTACAATATTCCATCTTTATCAACTGTGCAATAAAGATTTAATTCTTCCCCTCTATAATGTTTGTGTTAGACATTTAAGCAATACATTTAGTTAATATGTTAAAGCCTATTTTTAACACTGCTTCTTTATACTTAATATAGGTTTTAAAACATTTCCTATGACTTAAAATCCTGGGAAGTAGTTTTCTCTGATATGTCAGACGTGTATGTATTATTTCTGATAGATGTTTGAATGTAATAATATAATAAATCTTTTCTACAGATTTCATAAGGTCTAATTGTTTGAAAACTCAAAGAAAATCTAAAATACTGAAAATAATTTTATGTGTGTTTTCAAAAATAGTATCTGATCACTCTTTTTCTTATATACACAAATAAAGAACATGAGGTCTATAAAAACCAGAGATTATTAGTACATGATTGCCTCAAATTATTTATCAGTATAAATAAAGTACAGGTAAATTTAATATTTTATAAGATAGGGCAAGTGTCATGGTTTCAGAAGAGACCTATAGATTCTCTAAAATGTCTCTAAATGCTATATCTCAATATACAATAAGTAGAACCAAAATAATTCTTCATGGTTTTCTACAGAAACCAAACATAGTTGTACTAACATTAATTTAGTCACTAAAAGTTAATATTCGACCTTATCATTGAAATAGTTTCTTATAAGTTTCTTACACATTCCTGAAAATGTAGCTGAAATCTGCTATATTTATCTAATAATTATAGGATGCTAATTTTGAAAAAATTGTTATTTTCCCTCTTACAGTTTATATATATGCATATATATGTATGTATACATATATTTATATATATATGCACATACATTATATATGATATAATAACATATGTACATGTAATTTTTTTTTTTGTATTTATCCTACAGACAGAGATCACAAGTAGACAAAGAGGCAGGCAGAGAGAGAGGAAGGGA
The DNA here is from genome assembly GCF_010015895.1 of Lontra canadensis. Taxonomy (NCBI): domain Eukaryota; kingdom Metazoa; phylum Chordata; class Mammalia; order Carnivora; family Mustelidae; genus Lontra; species Lontra canadensis. The sequence continues at coordinate 9,328,712 of NW_022631015.1, forward strand.
AGCAGGCTCCCCACCGAGCAGAGAGCCCGATGCGGGGCTCGATCCCAGGACCCCAGGACCCTGACCTAATCCGAAGGCAGAGGCTTCAACCCACTGAGCCACCCAGGCGCCCCTATACATGTAATTTTATATGATAAATTAAACTTGAGGGAAGAATTGTCTAGCTTATAGTTTTGTGAAAAGCAAAATATCTCATACCAAGTTATACTGACCTAATTATTACTGACAAATAAAATCATTTATTTTGACACATACATATGGGAATAATAATTTTGCCACATAATTTTTCAAGTAACATAATTCATATATAGAATTTTATGAATTTTATATGAATTTTTGAATTTATATGAATTATATGAATTATATGAATTTTAAATATATATTTAAAAGATCAGTAAATGTGCCTATGTAAGACTTCTGTGGTCGTAGGACAGGAAAATGTCTTATAAGTGACATTATATTCTAATACTAATCTGATCATTGAGTTCGTCTTTGCTCTTATATTCTGATTCTTTTTTAAAATATTTCTTATGATAGGGCCTAAGTTTTAGATAGACAAAATGATGACCCTCTACAGTTTATTAAAATAGCCAATCATTCGTAGCAAAAGAAAAAGGCAAAATAGCATCAAGACCCTATTTTTTAAAAAAATTAAAAGAAGTGGTAACTGTTAAGTTTGAATTTGAACACCAGAAATAAAAGACATTAATGCACTTGAAATTTTTAACAGTATTTTATGCAAAGCCATAATTGTTGCTATTACTATTTCATTTTAATGTATATTTCCAATATCATCACATAAGTAAACGTGTCCAAAGGACTCACTGCATCTTTTTACATAGGTGTTGTGCTAGAAATGTAAAGTGGCCCAAATTTAAGGAATAAAAATGTGACTTTCCCCCATTCACATGAGTACATTAATTTTAGTATCTTCTTTAGACAAATCCATACAATGAAAAAAACACACGAATGTTTTTTTTTTCTTTCCCATATGCGATGTCTTTCAACAAAAGAAAAGCTTGGATGGAAGAAATCCTCCCATGAAAATGAAAGCTATCATCAACAATTTATACATTTCATGCATATATTCCAGAGATCCCCAATTTCCTTTACTGTTCTCTTGATTTCTCTTCCACATCAGTGCATACATTTCTCTCTCTCACACACACTGCCGATTGGTCATTGTGGTAGATGAATGGGGGGATTTCGAAATTCACGGAAGAGTCTTCCAGAAAGGTACGAAAATATAAGAGTTAAAACCGAAAAGTCTCTGTCATTTGTCTGATGTTCCCTTGCAACTCACTCACTCACGGACCAAATGTAGTTTCCCCCCAACTCGGATTTTTCCAAGCATCCTGTAGATTGGCAGGGGACATTTCAGCTTCATCCGCTGTCTTCTCACTGAGACCAAAAAAGGTGAGGTCCACTCTCTCAACACCTGCTCTTTGCACTGTGTGGTCATTCAATTCTGCGAGTGAAAGAAAAGCCCAGAGCCGAGTAAAACCCACCTAATAACAAAATTCTGTTTCCATTTTTCTTTTTTGCCTTTCTTCTCCCGCTGCTTTCTATCAGCAGAGCACTTAACAATCACTAATTGGTTAATGTGTTATTTAGGCAAGTATTAATATTCTCATTTTGCAGACAAGGAATGAGGCTTCCTGCTGTGTATCTTCTGGCCCTGGGTAAGGAGCTCTTCAGACGGGAGATTCAAAGTAGGTGAGCCCGTCCTCTGGAGGCCCAGAGACTTGCCTGGAGCCGCTCATCTGGGTCTCACAGAGCCTCTGTGAGATCGCTGAGTTCCTGACTCCCACTTCTCTGCTCAGACCACCGGGCGACACTGCCTCTAATGACAAAAAACCCTTTTCCCATTCCACCCCAACCAATGCTCCAAGGACTTTCTTAATTGCGACAGATACCCTGGGATTGGTAAGCTTATTTGTGACTTGATGAATCTGCTCTAGTCTTGCCTGGGTTTCTAGGTTTTGTAGCACTAAAAACTTTAAAGTAACTTTATTCAGAAAACACACACACACACACACACACACACGCGCACACACACACATGATATCCTGCCTACCTATGGAGCAGAGATGAAGCATTGCTCTCTGAGAGTCTATGGCAACACTGAGCTCAGATGGGGCTGATAAAAATAGAATTAAAGAAAGGTGCTCATGGCCAGACAGACCAGTGATGATCTCAACAAGTATGGAGGGGAACTCATTTTTTTCTTTTACAATTTTATTTATTTATTTATTTATTTGAGACAGAGGGAGAGAGAGAGAGGGAGCATGGTGCGAGAGAAAGCACAAAGTGGAAGGAAGGAGCAGGCTCCGCCTGAGCAGGGAACCCAAAGCAGGGCTCTATCCCAGGACTCTGGGATCATGACCTGAGCCAAAGGTAGATGCTTAATCGACTGAGCCAACCCAGTGCCCCAGGACCTTACATTTTAAAGCAAAATATGCAGAACACAGTAAGGGCTATGTCATTCAAGGGTGACAGGCCTGGATGGAAAAAAAAAAAAAAAAAAGGCAAACACAAATCAATAGGAAAGATCCTTTTTACTATGACTTCTGTATCAGACCCACAAAATCTGACCTCTTGAGAGTCGAACTCGTTCTGTTCCAAAAACATGATTTTCCATAAAAATAAAACCTTGAAGATAATTTGTTCATACCCAAATCGGTAGGGTTTTATTGAGATCAAAAAAAGGTTAATATATGACCTATATTTCATACCAGGATAAGGAGAGACTTCAAGATCACTCTTGTCACAGGTTAGAGCTGTGTTAAATGTAAATGAATTTAGATAACTGGATATCCTATTTAAAAACGACCATAAAACCTTTGAAAGTAGTGTTCAGGCTATAAGGCTGAAGCAAAATTTCATCCATTTTTATTTTATGGGTTTTGCCACATCTAATTTGTGAATAAATTAAGCTTGGACACAGCAACCTGTTTCTTCCCATGTCAGAATATCCATTCAAAATGTGGCTTGGATCTCACAGGTGTCTCTAAGTGGGTCTAAGTGATTCCCAAAGTTTAAGTTCCCTCGATTCACATAATGTGATACATTTCATGTCTGTTTCCCTGGTCAGAGTGGCATGAAATCACTTAACAGCAGCACAATATTAATTGTGAGAAATCTCCATCCTTAATTGAAAGGATATCACGGTGCCAGATTACCAACCACATAGAACAATTTGGCACCCAGAAAGTCAATGCAATTTAACAGATTTCCTAGCGCATCAATAACGTACTTAGCACAGAGAGAGTGAGCTCCAGGGTAGAAGTTAACTTTAATCCAAGTAGGAGACTATTTATAAATCATAATTTTAAAAGTCAAATAGATTTATCTTTCATCTGAAAAGTATAATCTACCTAGTTGTTGATATTTGAAATTTCTTGTCAATGCATGCATCTTTGGGGAAGAAATACACTAATTTCATTTTTCACTGAGGTTGCAGAGGACAAGACCAGCCTCGAATATCCTCCCATTTCAGGTTTTATAGTTCAAAAGGTCAGTAATACACCTGGAAGTACCTGGTAAGGATCCGGAGAGATAGAGAGGAGACTAGGATGATTGTCGAGTAACTAGACGTGAGGCTGAAAGAACATGTGTCTAATTTTTAAGTTGCTCTAGAACTTGTTCCTAGGAGACCTGTCCTCTAGGAGACAAAACTTCATACTAAAAACATGTTTAGAGAGGCTAGATAAAATGTCATACTGGAGATCAGTGTTAGAGAAGGTACAAGGGGTAGGTCTGTTTGAAATGGGTTACACAGAGTTCATGGAGCTAAAAGCATGTAACGTAAAGCATGAAGAAATCAGTATGTCTAGACTGCAGACCTACGAGTAAGCAGGATGTCATGCAGGCATTTGCTGGGGTCTGCAAAAAGGGGGAAAGCTGGTTTAGAATTTGCTAGAATCTCTATTGGGCACAGGTTCAGAAGTGCCGAGGGCCACTTCCATTACTGTATTATTACCATCACTAAGGCAGAGGTGGTGAAAACACAGACAGAGGGTCAGCGGGGCCCATGAGCCCGATTGCCTCATCATTAAATTCTCCCAGAAGTGATTTTATTTTTTAGCCTAATGTTACTATTAGTCCTTGGAAAAAAAGATGTTTACAAGTTGAATGAATTTAATGTTGCATGATCCATAATGCTTTGTCATCTTTATTGCACCTTTTTTTTTTTTTAATAAAAAGAACTAAAAGTACTTTGCAGATGTGATCCCATTAATCTGCCCCAAATCTCTATGAGGCAGGCGGTTTAAGTCTCCATAACCCAGTTTTACACATAAGAATGTCGGCAGAGAGCATGGCAAGTGAGTAAGGCAAGATTCTGGAGCAAATGCAGAAGTGAATGAACCCGAGGGCCCTGGGGATCGCTCTGCTCCTAGGAACGGGCCACCTCATGCCAGGGCTTCCCGCTCAGAGGTCAAGGTCGGCAAGCTGCCCTAAGATGTTTTGTAGCAGAAGCAGAGACATCCTCAGTGTCTTGGCTTCTTCAGGTCTTTCAGTGCATGGTATGTACACATATATAAGTACATGCCGGTGCAAATTAAAAACGAAAATAAAAACCAAACAACAACAACAAAAATAAATAAAAAAAAAAAAAACAAAAAAAATTAAGCTGACAGTTTTGTTCCTTAAGGTTATTCCTTAAGCAAAGGTTTCAGAAACCTAAAAAGGATCATATGCCAAAGTACATATAGCAGTCCTTGACCCAAACCCTCAAAGAATTCAATCAGATACAGTCAAAATCTCCCCACCTGTTGCTTTACTGCAGTATACACAGCTCTGTCACTTTCACCCCTCAGTAAGGGAGCGAGGAGGTCAAGTGATGGAGAATCTTGCCTGGCACATCTGTGCTTTTCCCAGGAGAGTGTCTCTGTGAGTCATTCCAGTACTCAAATGCTGTCAGGGGATTGGGATCATAGAAAGGAGGAGCTCCCTAGTTGCAACCCTGATCTCTAAGCCACTTGAAATTTCCTCAAGGTTCTATTCAAGGCAATTGTAAGAGGACAGATTTTTATGAACTTTATAACAAAAATACAATGGTAAGAGTCCATAGGGAAAGGGTGAAGTATTCTGCAGATTCTTACCAATTAATATTGTGCCACTGTTAAGTGATTTCATGCCAACATGACCAGGGAAGCCGACATGAAATGTATCTAAACTTTCCTCCTCCTCTACACTTTATTTCCACCATCTAATGTGAAATAACATTCTTTCAGACTTCAGAATTCAACAACACTGGTGCAAATAGGACCAACCCTCGGGTTTCACCATGCCATGAAATGTGGATTTTAAGAATACGGTGCAATGTGAGAGATTCTTTTTTTTTTTTTTTTAAGATTTTATTTATTTATTTGACAGACGGAGATCACAAGTAGATCAGGCAGAGAGGATCAGGCAGAGAGAAGCAGGCAGAGAGAGAAGAGGAAGCAGGCTCCCCGACAAGCAGAGAGCCCGATGTGGGGCTTGATCTCAGAACCCTGGGATCATGACCTGAGCCAAAGGCAGAGGCTTTAACCCACTGAGCCACCCAGGCGCCCCGAGAGATTCCTTTTTAAACTAAACTCAATTCACCTGCGGACTCTCACTTTTTAAGGGAAGTCACGGCCTGAAGATGGTGGCTAAGTGCTCATTTAACATTTTAAAAGATTTAGGGATGGGGACTTTATTTTTTAAGGTTTTTCTTATAGAAAAAATATGAAACGGCCACCAGCTCACTCATTTTGTGTGAGATCATTTAAGCAAGGGACTGCATATTTTCCTGAGGCATTGAAGTATGCCCATGGACCCTGAGAACCCTTCTTCATCAATCTACAGGTATTGACAAATGCTACCTGAATCAAAGTTCTTATGGGCTAATCCTGAATTATTTCACTTGATTTGTTTCCTGTCTCTCTCCCTCAAATATATCTGCAGAAACAATTTATTTCTTACATAATACTTTTATTTCTTTAGAAAACACTAAAACATTTCTTCAAGGCTATTATGGTATTAGAAACATTATATGATATGCTTGCAAAGTAATTTTGAAACCTTTGAAATCAAGTATAAACACACACACACACACACACACACACAAGCATATACATTCATGCACTACAACATACACACGACTTGCATTAAAATATTTTCATATGAACGTACCTCAACAATGGCGCCATTAGGGAGTCGGAGAAAATGGCGGTATAGCTCTTGGAACCCACTGGGATAAACGGTGTATATAGATACATGAGAAGTAATATCCCCTGGACCAAGTGCAGACACAGAAATTTCATTTTGCTGTTGGAGGTCACAGCTGGAGATTCTGGACTTGACGCCATGGTTTTTCCAGATATAATCATACACTGCCACCTAGTGAGACACAACCCCCCCCCCACCCCGCCACAAGCCCCCCAGCCCCAGAAAAGAAGAGAAAAAAAAAATTAATTAACTTCTGGTAAGAGCATAACCAATTTTAAATGATTTTACAATAAATCTGGAAGTCGCTGCCATCTGCAATGCCTGCACTCTGTTCCATGCATATTTTTATGACATATATCTAAGTGGTGAAGATAGGCAAATCCCCCGTGTGTGCTCCATAAAGTTAATTCTACACAGATGAAGCTGTAATTGGCTCCCGTATTAACCCAGAGTAGGAAGATCAAGCAGGATGTGACAATGACAATGTTGATTAAAAAAAAAAAAAAAAATGCTTACGAATGGTGTTATGAACGGGTGTTTGCGTTTTCTCATCCAAAAGAAATCCCTGCTCCTTTTTTCCTTGTTCTCACTGTGCTAAGTGCTAAGTCTCCGGCATCATCAAGACAGTGACGAGATAAATTAAAGATACATTTTGCTGAAGTGCACAGGGCAGGATTTTTGCATACTTTATACATTTACCTACTATTCTTCCTTCGTAATGTCCCCGACTCTTATACTTACGGGACTTTATTTCTAGTAGGATTTCTCAGGTAACAATTCCATTTTCTGATACAACGTACCTGTGGGGTCTTCATTAATATTAACTGAATTATGAGTGAGTGAAAAAGACACTGTTTTATTGCTTGTTTAAAATAGTAGTAGGGCACGGGGGCCTGGGTGACTCAGTCAGTTAAGTCTCTGCCTTTGGGCTCAGGTCATAACCCCAGAGCCCTGGGATTAAGCCCCACAATGGGGGGAGGGGGAGGGCCTTGCTCAGCAGTGAGTCTGCTTCTCCCTCTCCTTTTTCTCCTGCTGTCCCTCACTCATCCTTTCACTCTCTCACTCACTCTCTCAAATAAATAAATAAAATCTTTAAAAAGTAAAATATTAGTGATGAAGATCAGACTATAACACTCTAAAATTTGTTTGTGGCCGATAAAGCTTCTGGTCTCCTGATATCTTTGTTAACATTGCCTACAACCACTGAGTTATATAGATGCTTTCTATAATTTCCAATTCCCATATCTGCAGATGCCAGTTGTTTCAGGATCAGAGAGAGGAAAGGAGTCAATGGATTTCTTTCCTCACTGGCTTTTTCTGAGGCAGAAAACATTTATCTGTTGTTGCAGACAGTCCAGATCAAACATGTGTTCCAAAATTAACTCCTCCTAAGATGATTTACAAATATTTTAAACCCTCAGAAAGACAGAAAGATTTAAAAAATATGAAAGAAATTTCTGGTCAATTGCTGTTTACTTCAAGTCCATAATTGACAATAAACTTCCAAGATTCCAGCTGGCAATTTTTTTTTTCTTTGACAAGATTGAAATCTGGATGAACAGGTAAAGAAGAGGTAAACGTCTTGAAATGGCTTCCATGAGAGGACAGATCAAGGTCTATTATAATTAAAAACAGAAGTTTCCTGAGGATCCATTCTATCTTAGATTTCTGAGGAAATCGAAACACGCTTGCAAGAATTCACAGTAAACATACAGTTAATGGAAAACTCCTCTTTGGTGAGTGAGTGCACAGAAGGCATCTTCCTAAGGAGATAAGCTTTGAGTTAGGTCTCAAGGCCTTCACAGGATTGCAGTAGAGATGAAAAATGCCAAAGATGTTTCTGGCAAAGGAGCAGGAATCCTACGGCACTGATATGCAAATGCAGCTGGGATTCCAGAGCCCCGGAATGGTCCAGTGGACTGGATTGTAGCAGGGACGTGAAGACACAGATGCAAGGCTGGAAACATCATTTGGGATTGCAAAACTGTCACCTTCTGGGCTAAGCTATTTTGAGCATAATTTGTAAAGGGGGAATGGTGTGGTTTGAGCAGAGGAGAGGTTTGATTTGTATTTTAGAGTAAGAGAGCTGAAAGCAAGGTGGAGGGTAGGATGAGGATGAAGGATGAGAAGGATGAGAGATTGGAGTTCATCCTGCCCAAGACAGATGATGAGGCCTGGGTGCTTGGGCTGTGGCAGTTAGGTTGGAGACAGAGTACATGATTTCTTTTCCTGAGGTAGATTCATCAGAGTTTGGTCACCAGGTCGTTACGAGCTGTGACCAAAAGAAACACCTCAAAGGTCACAACAAGCACGAGACCCCACAGACCCGTGAGTCCACAGAAATGTGCTACGGAGAGGGAGCAGGCAGTGCACGTTTGAGGAGGGACAATCATTCATAGAACATACATGAAGGAGAAATTCATTAAATTATGGCATAACTGTGGCAGCAACTATGCAACTATAAATCAATGTATATAATTAATTCTTCATCTGCGTGGTAGCCTGGTAAGGATGTGAAGCCATACCACACATCGCCAGGTAATATCAGGCAATGAATGATGACAGGCTGCTCTTCAGGCCCCTCCAGAAGTCTGTGTGGGATCAGAACCGAGGCCTTGTAGCTCTCCACCCCGTGCACACAGCTCCAGGCCAGGTATTACATGTCTCTCCTTCTCTTCTTTAAAGGCAGCCCATTCACCGATGTTTCCCAACCTCTGAATGTAGAAGATTAAGCTTCAGGAAAAGCAGAATAAAATAAATGGGATGGGAACAAGCATGCCATGTCCCGGAGACCTACCTGTCTCTGCTCATTGCACGAAGTACTGGTGAAAAGGGAGTTAGATTGGAGCCCTGATAGATCAGAGCCTCTCCGTCTGAGAAATGCAATGAACCCCCCCTGTGTTGCTCCCCTAGACACCGTGGGTCTGTTGAAATGTCTGTGAAGATGTGCACATTTGTCTGAAAAGCAGCAGTTCAGCCTTCAGAAGTTAACACATTTCAAAAGGTAAGTGACCTTGACGTTGTGGGCAGTAAAATCCTACAGAGTAGATTTTTTAAATAATTTTTACCCAGCTGGATATGCACTTCCTTCTTCCTCTCCTTTGTAACCATCTCTAGCCCTAGGGAAGAGAACATAACTTGCCTTCTGCCCAGAGACATCTTTCATCTAAGTGTCTAGGAAGAAAGGGAGAGGTAGACTTGAAAGGAAGTCAGCAGTATTTAGTGGCAGGTCTTAATGTGGGCAATTCACACACACACACACACACACACACACACACACACACGAGTATATGTATATTTTAATTTAATGCTGCCAGTCTGCCAGGTTGGTATATTATTCTCATTTTATAGATTAGGAAACTGAAGCTCAGAAATGTGAAACAGCTTGTCCAGACACACAGTTATGTGGTCATCTTTACTAAGAGATCATTCTTATTCCATCGCCTCAGAGAGCCCTACACTCCTGGCCCCTCTCCACGACTTCACTCACTGTCCTCTCTGATGAATGCAGAACAAGAAATCCGAGAAGCCTCCTTGCTCTGCCCTCTTGTTCTGTCCCATCCAAGCTGCCTCTAGGAAGTCCCCATATTCTCTGCCTGTCCATAGTCTAGCGCTCACAAGACCAGCCTCTTCTGAGCAAGACCTTGCATTCCAGCTCCGTCTGTGCCGACTCTCCTTTCTTATGGGGCGATGAATGAACAAGCCCACTTGGCAACTGATCTAGAGCCATATCTTCCAAACAGCTTTATCAGTAATGAGGCTGACATTTGTATTGCCTTTGGTCTGGTTCCTGTGTTTCCTTAATTTTCTCAAATAGCTCAGATGGGGAAAAGAGGTGTATTACGTAGGAGCCCCCTGGAGCCCCCTGAGTCCCCAACAATAATCAGACAGCTCTGGTATTTGAACCCAGGTTGGACTGACTCTAAAGCCCAGGTACTTCTGATTTCACTGTGGGGGTAGAACATTTGATCACGTAGGACACTATTATCTTTGTGAGTTAGTGTGTGTCTGCAGAATGGGGATGTGTCTAAACATGATTCTGGAAGCTGAATTTCCCTTTCATTTAAGTGCTCCTATGGAAGAAGCTGAGGGAAGATTTTTTTTCCATCCTTGGTCAGGGTGGGAACTTTGTAAACATCCTTCTTGACTCAAAAGGGGTGTTGTGGAGTATGGCATGAAACAAACAGGAGGAGAGGCAGCATCCCAATTCCTACCAAATGAAGACCACGATAGCTCATGGAAGTTTCTCAAGGGTCTTTGAATTGAAGATGAACTGGAAAAAGTACTGGAGTGTGTTTTCCTCCACTCTTTTGGAACTTAAGGTTGTAAAACAAAAGCAATTGGGGTCATTTTCAGGATTTCTAGCTAGCAGTTCTTAAGATAGCATCATCGGATATCTATCAACAATCAAGCGTGCGGATCAAGTGAAACCCTATTATTTGGGGCACGCACGTCCTCATAGAAAAGAAGGCAGAGCAGAGCAGAAGGGAGGGAGAGAGACCCATAAAACCTCACTAGAAATGGTTAAGAATCTGAACCAGATGTTCACGCAGAAGAGAATATTTTCAGTTACCTGCTGATATATTGAACATTCTCCCATTGGCCATGAACACATCCTACCCTACGGGTAATTGCTTTATATTCTGACTTACAACCGAAGACAGCCTGAAGCAATTGGGGATGCTTAGCTTTGAAACCTTCTTAAAATCCTCCCTAGGGTTAAGAAAGTAGGGCAAGGTAAAAAAAAGAAGAACATGGATTTTTATAACAGGAACTAAATCCGAGAAAGGCAGATCAGAGGGTGGACACAGAGGTGAGGAGTGATGAGGAAATCACCATTCGATTTTTCGGAGGTCCTTTGGCTCACATCTGAGTAATCCATGTGGGTGAACGTGATTCTCGGCAACTATGCCCTCTTGACATTTAGCTCTATTTCTTTAAAGCTAGCTGTTGAGCAACACGCTTCTTGGCAAACTGACCTGTGACCGTTAGTAACTGTTCCCATGTAGTATTTCTCAGTTAATTTTATTTCAGGCCACGAAGGCAATTCAAATAGAGGAAGGGAAAGATTTGTTAAGGCAAATACCAGACAACCTTGGACATTCTTGCCTAGGGCCGGTGAAGGATAAAAAAGAAGGAAACAGGATATGATTTTTTTCTATAAACCGCATTTTCTCTAGATGCCTTTGTTTTCCATTTCCTAGTGAGGAGTGGTTAAACTATTTGGTAGTTGGGATAATATCCATGGAAAATTGGAGTTCACTCGGTATTTCTGCAAAACGATAGGCCAGAAGACATCTACCGTGCCCTTCGGAATCCTAAGGTAACTCCACAAGTGAACTCTCCTGCCATTGGAAATCTCTTTCCTCTTTCATTAAACCCATCAACTCTGTCCCTTCATTTCCAAGTGAGCCCAGAGCGAATTAATAGATCTAGTGAGACAAGTGAGTAGAGACTACACATTAGGACACACTTGAGGAGCTTAATCTGGAGGCACAAAAGCTGAGGAGAACCCACAAAATGCTCAACCCACAAACAATAATCCTTAAATGAAGTTCATGGTTCAGCAGAAAAACAAGTTAAGGGCAGTAATTCAATGGTAGGCATAACAGGCCGGAACAGGTTCAAATGTTGCATATTTCACAACAGAGCTTAATTAAAACAGGACTATGAGGCTGTTAATTGCATTATAATAGTTCAGTATGAAATTAGGTCTGATGTGAATGTCCTTATAGTGGATTTGTTTATGTTATTATAATTACACAGTGGTACATAGATTTGTTGCATAGATACATTTTTAAAAGGCCAGCTCTTGGGTGGATTTCTTTTTCTTCCTCGCTGGAATTTGCACTCTATTTACAAGTGTGGAAAGTCGGCAAGAGGGAACCAGGGTCAGGAAACTAGGTCATACTGGATGATCCACTCGGTCTCCTGTGTATTTGAAGCTTAGAACTCCAAATAAGTTGTGCCTCTATGATGGTGATTTTATTCACCATTTCTTTGGGAGAACATGTGTCATTACAAACAACTGGGTCTCAGGAAAATAGGTGTCTTACCCAAAAGTGCTTGTTTTGGCTTAGAAAGCAATGCCTTCCCTTAGAATCACTGAATGCAAACCTATGGTTAATCTTGTGTCTGTAGTTCCCCAATATCATATAGCCGGGTATAAATAAAACAAATGTTGGGGCACCTGGCTGGCCCAGTCATTAAGCGTCTGCCTTCAGCTCAGGTCATGATCTCAGGGTCCTAGGATCGAGCCCCGCATCAGGCTACCTGCTCCTCAGGAAGCCTGCTTCTCCCTCTCCCACTCCCCATGCTTGTGTTCCCTCTCTCGGTGTGTCTCTCTTTGTCAAATAAATAAATAAATCCTTAAAAATAAAAAATAAATAAAAAATAAAAAATAAAAAATGTCAACATTTCAAAGATTTGGGTCTAGTAAAAGATGGCAACTCCTGTAAACAGAATGGAAAAGACATAGCAGGAGTGGATTTGGTTTTCCGAATATAAAAATGGATATTGTTCCTTGACTCATCCATAGTTTCCACTTTTTGGATGAAGACAAACTTGGCTCACACAAAAACGTAACCTATGACCTTGGCCTAAACACTAAACCTGAGATAATATCAGAAGTTTGGGAAACATAGACTACATATTTGATAATGTTTTCGATTTTTACCAAGACATTTTTATTTCCATGCAGTTGCAATTTGGGACATTTCTTCATTTTGTGTGTTGCTTTGAAATAGAACAGCAAAAAATTAATAGAAGATTACCTACAAATAAATTAGGTAACTAAGATGATTATGCCTTCGTTTTTTCTTTCTTTAACATAACCATTAGGAGTATAGAACAAGCACTTAAGTAAATTTGAATCAATTTAGAGAAAGGTAATAAACTATGTTGCATTGTCAGAAAGCCATACTTCTAAACAAAATCACCTGTGCTTAATTTAGGTAGAAATTATGCAATGTGGGAAAGATAATATATCTCTGTATGTGGGTGTGTACACACTTCATAGTGAGTTTTGCTAATGTGAATATCTCTAATTTTAAGAACCCCCAAATTTTACATCTTGCATCTGTTAGCAGAAATGTATGCTTTTTTCATAGCACTTCTGCAAAATTCTTAAGAAACACACTAGGAAACCACAAAGAACTTGACTTCTGGTTATGATATTTTTCGAAGCTCTTGGGAATAGAAGTAAATGAAAGAAAAAGTTACAGGTTATTTCATACAAGCAGAAAGTCACAGGTCTTAGCGGTATTCCCAAGGCTTTTGCTTGTACATATGTATACAAACATTAATAGTAGCACAATACAACTGTAGGTGAGCAACTACAGATTTGTTTCCAAGAAAGCACAAGCAAAGAGTAACTCCATCGCCCCACTTCTATGCATGGGAAGCCCTGGGAAGAGAGGACTCTAAAGGGAAAACATGAGCTCAGGAGCAGAGAGGAGACTCAAAAGATGACAAAAGGAAGAAAGGTCATGAAAAACAAAACAAAACAAACAAACAGACAAAAAATTTTGCTCCAGCCACCCACGGCCTTTGAAGATAAATCCCACAGGTGGCAAATGCATTTGTTTAAATGGAAAGCAGTCATGATGACGTGGTTAGCGCTATTTTCCATTCATATACTCCACTCTCTATGAACACACAGAGAAAAAAATGTTTAATTATATGGTCTGATTGCATATAAACCATGGCCAAAGAATTGCACCACATACTCAAATCATCAAGTTTAAAAGGAGACTTTTTCTTCCCCTGAATTCCAGAAAGAAAAAAAGAAAAAAAAAACAAACAAACAAAAAAAACACATGAAATTCTCTGTGATCTAATATTTTAGTTTCTGGTCCAAAAGAACTGAAGGCAACTAATTGGACTGACTCAGTTAAGACAGCCAGTTTTAGTCCAATTACCAGGAAGAAAGAAACTGGACTATATATATATATATATATATATATACACATATATATATATATATATATATATTTTTTTTTTCCCCTTTCCAGATAGCAGCCTGGCAGTATGATCTATAGACCCGGCTAGAATTTATTTAAACCCATGCATCCAACTAAGCCACTAAATCATTGATAAAATGAGCTTCAGGTATCTGCAAGAATGAAGATTACTTGTTCTTTTTGAAATATTTATTCAACCAACACCTCTATCTTTGCTTCGATGTGCCATGAGCTCTCTATCAGGAAATTATTCATCCAAAAGGGTACCCTAGTGGCTGATCTCTTGATTCTAGTGGCTGATCTCTTGATTCTTATCCCACACCTTTAGTTTAATTTTCTCTAATGGCAAAAAAATACCGAAGTGTAAGACAAGCAAAAGATGGAGGGAGGAGTTGTCTCTATGTATAAGTGTGTATGTGTGAGTGTTTTATTTTCTATTTAGGAAAAATTACTCCCAAAAGGTAGTTGCCCAAATATTTTTGCATCAGCTACAATGAACAAAACTATATAAATTATAATTTCTTTATACCCTAACCACTTTTTTCCCCTAAACTTTAGGTAGTATAAATTGGCTGAAAATCTGGGAGAGAGAGTTGGCAGCAGTAAGAGTAAATTTACCAAACACTGAGCATGCTCCTACATGAGCTTTTGTAATGACTATTGCATGAATCTTCCCCAGACACCTACCAACTCACTCTCTTCCTTTAAAAATGCTACTCAAATGTCACCCTATCAGTGCATCTCTTCTGACTGCCCCCCGTATGAAATAACCCTTCCACCCTCGGCCAAACCCTATGCCTTATTTTCATCATATCATTTGCTAAAAGTGTTACTAGCAACCATACTATAGATTTACACTTTTCCCACACACAAACGTGAGCTTCGTGAGAAAAAGGAAGAGAGCTTGGCTCATAAGGGACATCAAATTTTGATTTGCTGAAGGGATACATAAATGAATTAAGTGATTTGGATTGATTCAGTATTGAAGGCAGTCTGTTTTTGTTCGTTTTTTTTGTTTTGTTTTGCATACTTATCTTTGAAGCTGCTGAAATGGATTCATTTCTGCCAACTCCAAAATGGATATGCAAAGCTACCCCTCTTTTATATCATTAAAAAAAAATATATACTAAGGCCATGCCTTCAGAAGCATCAGTGAGATGAACTCTCCACCAACTTCCCGCAATGCAAGTTGTAACTCCTTATTTCCTAATTTAGTGAAGTTTGTTCAGCTGCTATCTTATCACACCATCCTCCTACTCCACCCACACGCCTAAGACTGCCTGTGTCATAACTCTCCTGGAATAACACCCCTTTGCACGCATATAAACCTTTGCTCCAAAGCGATGATGCATTATATGATAATTAATTGCCTTATTAACAGCCCAACAAATAACGAAATATTATTTTGATTGGAATGGTAGTGATTTAATGGTGGGGGGGGGGGAAGGAGTGTATTTAATCTAATACCTTCCTCTTACAGGACCAGGGAATATTTTCCAGTTGTTTTTCACAACTATGAAATAAATCAGAAGGTGTTGTTTGTGCTTTAAAACTAGGTCTTTTGTCAGGGCACCTGGGTGGCTGTCAGTTGAGCGTCCCACTCTTGGTTTCTGTTCAAGTTGTGATCTCAGGGTCCTGGGGTGGAGCCCCATCTTGGACTCCCTGCACAGAGGAGTGTCTGCTTGTGTCCCTGTCTCTCCTCCCATCCCTGCTCGAGAGCTCTCTCTTTCTCTCTGAAATAAATAAATAAATCATAAAAAAAAAACACCTAAGTCCTTTTTCATTATTCAAAGACATGTTTGAGTCACGCATTCAAGCCAGATGTCATGAGATATTCAGGTTAAACCCTATTACCTGGGGCTCCATGAAACTCACAATTTAGCATGGGAAGTGAGACACAAATGTAGATAACTCTCATTTTCAACGAAGAAGTTTTAAATGCCCTACGAGAGACTAAAAATTCTAAAAGATTTGAGGAGGGCTAAATCATGTGTGTAAATAATGACCATAGGGGCCCATGCTGGACATTTCCCCTCAGCCGAGAGTGAACTAACAGAAAGTTCTACCTAGAAAGATAAAGGATATCATCTCAAAAAATAAAAGAACAGGGGAAATTCACATTCATCTTTCAACCAAACTTCTAGTTTAGTGACTTTCAGTGAGTCTAAATTTCCAGAATGTTAACACCTTTTGAGATTTCAGAAGATTTTGTCAGTTTCCTGATTTCATCATCAGACTTACACTTTTGTTCTGAGTGTAGTTTTCTCTTTGAGCATGAAATTCCCGGGGCAGAATAAAAAAAGAAGGAAAACAGCATTTAGAAGAATGATCACAGCAGTAGCTATTTGGGGAAAGATTAATTAAGAATAAGAATTATAAATAATACTTATTTAGGACTCATTATATAAAAGGCGCTGGTCAAAGCACATTCACTCATTTCAGTCATTCACTGAAATCCCGCCTTGAGAATGTAGAGAGCCAGAACTGAACCAACAAAACAAAATCCTTGGTCTAACTCAGATGACATTCCAAGGGAGGAAAACATAAGGTATGTAACTGAATATATCATAAGTGCTATGGAGAAAAAGGAAACAGTGTAAAGGATGAGGCACTGGGTGGAGTGGGGATGATAAAAGGCTACGTCGTTGCTATTTTTTCTTTTATTCAGGGAAAAAAATCTCTGGGAAGGAGACCACAGAATAAGTCTGAATGAAGTGAAGGGTAGCAGTCATGTCTATAAGTGGGAGAATAATGTCAGAAGAAGGAACAGCAAGTTTAATAATGGCTATGAGGGGCATACACTTGCCTTATGATCAAAGAGAAGCAAAGAAGCCAAAAGAATTGAAGCAAAGTGAGCAAGGGGAGAAAAAGAAGGTAAGATCAGAGTGATAGAAGTCTGGGGCAAGAAGCCAAGCATTCGGGGATATGAAGACCACTGAAGATGACTTTTGGGGTGCCTGGGTGGCTCACTCATTAAGCATCTGCCTTCAGCTCATATCATGATTCCAGGGTCCTGAGACTGAGCCCCACATCAGGCTCCCTCCTCGGTGGGAAGCCTGTTTCTCCCTCTCCCAAACCTCTGCTTATGTTCCCTCTCTCGCTGTGTCTCTCTCTGTCAAATAAATAAATAAAATTTTAAAAAGAAAAGAAAAGAAAAGAACGATGGCTTTTACGATGATTGGACTGAAAAACCATTGCGTATTTGTGAACAGAGTAACATCTACGACATCACAGAAAGAATCACTCTGGCTGACCTTGAGGGATAAACTGAGATGGGGACCACACTATGGATCAAATAGTGTTCCCCTGAATGATATTTAAGTCTTAAATCCCAGTACCTAGGAATGTGAACTTATTTGGGTATAGAGCCTTCCCAGTCCCATCAAAATGAAATCAGTAGGGTGGGTCCTAATCCAGTAGAACTTGTCTTTATTAAAACAGGGAATCTGGGGATCCCTGGGTGGCTCAGTCAGCTAAACATGTCCAACTCTTGATTTTGTTCAGGTCGTGATCTCAGGGTTGTGTTATCAAGCCGTGCGATGGGCTTCACCCTCAGCATGGAGTCTGCTTAAGTTTCTCTCTTCTCGTTCTGGCCCTCCCTCAACTCATGCATGTTCTCTCTCTCTCTCTCTCTCTCTCAAATAAATAAATAAATAAACAAACAAGCAAACAAGTATTTAAAATGGGGAATCTGGACACAGAGACAGACATGCATATGCAGGGAGAATGCCACATAAACACGATGGTGGACATTGGGTGGATTCACCTACAAGCCAAGGAATGCTAAAGATGGCCCTCAAACTGCCAGAAGCCAGGAGAGAGGCATGGAACTGTCAGAAGGATCAACCCAGCCAACACCTTAACCTTGGATTCTAACCCAGGACTGCAAAGACAATACGTTCCTATTGTTTAAGCTGTGTACTATGTGGCACTTTGAAATTGCAGCCCCAGGAAACTAACACAGGCAATGATCCACTTTACATGAATTACTACATTTAATGTTTATTATAAACCTAGATGGTTATTATTCCAAATCTCAGGTGAAGAAAATGAAGTATAGCAGGGAGAGGGGTCAACCAACTTACTTAGGATGAATTAGTAAATTGTAGGGCCAAAGTATGGTTGTAAAGACATCCGACCCCAAAACCCAGGCTTTTAAACTCTGTCTCTATTGCTTCTCTAAGGGCATATTTTAAAACTGTGAAGTGGGGGGGAAATATTGTTGCCCACCATTTCAATGAAGCTAGGAGATTATATTCATTATAAGGCATAAATGTAAAAATTAAATAGCTATATCTGTGTTTTTTATTATTGAAGCTGAGCAATGGGGAACAAACATTTGGAGAGGGCTTGGCTGTAAAGAAAAGCCCATCTCCTTGTTTATTATTTTTTTAAAAGAATTATTTATTTATTTGTTTGAGAGAGAGAGAGAGAGAGAGAGAGAGCGAGCAGAGTGAGTGAGAAAGAACACAAGTTGGGGCAGGCCAGAGGGAGAGGGAGAAGCAGGCTCCCACCTGAACAGGGAGCCCAATGTGGCGCTCCATCCCAGGACACCGAGATCAGGACCTGAGCCCAAGGCAGATGCTTAAGCGATTGAGCCACCCAGGCACCCCTCCTTGTTTACATTGATTAAGAATAATGCCCTGAGAAGTGGAGCACCAGAGGTGCCCTGCCTCAGTCACCAATGAACTCTGGGTAGCAGTTTCTTTATTCATAAAATAAGAAAAATGGACGAAAGAATTTCCAAGGCATAGTCCGGGTCTACAAGTCATATATTTTGTTTCCCTATTTTTTTTTTTTATTCTGTTAATTCCACATCTTTTTTTTTTTTAAGGTGAAAAAGACGTCATGTTGAAGACAATATTGACAGAATATGGAAGAGTCACTGTATTACAGAAACCTAGCCTTCCAGGGCTTTTATGTTGCAACTGCGTATTCCATGAAGCAGAATGCTTAGAATTATTAATGTGGTTAAGAGAAACTGGTCATGTGATATCTCCTGGTTTCTAAGAGATTGACCCCATAGTAATGCAAAATTGTATATGTGTTTGTCATTTATTCTTATTGGGGCTCCCTATTTTGAGTTTACATTAAAAATTTTAGAGAGCAAATAAGGAAATATTGAACAAATGTTTCCCTCCAGTTCTTTTCTTACACCAAAGCCAAACCCAAAACACCTCAAAAATACAAACTTTGGATTATTTGATTATACACTGTGTGATCATAAAATCTAGAAACAGAGATAATATTACTCCAATATTTATTTTAATATTAATATTAACAAACCATTGGTTTTTGCCTATGTTTCTGAATTATCATCCTTTCTTATCTCTGGAAAGTAGTCTTCTACAACAATCATGAGAACAAAATTCTAGATTTGTATTCTTATCATTTGGGCAAATTCTTGATTTCTCATTTTCCTCGGTGGTAGAATGGGGTCATTTAATTTAGGGATTTCAAGAGAATTTCAATATCTGAAATACAGTAAAATATTAGAGTAATGAATATGCATTAGAATAGGAATACATAAAAAATCCAAGACTGAGGGATAGGACTTTCTGTAAGTCAATATTTTTACCCTTTCAAGTTTCTAGAGATCAGAAAATCACAATAAAGTTATTTTTTAACAGAACTTTTTTCTTCAACTTTGTTATTATCTGAAAGAGTATGTTGCCCAAATATGTAAATACCTACCCATCAGTGTGTCCATCTTAGGGGCCAGAAATTCAAGACTCGAGGGTCAGGACCATGATTACCAACCATTTCTCAAGTAGAGTCTAGAGGAAATAAATACTTCCAAAATTTTAGCTAAAATTTAGCATGAAACTCATCTGCCCTAAAATTCTCCTGAATACACACCAGACAGAGTCAGCATCTCTCTGTATACAAAGAGAATGGACCACCAGACTCGTAAATTGTTTATTTCAAGTGACATATGTTGACATGCAGCACGATCTAGTTTCTTTCATTTTTCAGTTAGACTGCCAAATGGATGAGTGGATAGATGAGAGACATCAGTGTGTACTCGTACTCTCTGTCTCTGTCTCTGTGTGTGTCTTTCTGTTTCTCTCTTATAAATACACACACATATGCAAATGCAACAGAGCACCCCTATTTTCTGGGTAATTAAAAATGCTAAAATGTAGATTTTATGCAAAGTCAGATTGAAATAATTGTTTAGCAAACTCCTTTTTATAATCTTTCATTTTAAAAATTTATTTATTTATTTGAGAGAGAGAAGAGTGTGCATGGGTGGGGAGGCAGAGGGAGAGGGAAAGAGATCTTAAGCAGACTCCCCACTGAGTGCAGAATCCCACACAGCTCCATCTCACAACACTGAGATGATGAACTGAGTACAAATAGAGTCACACCCTTAACCAACTGAGCCACCCAAGCAACACTGTATTTTTTTAATAAGATTGATTTAGTTATCTTTTAATGATAGTTTAAAACTACCATGTCAAAACTACAGCTTTATTTTTTATCAACAGCTGATCAACAGCTGATCAACAGCTGAATGTCCAGCTTTCAGATTATCTATCTATTCTCTTAACATCTTTTATCTTTCTCTTAAGTCTGCTAAGAGAACCAATCAAATATAAGTTAGTCTACCCATTTCCTTTATAAAAAAGGAGGCATAGAGGAAATAAAATTCATGTCCTAATTCTCACTACAACACATAATTTTCAAAGTAATGTAAGAGAATTATAAATAAAAAATTATAAATAAAATTATAACGGACTGACAGACAATATATTGCCATATTTTTTCCAAAATGTAAGGGCTTATTTAGCCAGTGCGACTCCATCTGGTTAAACAGTGATTTTGCTGTTTATGCAGTAAAACTTAAACTGACCCTCCCCACGCCCCTCCCCACCAGGGGAACTTACTTAAAAGCAAGTCTGGGAAACCCGTAAAATATGGATGACCAGTCCCTGTTAACAGAGCCCAAATACAAGGGTGGGTCAGGTCAGGTGGAGGTAACAGAGCCTGAATGCAGGGATGAGTCGGGCCAGGTGGAGACATCCAGTCAGTGGGGCGCACATACTGTCTCCCTGGCTACCAAGGAGTGTGAGCCCCGCCTTTTGGGTGCCAATTCTGACCAAGGTGATAGGCTAGTTCAAATAGCTACTATGGGGTGAATTGTAATTCAATTGGCCACCCATGTGTGACCTAGCATGACTGCAGCTTTCTCTGTGTGTTACAATCTCATTGGCCACCTGTGTGTGGCCAGGCTCAACCACATGGCCTTTGCTCTATAAAAATTAGTCTGTGAGGCTGGGAGGGGTCGCCCTCTCTGTCAGAGGCGGCCCCGACTGGTTGGTTTGATTCTCGATACTTGGCACGAAATAAAGCTTTGCTTGACCTTCGCTTTGTATCAGTCTCATTCCTTTGATCACAGACCTATCATTGGGGGACCTATCACAAAACATTTGCTATAATTACTTAGAAGCCATAAGAATATAACAATATCTCTTGAGCAATGGGAAAATTGAATTTTTTGAGGACATATAAGCTGATTATTAAAAACTGATTGTGAAACAAGTAAGTTAAAATTAATGCAGTTATTAAATTGCTTTACTATTTTAGCTAAAATTCATTGTCATTAATTTAGCTCATGTCGAATTAGCTCAAGGAAAGAATATTTACAGATTTTTTAACTGCTTATGCTGCAAATGCCCAAATGAAACTTGCCGGTGATTTTGTGGTATACTATCTTGAATTCAGGCAGGAATTGACTTGTGGAAGAAACAGGTATTAGAGAAGATTATGCTAAAGATTGGCTTGATATTTACAAACTGGGAGGAAAAATCAGCTAGGAAATCAGTTTACCCCTGGAGATCCTTTAAGAGAAGAGGTGGGAAGGCTGGGCACAGAGTGCATGAGGCATGGCCTTCTATCTCAGCCACACTTCTAGCGATGGCTGTGCAGAGATCTTCAAACAGGCAAAGGCACTTCCTCTTTGGAATCTTTATCTTTCAGATGTTTTTAATTCCAAGGTCACCTCATGGATGCACAGAGTTTAATAAACACAGCACTCAACAGACGAGTTTATCAGTGACTGTCCATGTATGAGAAATAGTAAAAAACACTAGATTCGGATTATAAGATACTTTATATCCTTATCCCTAAAGTTACTTTAGGTAACTGTTACTGGGTTGTTATAGGAATTCATAGACACAATGCGTTTCCATGCATTTTCTGCCTATGAAGAAACAAATTTTTTTTTTTTTGGTAGAGATTAGGGTGTGAGGAGGATAAGGAAGAAATAATTGAAGGAAAACTAGATGGAATAAGTTGGGGAAAGTGGTAAGAGCTTATGATTGTATAGGCATTATTTAACATAATTATTAGCACAAGTATCAACCAAAAGATAACAAGAACAAGGAAAAGGTGAAGTTACTCTGAAGAAAAATCAGCCCACTTACTTACGAGGTGGAAATGCTGAATATAACCAAATGAAACGTCTTCAAACATGACATAATGAATGGTAAAAACATCCCAGGAGGAGGCTAAAAATGACACTGGATTATTAAAAACAAGTAGTTGTGGGTTGGAAATTGTATGTGTTTTTCCATAAGGGATAGAAAGAAGGCAGGCTAAAGAGGGTGGAAGTTCAGAGTTTTGGAATTAACTGGGTATCAAGAAAGATTTCTCATGGGATAGAAAAAAGAAAGATGCAAAAAGCACACAAGTTAGAGAAGCAATGAGCATTTAGAGAGAGGAGACGGAAGAGCTGAGGGAAGGCTGTCATAAAATACACACTGCCTCATACATGATGGATCAGTTCTATTATTTAACTTTCCAAAAGATGTAACAATACAGAGATGTGCTAACCATCGTAGTCAGCATTAATTTACAGTGGGAGAAATAATTAGAATCTCACTTTTTCTGAAGAATAGAGTAAAAATGTAAACAATGCCTCCCTCCAGGCAAGTGCTTTATCAAGTTGACAGGTACATTTGAATTTCCATGGGTGGGGGATATAATAGGTTATTTATGTGTCATTTTAATAGAAAGACCCAACCATCAAGATGGACAGCAGACTTTATCAGTACTGCTGTTTGCAACTAATCCTCCAATTTAGTACCCCATGAAAATACCTGCAACAAAACCTGTCCATTTTTCTTTTACACTCCATTATGGAAAAATCAATATGGGCACTATTCATCACAAATCTCCTGCTTGGCGGGTGCCTGAGCCACAGAATCTGAAAAAAGGAAAAAAAAAAAAAAAAAGAAACCTGGTAGTTTAGCATTCTGTGTGGCAGGACCCATTGCTTAGGGTTTGATTTGACCATATTCTGCCACCCACAATGGCCCAGTTGGCCTAGTATGTGTCCTAGATTCTAACACAGGTTGGCCACACACCCGGAGTCTGATTACTATAAGGTGAACTTCATCTGGAGTTAGTTTTAGACCCAAGAACAGGAATTCATTGACTTCCACACTTGACAGATTTAATCTGCTCTTTAACATTCATGCAGTGAATAATAACTGGAAATGTAGCAAATAATAATTCAGTCAAGCAACCCATAAGATAGACAAAGACTCAGTGCTTCACTTCTCAACCAGTATCATAAAAGACATATAGTCTGACTACCTATTTTCCAGAAAAATGACCCTTGTTTTTCCTCCAAAATATCTCTACCAGGTTTAAAATCCAAAATCATACGTTCAATGGGAAGAATTCTACAACAAACCAAAGTAAGTATACATGAAAAGAATGTCATAGAATTCACAACTATCAACTGTAAAGCTAGATGAGACTAATTATTCAAAATATGCGAACTTCAACACCTTCCTTCGGGAGGAATTTTAAAGGCAGAAAGTTTATTTGATTCCTCTTTGTCTCCTTCTAAATCACCAAAGTTACATATTGGCCTAATATTTGCTAGATCGATGAGTGTCCTACAGAGCAAAAATTCATAAATTTATTTTTGCTATTGGATATGTAAGTAAAAGCTAAACATTACAGAAAAAGGATAAAAAAACATAAATGATTCTTAGACATCAAGATTTTAATTAACCTAAATTTAGGTCAACTGAGTATATTGCTTGGAGCTCTGTACCAGATCCTGCAGATTGGCTCACTTGACTTACACTCCAGACCCTTTATAGTCAGAGAAAACTGAAGACAATATTTATCAGATCCCCTTTCAGCTCCAACTCCCCTTTATATACTCATTTCTTCTTAAAAAAGCCAGGGTTGTTCTGTGCTCCACTACCCATAACCCTGACCCATAAGAGATCAAAGGACTGCCCCAAGATGCTGTCCTAGTTAAGTGATGAACTGTTATTTCCATTTTGAAGTAATAATTTTACATGTCCTTCTGATTTAAAATCTGGAAATCTACAAATTATCAGCTCACCATATGTCCTCATCAGCAACCTCCCTTACTTCAATGACTTTCTAATAACTTTCTAAAAACAAAGTTACCTTATTTCTTTTAATCATATCTATTTCTTTTAATCATATCTACATATCTGCAGACATTACCAGGAATAATCTGATGCTATTTACGAGTATGCATGGTCTCAACTATATAATATTTATTGATCATTCTATTATATTTCAGGCACATCCCCAAAGCCACATTTTGTGAATAAGTTCAGAGTCCAAGAAAAGAAAAGTCTTCTTTAAAATGTGTGTTTCATTTCCATGATGTTTGATTTGGAGACAAAACAAATAACCTCGCATCTTTCAGAGCACAGACCCACCCCACGCCCTGGGTTTGCCTGTTGATGCACAGGAGTGATTTGGTGTATGGTCTTGAGTCTTGCTGATCACACATCACACAGGCAGAACAGCTGTGCCAAAGGGCCAGGAAAAATTTATCAGTGCCCTCCTGTTATTGGCCTCAATTCTAAGGAACTATTTGCTTCCAACAGTTCCTCAGGTGATAGTAAAACTGACTCATTTGGAGGCAAATAAATTCTCTGATATAAACAAACTCTCCGAGAAGTGATGTTACTTCTGAAACTTTTTGATATGTAGATGGGTCTCTGATCATACAGGCATGCAGATTTCCTTGAAGGTTGTTTATACACTTCAAAACCATACAAAGCAACTGAACAATTAATTATAACGGCTACTCTCTGCTCTGTGATTGTTTTATGCATTTAATTTTTGTCTTGCACTTCTGGCTAGTAAGCTCCTTTACTACATACTTTATATGTCTTTATATCCTCCAAGGTATTTACTGCAGTGTTGGACAAAGCAGGGGCTCCATAAATGCCACATTCACTGTCAAGGATATTTGGCACTCTCGATGTTTTTTAAAGATTCAAGCAGGTTCGTACTTCTGTGATGTCCTATTAATAGTATTTTAGTGTCATTTCTCCCTTGCAATGACCTGCAGAAGCTCCTTCATGAAGGAGACGAAATTGCACATTCAAAACACTACTTCTGGCAACATCAACTGAGCAGTCAGGGTGACCTTGAAGAATTCATGGTCAGTGTAACCACATCGGGAAAGGGCATGGGGGCAAATGTAGGACTAGGAGCTTGGTCAGTTCACAATAGATCAGACTTGGATTTGCATCCATTTTTCCATCTTCGTGATTGAGTCCTACTCAAACACTGCTATATCATAAGAGAGCTTACCTTGGATTTTCTAAATTTAATCCCTGTTTTTTCTGTCACATGAATGGTCAGTATTGCCTGGACCCAGGCGATGTGTGGTTATTTGTGAGTAGCTGCTGTGTTTCATTATAATGGGTATGGAAAGCATGTGTTCCCAAGAAAAGCAAATCATTTTCATTGAACTATTTTGACAACATTAAGTGTAAGACAGTGAAAAAGAATACTTATTGAACTCCGACCAGGATGGTCAAGATTTGAATGTTACTTCACTTGCTTTAAGCTATCTGAGCTTTAATTTCCCCATTAGGAAAATGAGACTTACAACTTACTTTTCAAGGTTGTATTGCTAATATGAAATATGACAAAGGAAAATTAAGTCTATATTTTTTTATTATTATTATTATTATTATTTTAAGATTTTATTTATCTACTTAACAGAGAGATCACAAGTAGGTAGAGAGGCAGGCAGAGAGAGAGGGGGAGGCAGGCTCCCCACTGAGCAGAGAGCCCAATGCGGGGCTCGATCCCAGGACGCCGAGATCATAACCTGAGCCAAAGGCAGAGGCTCAACTCACTGAGCTACCCAGGTGCCCCATGTTGTTATTATTATTTTTAAATGATCATCCATATTTGTTAGGAACTAGATCATAATTAAGTAATTTAGAAAGTGAACATGTTATTAATGTCATTATTAATAAACTTTATTAATAAAGTTAACAAGGTTAACTAGTAAAATTAACATTATTAATAAATTAACTAATTAATAACATTTCCCAACATGTAAACATTCAATGCAGTACATTTCAGTTGCAATTTTGTTTGCAAAATAATTTAAAGTAAATATAGCAAAGTGCTGTTTATAACCTCACTTTTTTTTCTAAGTAGTCTCCCCAAAACAATCTGAGAATCATTACTCCACTGGTGTTGACATATGATCTCTTTATAAAGCACCTTGGATTTATGACCCTTAAGGCAATTACTATTTCTACGTACATTTACTCTAAATATATATTTCAAGACCAAATTTTTGGGGGCACCTGGGGAGCTTGGTCAGTTAAACATCCAACTTCAGCCCAGATCATGATCTCAGGGTCCTGGGATTGAGCCCCACATTGGGCTCCCCACTCAGCGGGGAGTCTGCTTCTTCTGCCTCTGCCCCTTCCCCCATTCATGTGTGCTCTCTCTCAAATAAATTAAAAAAAAAAAATCTTTGAAAAAAGGAAGGACCAAATGTTTCTTATGAGTTCAGTTTCTATTTTTAGTTGCCTGCTGAACTCAGGCTTTCTTTCATTGGAGGCTATTGGTCTGGGGGTCCACACTTACTTATACAACAAGCATCACTGATGTGCTTCTACAAAACCAAGAGCCACTTACCCTCAGCAGCTCTTCCTTTAGTGGCATGAAAGAGTGTAGAGGCTTTGCAGTGGTGTTGCTTGTTTTATATCCCCCGACTAACCCCGGCCCCTCCCAGAAAACAGGGTGGTTAATGCAGACTCCGTTTTAAATAAGCTTCTACATAAATTCTGCTAAATGATCACCAAAGTGGTCACTTCAAAAATACATGACCTGTTACATTTCTTTGATTTCTTATCCCACTTGTGTCATTCCAAAGGGATTTAGACACAGAAAACACTTATCCAAATCTTTTGTCTCACCTACCATGAGGTGGGCTTCTTAAGGACTCATCACACCTGCTAGGTTTCGGGACGTTGGCAGGTATCAGATGAAGTGATAAATGATGAACCCACCTTTGAAGCTTTCTTGAAACTCAGCCCCTTGCCCCTTTAAGAGGGTGATCTCTTTGAGACTGCACACCCACACTTTTAAGCAGAAACAGTGAGAAGGAATACTACATTTAAAGGCTAAATCTCATGTTTGTGTTTCTCTGAATGTGTGGATTTAAATTCAAATTAAATATAAGACTGCTCCTCTGTCCTTTACGAGATCCTTTACCTCGACTGCTTGCTTATTGAAAGCGACAGTATGATTCTGTTTGGCAAGGAGAACGCTGGAAAAATCTGAGAAAACTGCTAAGCATAATAATATAATGTATTGGGGAACCTGGGTGGCTCAGTCATTGGGCGTCAGCCTTTGGCTCAGGTCATGATCCCAGGGTCCTGGGATCGAGCCCCGCATCGGGTTCCAATCCCGATTCGGGCACCCTACTGTGGAAAGGCTGCTTCTCCATCTCCCACTTCCTCTGCTTGTGTTCCCTCTCTCACTGTGTCTCTCTCTGTCAAATAATAAATTAAAAAAATAATAATATAAAGTATTGTCTCCATTGTGTAGAGTTGCATTTTCCAGAATGTATGTCTCTGGAAAACTGTTGTCATATTTTCTTTTCTTGAGTTTCATGGCAGTGACATACTAGAGTGTAGAGTATCACAGAGATTGCCCTAGACACTCTGTATGGGGAAAGAACACGAGTGTGGACAGGACACCTGAAAGATATGGCCAAAGGGACTCATGAGGTGCCCTGGTTTTGTGAATCTTTGAAGAAGAAGTGAAGCTACATTAAAAACAAACAAACAAACAACAAAAAAAAAAGCCACTAATAATTTGTTTCTATTAGCCAGAACCACATGAACAAATACCACAGAATTAGTGAAGGGAAATAAAAATACATTTTGTCTTCATGTCACAGAGAGAGAGATTAAAGTCTCTATACTATTCCTATATTGATCTTAAAGAACTTAGAAAAAGCACATAGGCTCATATAATTTTTAATCTTAAGTTTAACCAGTTATGAAATAAAAAATAATATTTATGTGGTGCCTGGGTGGTTCATTTTGTTAGGCATCTGACACTTGACTTCAGGTCAGGTCATGATCTCAGGGTCATGAGATCAAGCCCAGCATCAGGCTCTGTGCTCAGTATGGAGTTGCTTGAGATTCTCTCCCTTCCTCTTCCGCTGTCCCTCCCCCACTTTACTCTCTCTCTCTTTCTCTTTTTCCTTCTCAAATACATAAATAAATAAATAAGATGTTTTAAAAAAATAATAGTTATACTTTACAAATCACTGAGGAAGGAGAAAATATATACATTTCAGATAGCCAACAACACAGAGTCAAGGCAATTTAAAGGAAGATGGAATATCCAACAGTTTATAAAACAAGATGACAGAACCAATTAGCAAATGGAAATTCTGGGATTGTAAAAAATGGTATAAATCCCCTCATTGAGGAGCAGGATCTAAACTACATTTTAAAAATTCAAGTGCAAATTTCTCACAAGGAAATAAAAAGCAATATGAAAAGGTTAATAATAATAGCATTTTTATTTATTAAGCATTTGCAACGTGCCAGACACTTCTAATTGCTTTAGTGAAATGCCCTCATCCAATATGAGGTAATGCTATCACTGTCATTCATTGTGGATTTCTGCTCTTTCCATCCTAATAGACACAATTTTTATTAAGTGGTCAGCCCTCGCCTTGCAGCCTTGCTAAGGAAAAACTGACCAGACCTCCAGCTTCCACTGGTCTCTACAAGACCAATGAGATATAATGGGGAGCTGATGAACAGTTTCCATGTTCTTGGACATGAAACATTGTGGTCAGTGGATGTGAAGCTTTAAGCTGTAATAACTCTCTTATAACCGTGTGTAAGGCCACACTGAGAGTGAAACTCTCACAACAGCGGAGGAAGTTTCAAAGGAATAAAGAAGGATGATGCGAAACTAATTTGAATTGGAGTACATAGATGATCCTAACTGGCATTTAATTAATGAGGAAATGGACAGGGTACTAAGTAAGCAGAATTGGAATTTAAACTCTACTAGTCTTTCCAAATCTGTACTTACAGCTAATATATACCCTACTAAGAAAGATTTACAAAAGTATGAAATAGTATGTGTAGAAATTACCAACTTCATATCAAATAAGCATTCAAGGTAAAGAAAAAAGAAATGTTTCAAACTCTGAAAGGTCAAATCATGGCCATAATCAATTAGCTGTAGAAATATAAATCCAAAGTTCTCAGAAGTATAAGAGAACTTCAATGTCATTACTGTAGAACTCACCAGCATTCATTTGAGTTTTTATTATATTGGGTGTGAAAATAAAGACGTAAGATACCTTGGCACACTAATAAAGAAGATTTGAATTAATTGATTGGACACTCTAGAAAAAGACATATCAGATTGAAAATACCAAAGGAGAATTTTTTTTTTCAATTGTACATCAAATATTTATACAAATCTTCATGTGCTAATTATAAAGGAAAACCTGAATAAAATTTTCAGCAAAAAATATATATAAGCCATACACATTCTCAGAATATATTACTATAAGCTAGGAACAAACTAGTTTCTTTAAGGAACTACTCATGACCAAGGAAGACAGGCCTTGCCTGTCAACAAAGCCTTGGGCAACAGAGAGAACTGCTTTGGGCAACAGAATGGTCTTTCCCCCCAGACTTGTCTTCAAGTCCAGCCTTCCGTCGATTCTAACTAAACATTTGTAAAGTACTTCAGGTATATTTTGAGGGCATGAAAACCAAGCAGAACCTTCAGGATCCCATCCTGGACATCTTGAATCAGATTCATCTTTGCTGGTACCCAAGTATCTTTATGGGGCAGTATAGTAAGAGAGCGTGGAAAGTTACCTCTGAATGAAACCAGAGTTCCATTAGTGGCTTTGTGCCTTGAAGAGACCACAACTTATGAATCAATATTAAGGAGAGGGAGTTAACCATGGCACCCAGGAGAAAAGATGGTGGTTAGTAGAAGCATCAGGGCCTACTGCCTAGGGGGAGATCCTGGATTTTGCAGAAGTGGTACTCAATAGACAGGAACAGCTATATACACATCTGTCAGCTCCAGAAAACCAAGGAAGGAAGGGAGGTGCCTGAGTTGACAAGGCCTGTACTTGAACACCAAGAGGATCCCTGAGAATGTACAGAAATACTACTCAAGGGGCACCTGGGTGGCTCAGTGGGTTAAGCCTCTGCCTTCAGCTCAGGTCATGATCTCAGGGTCCTAGGATCGAGGCTCTCTGCTCAGCAGGGAGCCTGCTTCCCCCTCTCTCTCTGCCTGCCTCTCTGCCTACTTGTGATCTCTGTCTGTCAAATAAATAAATAAAATCTTAAAAAAAAAAAAGAAAAGAAAAGAAATAGTACTCAATAGCTTCAAGGAAGGGAATTTTCATGGTAAGAAGTTATACACCAGATGCAGGCTCTGAAAATGAAGATATTAACATAATGACACAGAACTTTATAAATAGATTTGTAATTCTCAATAAAGATGAAAGTTTTCTGAGAAAATATAAATTTCTCAAAAATTCACCAAAGAAACAATAAGAGGAACACATCAGTAACCCGGGTAAAAATTAATGTATTATCAAAAATTATTTTTAAAAGGGCTTTATGGAGGTGCCTGGGTGGCTCAGTGGGTGAAAGCCTCTGCCTTCAGCTCAGGTTATGATCCCAGGGTCCTGGGATCAAGCCCTGCATAGGGCTCTCTGCTCAGCAGGAAGCCTGCTTCCTCCTCTCTCTCTGCCTGCCTCTCTGCCCACTTGCAATCTCTATCTGTCAAATAAATAAATAAGATCTTAAAAAGGGCTTTATGCCAGAGAAAATCATTTGTGAACATAGCCCTCTACATTTTTCAGAAATGGAATTATTCTAATGCTATTTAAATACTTTCAGACCAGGGGTGCCTGACTGGCTCAGTTGAAAGTGCTTGCAACTCTTAATCTCAAGGTCATGAGTTCAAGGCCCATGCTGGATGTAGAGATATAGAATGAAAATATAATTAATGAATTAGTGTATATGCCTGGAAAATAGATTCCAAGTTATAATCACTCTGGGGATGAATGATACTCCTGTATAAGAAAACTATAGGTAGGTCGCCTGGGTGGCTCAATTGTTAAGCGTCTGCTTTCGGCTCAGTTCATGATCCCAGACTTTGGGCATCGAGCCCCGCACTGGGCTCCCTGTTCAGTGGGAAGCCTGATTCTCCTTCTCCCCTTCCCTCTGCTTGTGTTCCCTCTTTCACTGTGTCTCTCTCTGTCAAATAAATAAATAAATAAATAAATAAAATTTTTAAAAAAAGAAAACTATTGGTAAAATATTTTCACAAACTAATTTATTCAGGCTGTTCTCATTTTGCCCCAAATTGTGTTAACAAAAATGTGTGTATCTTGGACAGGGGCCTTGCTTTGCACACTCACGTGGTATGAATTCCAGTGAATTTTCAGTGCCTAGGGAGGACTATCTGTAGTTTCAAAGCAATTCGTTACAATCCTGATGACGTTTTTCTTTCTAACTTTGACAAGGATTCCAAAATTCATCTAAAAGAATAAATATGCAAGCACTGGTAACAAGTTTGGAATGGCAGAACAATAACAAAATCGTGTGGTTAGATATGAGAATTAATAAGAGACAATTAAAATACTAAGGTCTACGAGAATTAATAGTGAATGTTATAGAATATTTTACCCTCAAAAACGTTCAAGCACTTACATGTCTTTAATAGTTAAGAAAAACTTGACCGTTCGTTCGGAAAGTGATACATTTTTTAAATTGGATTCTCATCATGCTACCCACACACAAAAACACATCCCCAGGTGCATCACAGTTTCAAACGTTTAAAGTAAAATTGATCTTAAAAAATAAGCAATGACCTTACACTTTATACCAACTAATCTGGAGGTAGAGAGAAAGACGCAGAAGACATAAAAGCAACGCATATACTCAGAAAGAAAAACTAAGGATTAAAGTCCTTAAAAGAAAGAAAAAAATCAGTCATTATTAAAAGGCCAGTGACAAACAAAAACTGTGTTTGGAATGACAATAATGATAGCCAAAAAACAGTGTAACTGTAATCAGCAATGAGTTCTGACAAATTAAAAAGGAAATCACTAACGCTCCAACAGAAAAATAGCAATTGTGCTAACTGAATAATTCACAGAATAAATATAAATAGGTATTAAACCTGTGGAAGACTTCAGGGTTTTTAGCAAAGAAATTAAAATTAAGATTATGGAATTCTATTTCAGACTGGAAAAGCTTTTATTATTTTGTTTTGTTTTAAAAGATAACGCTCGGTGATGGGGATGATGGGTTACAATGGACACTGCCCTACATACCACTGGTGATAGTGTAAATTATTACATTTCTAAAGAGTTATTTGATAAAAAAATAAAAAAGTCTTTTAACCTTATATCTAAGGTATATTTTTATAGCTTTTATAAAATCTTATATCTTTCAGGGGTACCTGGGTGTCGCAGTCAGGTAAGCAAGCATCTGACTCTTGGTTTTGACTCAGGTCATGATCTCAGTGGTGAGATCCAGCCCCTCGACCAGCATGGAGTCTGATTGAGATTCTTTCTTCCTCTCTCTGCCCCTCCTGTCCGTGCTCTCTCTCTTTCCCTCTCTCTCTCTTAAATAATAAGTAAATAAATCTTTGAAATTTTATATCTTTTGACTTAGAAATTATGCTGCTAAAGAATGAACCTAAGACAATTATCACATACATGGACCAAGACCTAGTACAACAGTGTCCATTATTATTCACAATACTGTAACATTAGGGGAGAAGGTACTTAAATGTTAAATAATAGAAAACAAATTATATCAATGCTGTTACTTCCATGCAATGCTCTACTATATAAATACTGACATCATATTCCCGTGGAACCTCTAATGACATTGGAAAATGCTGTAAAGCATATTGAGACGTGTATACAGTATGACCTAAATTTTGACGAGTTTTGGAAATTATGAGTCGTTTTTATTTTCTCCTGAAAATAATTGTCTGCTCTCCAATTTTTCGTGAAATGAGCAGGCATTACACTGATAACCAGAAATTCAACAAGCATCGTTCAAAAATAAACATTTCTCTCAAAAAAACAAAGGTCTTCACATTGAGGCACTTAAGCAAATTTGTCTAATCGGAGAAAGAAATCCTGTTCCTTTAAATTCAAGTTCTGTGTTGGGCCGCCACTGGGAGGTTGTGCTGAATTTCCCTCATTAAGCAGTTTCCTAAGGAGAAACCACCTGATAAAGCACTCAGCACACCATTTCTTCAGATTTTTAATTTCAAAACATTTCACTTGGCAGAGGCGGACCAGGGAGCCCTGTTGGTGACTGCGGGTATCTGGCAATGACGGAGGAAGCCAGGAAGGAACGGAGCTCCAGAGCAAGCCAGCACATTTTAATCAGCTTCGAGTCGTGGAAGAGCCAAGATTTACAAGGGCCTGACACCCCTAGGTATAAGCAAAGTGAC
Organism: Lontra canadensis; assembly: GCF_010015895.1. Classification (NCBI taxonomy): domain Eukaryota; kingdom Metazoa; phylum Chordata; class Mammalia; order Carnivora; family Mustelidae; genus Lontra; species Lontra canadensis. Next base: position 9,362,683 of record NW_022631015.1, read on the forward strand.
ACACTCCCGTGTAGCTGGGAGGTTTTATGGCGATGTTATCACTCAGAGAACAGAGACATAAAGGCAGAGGAGTGGGAAGAAAAGTACATAATGTTTTCACACACTAAGCTTAATTTCAATATTGTTTTGTGCTCCTGGGGCTTCCTTATGAATGACTGTAAAACTCTATTGTTCTGAAAATGAGTGGATTGCAAGGAGTATAGCACCTTTGGTGGGTCCAGTATTCTGGTGGCCTCACCTCACAGCAGGGCACGCTAAGTTGGCCCCAGTTTCAGGGAAATGATCTGCAGAGAATGACAGACATGAAAGATAACTTCCTTCCTTCCTTCCTCCCTGCATTTGGTACAAACTAAATTAAAAAAAAAAAAAAAAAAAAAAAGGAAAGCATAATGCCAGGAATATTCTAAGACGTCATGCCTACAATTTAAAAGCAGCTCTAGGTTATTTCTAACTTCCATGACCGGAATGTGCTATATGGGGAAGGTGACACACACAACTTTTGAATTTGACAGCATTACACGGAGAGTGTTTCCATAATCCGCCCCCCCATTTCTGAACAATTTCTTGTTGTATTATATATTGTAGCTACAGCTGTGCTATGTTCGATGGCCATAAAACCATCCATTTGTATAATCTCGGGGCAAAAAGCACCACAAAGAGAAGCAATGGGACTGGGAAAATGATCCATCTTCATTTATGCATTTAAAATTTTTCTCACTGTGAGAGCCTGGTGAGGTAGATATCTTCCTGTGAAAACTACAGAGAGCCAGCTGCCTTTTCCTAGTCCAACAAACATCAGTAGAGACAATAACATTAAGGATTCATAATCCCACATAGAAGAACACAACATTATCCTAACTAAATTTTCTCCTTTTGCATCCCCAAGACTTATTAATACACGGGATAAAAAGCTATGGGAGCTCCAGCTTCCACAGAGTGTGTGATGGATATCATATTCCAGCTGTTCAATTTGGAAGCTATTGTCCCAGATTCATCAAGTTCTAGTGGAAATAAACAAAATGTGGGTATCTGATTCTCAGTTTGTCTGAGCACACTTTCTTCATTTCTCCTCTATTATGCCAAAAATACCACTGAAATCTAAAGTGTTCTCAATTTTCTTGATTCTCTGGAATTTCTTCTTCATTGAGTGTGTTCTTTGCCACCAGCCTATGGTAAATACCTCAAATATTTTAAGTCCTTTCTAGGGAAGATACACTGATTTTGGCTATACCATCATGCCATCTTCCCCGCTCATTCCTTTTCCTTTGCAAGACCCCTACATACTCTCTTTAGGACTAGGGCTTTTCTCCTGGCCAGCTCTCAACTCTCTCTTGACACTCCCTTCCTGGACTTTGAACATTACCTGTGTGTTGATGACTCTCAGATTTATGTTGTTTTTCCGGACATCTCCCCTGAGCTGCAGAATTTGTACCCAACTGACTGACATCTGCTCGTGTACACCTATTGGGCATCTCAGATTTCAAATAGCTGAAAGCAAAGGCAGATTTTCATTCTACCCTGCCCCTTTGAAAAGGGAGTCTTTCTAGTGTTTGCCATCACCACAGAAAATGGCACTACCGCATCCCCCAATTGCTCTGACTTAACACCTAGGGGTCACCTTCCATTTCTTGTTCTTCGCATTCCAAATCCATCCAATCCATCAAAGTGATCTCACAGAAACCTTTTTTCATAGCTCATTCACTTATTATTTTCGCTCCTGTTCCTCTGCTTCTCTCTGAAGAGTCAGAAGAGGCACTTTGAAGAGTTGTGGGAATACAACAGGTTTTAGGTGGTGTGGTGGGATGAGAACAAAGGGCTGTTGGTTCTTCTTGGCATCTTTCCATGCCCTGTGGTCATTGAGGCAATCGTCCTTATGGCCTGGTCACTGCTCGCTCTACTGAGGTCAGCAACTGATGTAACGCATGATAAGGCTCTCTGCCTGGTCAGGGGCTGGTGGTGGTCCCTACATGATTCAGCCAGCCCTCAGTTCTTGCCGATGCTGCTGTGACATCCTCTGTGTTTCTTCCATCCAACCCCTGGCCTTGCTGCTTTACCCTGCAAAAGGCGCCATGGCAGTATTTCATGCCTTGCTATTAAGCTGCCCTTCCAGCTTTTTCCATCTTTCCAGGTCTGGCACTGTGCTCCCAGAAATAGGGAATCTCCCTCCTACCATATGGTTTGTGTCATAACTTTTCAGTATTAGCTTCAATTTGGGTGTTAGAGAGGCTCTACTTCCAAGTTTTCATCGGCTATTTTACACCCCACCCCCTCCTTTTTGGACCAAAGACCAGAACGTAAGAATGAGAACTACCTATCTTAGAATCTGTCTCTGTTGCTCCTGCTTCTATACCTCTCACTCCCACCTACCAGCTCCCGAGGAACATGAAGAGACAACTTCCCAGGTTTTATATGCTCACAGTAGTATCTTCCTCCATCTCAGTTTTGAACTCAAAATGGATTATCTGGATTGGATTTGGGAGGGAGAAATCAGTTTATTCACTGAGGAGGCCTGATTGGTGATCATTTCAAACATCTTGTGTTGCTGAGATCACACATCAAGGTTTTAGGTGCCTCTTCTGGATATTTCATATAAATATAATGATATATGGCATGTTAATTTTTTTTTATTGCTGTTACAAATTACCACAAACTTAGTATCTTAAAACATTATCCACTTTGATTTCACAGTTTCAGTAGGTCAGAAGTGCAGACCATTTGGGGACCCTTGGTCAAGGTCACACCAGCCTGCCATTAAGATATCAGCCAGGCTGTGGTCTCATCAGGGGCTTGAATAGGAAGAGTCCATTTTCATGCCTATTTACGTTTAGGGCAGAATTTAGTTACTTATGGTTTTAAGATTGAAGCTCATGTGTTCTAGCTGGCTGTCAGTGAGGGACTGCTTTCAGCAACTCAAGTCCTTGACACGTGGCCCCCTCCATAGGTAGTTCACAATATGTTTCTTTAAGGCTGATAAAAGGAACTCTGTCACTTTGAATCTCTCCTTTCATGAAAGTCTGGACTCAAATTTAAAGCACTCATCCAATTAGGTCAGGCCCACCCAGAATAATCTCTCTTTTGATTAATTCAGAGTCTCGTTATTTCGAACTTAGTTATATCTGCACAAACCCTTTACCTTTGCCATATAATTAACCTATTCATAGGAGTGACTGTCTCAGTATATTAACAAGTCTGTCCTGCATTCAATGGTAGGGGCTCACACAGGGGATAGAATCTGGAGAGCCATTTAGAATTCTGACTATGGGATATTTGCAAAGGACTCCTTTCATTTGACATAGTGCTTTGAGGTTCATCTGTGTTACAGTAGGTATTCGTAGCTCACTTCTTTAATTGGTGAAGAGTATCTCATTGTGTGAATGTACTGAATTTTGCTTACCCACCAGTAGTCGACAGAAAATTGAATGATTTCTATTGTTGGCTATGATGAACAGCATGGTAGAACTATAAAGATTCAGGTACAAAGATTTTTTTTTAATTTTTTTTGTTGTTATTTTAGATAGATATATAGAACTGGAACTTCTGGGTTGTATAATAAATTTAAAGAGAGACATATCTTAGCAAAGGTAAGTCCAGAGATCTTTGTACTCATAACCTAGCTCTATTCTTAACCAACTGTGTGACCTTGAGCACATCATCAAAGCTCTCTGTGCTTCTGGTTCCTTGTCTACAGCGGCATTTACCTAACAGTACCTCTCAAGAACTAAATAAACAATCCACGCAAAGCACATGTACGTTGCCTCAAATAGAGTAAACAGTCACTGTTAGCTACGATTAATATTCATTCTGAGAACCCAGTGCATTTAATAAATATTTACTAATTGACCAATAGCTTAAAGATGGTTTTACTGTCTAATCTGCATTGTACATAAGGCTTCTGATATCTAAATTCTGTACAACAATGGTTCAAATTTCCTCTTCCATTTCTTAATAATATGGCCTTTGCTTTGGGATAACTCTGTGTGTGCTTGATCCTTTGAGAGATTTTATCAAACCTTTCATATCTGCAAAGATTCCTTGATAAACATTACATACTTCTTAGAATTTCCAAATTAGAAATACAAATAATGGGAATATATGGGCCTCCCATTTCTGGAGTGACTCTTATGTAAGGAAGTTGACACACTTATAACCTGATTCCCACATGGGACTTTTAATATTCTGATCTCTAACATCAAATAAACCCTGAGGTATGGAGGGGAGGGGTTATTTAGTTACTTATTTAATTTTTTTTAACTACAGGCTGGTGGTCTGTCTGGAATAAAGTTTATGTGTGAGGAACAAATAAAATTTTATTTGCTGTTTGCAGACTAAATAATTCTTTTAAAGAAGAAAGTTTATTGATGTCGTAAGCAACACAATGCCTCTTGAGAGGAGAGATGACCTGACTAAAAGCACCTTACTACCTCCCTTCCTCTCTTTACATTCTTTTAATTAAGAAGCCTGCTGATGAAAGGTTCATTAGCAGGCACGTTTCCTATTCTTGGGAAAATAAGGTTATTTTGAGAAACTAACAGGCTCAACATCTCATATTAAACATGAACACCTCCTTCTTTGTGTTTCGACCTTCAGGTAGCGTATTGAAACCTTTCGTTTCCTCAAGTTGTTCCCTCACTAGAATCCAACAGTATGGTAACTCCACTCCCCCTGTTGCCTGGTAATAGAAATATGTCATTCCTATTGTAGGAATGTCATAATTATTTGGATGATACTGCTATTTCACTGATTTTGTCATGGGATAATTCTGTTCCCGGAAAGAAAAAGAAAGCTACATTTCTTCCTTAATTCAGATTATTCACTCTGTCAGTCACCACAACTTTACAAATCACCATGGGTGGGGGTGTGAGGGAAACATGTGTCTTCAGACCAGAAAACAGAACTCAATAATGATCCTACTCTGCCACCATGAAGGGCCCTAGGAGATCATTTCCAATCTTATTGGTTGTAAAGAGTTTCCTTTGTTTAGCAGCAAACTGGGAGTTAAAAAACAAGGAAATAGGAAGTTCCTAAAAATTTATACAGGCTCTTCAGAGTAAAGGTGTGATACTGTGTTTCCGAAGTGATATTTAATAGGGCAAGTTCTTCCCACTGAGTAAATTAGCTTTGGGGGTTGCGGGGTCATAAACTAGATTGCAGGCTGGAAACTTTTTACATTTCTTCTTGTTTCCCTGTTGTTCCAAGTATTTAGCCCATTCTTTTGTAAGTTGAGGGCACCTAGGTTATGTGGAAAGATCCAAGGAGAGAGGAAAGGTTATCCGCACTTCTGTTGAGTTTAGGAATGGGAGGACGACAGCTCCATGTTTCAGCCAGCAGGGGCAGCAGTGATGCTGGTGAGATTCCCAAAGGGGAAATGACACCAAGGAGGTCGTTTCTGGAGTCAACATGATTCAGCCACCATCCCTACGTGGGGTTAGTGTTTCTGTGGTAAAATCTTCTGTGTTTTCTATTTGACTTTTAAGAAGGAAACAATTTATCTTTTACCACCCCTATCTAATGTGGTCCCTAAAGCTTCACCTCCTGTAAAACTGACTCATCATCACATTAATAATTTCCTCAAATTGTTTTCCATTTCTTAAAGTGCTTATAGTTTCTATCTACTCTAAAAGAATGGCACACTCTTTGAAGTTAGGAATGTGTATAAATAGTATATTTTCTCATACTGTGGTGTGTGATATACATATTCAACATTTAAAAAAAAATAGGTTGTAACCTAGATTTTTAAAACTTGTACTGTTTAATAGCTTAAATGTAATAGTTCAAATTGCATCATATTCAACAAACTAGGGACCTTTATTCTCAATTCTTTTGTGAAATAGACCTTCATGCTATATTACTTACAAATTCCAACAGCTGTGGAGGAAGGAGAAAGAACACATGTAGTGGAGTCAAAAATCCCAAGCTTTCAGTCCAGGCTTTGCCTCTTACTACACACTTTATTCATGCCTGGAAGCTGCTCTGACGTCTTTATCTAATGCTAAATAGAAAAAATAAAATCTTTCCCTTAAAAGTACGACATTTTAGTGAAAGTATATGTGTGAAAGTGCTTTATGAAATTATTTATGGTAGTAGTAGACACAGTAGCAGCAGCTTTGCATTAATAATTACGACAGGATCTAGAAAAGCGCTTTTATAGGGGTAGCTGGAGAAGATGTTCTTTAATAGGAGGATATAAAAGCATTTCAGGTCAAATACTAAACTTTTTAAAAGGAAGTAACATAATACACCTTAGATGTACCTTATAATATGAACCAGAATATTTATAGTCACATTTAATCATATCAAAGATCTTAAAAAGGATGTGCAAATGGGGGTCTCTACAAATTACAAATTTAAAAAATCAAGTACTTTCCTTCTTCCTTCAAGAGGACCTTATCATTTAGTAAAAGAAAATATATCAGTCATTTAGTCAGTGATAAATGAGCAAGAGAAAGCTAAGGATAAATGTGAAAAAAAAATCTCAGACTAAAACTGGACCCATCTTTGCTCCTCCGATGGGTCGACGCCATCCCACATCCTATGGTAGATACCCAGCCTGTTGTTCAAAACTCAGTTCTTAAAAAGAGCCATCTACGCTTGCAAAGAAGCTTCCTGGCTTAAACTAAAACTGAACCGTGAGGGCAGTGGGGGTGTTTCAGTTCTGGCTGTTCCACATACAAAAGTACAAGCACATATTTTCAAGACCAAAGCTTCCAAAAATCCAAGGAATTGAAATCTTCAGTGTTCTTTTACTTAACCTACACATTGCTTCACACACGGTCATTCATAAAGCCATGATGAAAAGAACAAGTCTATAAACCTGTGCGAAGCGGTAGGAGTTTTGAGCTCCCAGGGCCTCAGATCTGCAGTGTATGCAGTGACTTATATCTAGTGGAATTATGTAAACAGTATCCAGTGGAGAAGAAGAGGAGGGAACACTCAAAAGGGCATGTGTGGGAGCGCCTAGGTGGCTCAGTGGGTTAAAGCCTCTGCCTTCAGCTCAGGTCATGATCCCCGGGTCCTGGGATCGAGTCCCGCATTGGGCTCTCTGCGCAGGCTCCCCCCTCTCTCTGACTCCTCCTGCCTCTCTGCCCACTTGTGATCTCTGTCAAACTAAAAAAAAAAAAAAAAAAGGGCATGTATGTGTATGTATGTGTATGTTGTGTTATCACAGAAAGGAGATACACAGAGGAATCAGGAGATTCAGAAGAAAGAAGCTTGGAGAAATTTGGCCAGGAAACCACTTGACTTATGGGAAAAAAAAAAAAAAATCATGTGGTATCTGTAAATATGCTAAAACCCCAGTATGGGGTGAGAGAAAGCACTTAGGGAGTGACAACTGCAAATTTTCTATAATGCATAAGAGGGAATTAGTGCCATCTTCAGCTTGGAAGTGGGCTAAAGTATGTATTTTGAATCTTTAAGCAGTTTTGTTTGGTACGTATTTTGGGGGGTGTTTGGCGATGAGAGACTAATGGAGATTATCAAGAAAAGGTCACATTACCACTGCATTAAAGGATCGTCTTCTGTATTTCAAGGTAAACAGACTGAAGACAGATGTACCAGCTGATTTCACGCATTTTAATGGATATTTCTTTTTTTGGACATCGAAGCCAACACACTGTCTTTTTACGCTACATGTTTTCTTCATTGACACAAGGATATAAGATTGCTGAAAGCAGAGACCAGGAGAGAAAGCCCATAAAGTTCTACTATCCAGATTCCCAAGTCCATTTTATGAGCTATCTTGACTTCCAATTACACAGTGACACTGTCTGAATGACAGCAGTAAAGGCAAAGACTGTTGGCTGATTTATTTTCTTTGCACAAAATTGGCTATTCGTTTAATATTGAGTTTCAATCTTCTAATTATTGTGTGTGAGAGAGAGAAAGAATAAAATAACATGGTTGTTAGTCTACTTTCTATGGTCTTTTTGTTTCTGGGGGATAACTTACTACTACTGCTGCTGCTACTACTACTACTACTACTACTATTATTATTAATGTTATTATTATTTACCTAACCATGTTGAGACACATAAAGTATTAACATGACTTTGAAGTCTCCCTCCATTAAAGTGATAGGATTCAGGTAAAATGGTATTCTGGTCTTTTAAGTGGCCTTCCAAGATCTGAAAAAGTATCCCTACCCATAGGACCCTCATCAAGGTCTTCCAAGTATTCCCTAACCGGATCATACCACAGGAACAGGCTCAGCTCCTGATCAGAGTTTTGGGAGCAGTAATAAAATTCCAAGTTGATCTCGAATAAGAAACTGGAAAACCCCCTCTGTCATGTTTAACTTTTGATGTTTTGGCAGAAAGCTGAGATTCCTGGGTTGAACATCTAACAGAAGCCATTTCACCATTCATCATTTCAAGGTTTCAAATTGAGGGCAAAATGCCATATAACCTACTTGCACATTTACTAAAACCCACAAAATTGTAAGGCAAAAATGTTCTTACTTGGGAGGTTTTTAATCCCTTTCCTGAAATATTCTGACATGTGCAAAGATCATGCCTAGCAAAACGTCCTAGATTTTAGTCCTGGCTGTGACATTTATTATGATGGGCAAGTCATCTTTCTGAATCTCACTAATTTCCCTCACCTGTGAAATTCCTGACCTGATTACCTCAAGGTTTCTCTAGGAAACAAATAGAATTATGTTGACAACATGTTGAAGACTCTAACGTGTGATATTAATGTAAGATACTATTATTCCTTTCAGTGTTTTAAGTTAAAGTCTACAGACATATTACATTTTCATGAAATATTCAAATAACTGTTTTTTAGATGCTAAAAGCAAAATCTTTTAGATTCAAAATTTTAAAAGACAATGAGGAAAAGACCTGCCCTTCTCTAAAGAGGTTCCACTTCTTACAATCATCTTTCAGCACTCAGACTTGTTATGCAATGTTCACATCTTTATATTTATGTAACATTCTAGCAAATATAAGGTGATTCTTCACCAAACATCAAGACAGGAATAAGCATTTCCTTCCACTCCAATTACCTAACAGTATAACTTTCTGTATTTCATCACTTATTGGGAAGCAATTTACAAACTGAGTTGGGCTGGGGAAGTTTTTATCAGATGCAATATAGGAGAATTACATAAAGAAATACTTGATGAATGTTCCTGTTTTATAGTGACATGCGAAAATCATATTTGTACCCCTTTGACATATCTATTAGTGAAAACCCCATTCGTCTATTTGTACTACACAGACTACCATTTGTCAAAACAATAAATTTATAATAATTAAGCTTAGTGGAAAAATCTAAACACAGAAACCTCTTCTACCATTATATTGATATTCAGCATGTCAAGATTAGCTGAATCTGGACATTGAAACACACAATTAATAAAAAAAATGCCTCAATTCAATTGTTCAGCTAACTGCCATCATTTTCTTCATTACATTCCTCTTAAAATTTTTCACTAGTGGCAAATTTTCCAGTTACCAAAAATGGGAAATACCAGTGGCTGACAGCATCATTTCAAGTATGGGTAGCGATTGCTAATATCATCATGGTAGAATGGCTTACACAGTCCTTGAGCATGAGGATTATATATCACATCTTTGATTTGAGCCCAACAACAGTAAAGTTATGCACAGAATTTATCAAAGAATGAAGGAAAGGGGACACCTGGGTGGCTCAGTTGAGCAACCGACTCTTGATTTCAGCTCAGTTCATGATCCCGGGGTCATGAGATGGAGCCCCTGAGTCAGGCTCTGGAGTCTGCTTGGGATTCTCTCTCTCTCTCCCTCCCTCTGCACCCTCCCACTCACGCTTTTGTGTGCACATGCATGTCTGTCTCTCTTCCAAATAAATAAACAAATCTTTAAAAAAAAAAAAAAAAAGGAAGGAAGGAAGAGAGAAAGTAAGGAAGCAAGAAAAAAAGTAAGGAAGGGAGGGAGGAAGGAGAGAGGAAAGAAGGAAGGATACTATGACCTAACTACTAGGTAACTTGGGTCAGCCATAAAATTACCAATTAGTGTTAAAAACTAAACTTTTCTCTAATATTGTTTCATTACAGAGAGGTCATTTGCCTTCTCAGTGAGTCCAAAACATCAAAAACAAACAAATAAACAAACAACAACAAAAATTATCCTGGATGTGAGATCCCTACCCCAAGCAAAAGAAATCAAACTCAAGACATTCATGGTGTAGATATGTCATTCTCTGGGATAACTGAATGTCCCATTTCATTTGTAAAGCTGAGATTTGATATTAATTATTCTTGGTGAATAGCATGCAAATGTATTAAGCAAAAAAGTGAATCGAATTTCATGTTACACAAGATAGCATATGCAGCATGTCCTGCCAGAAAGCATCAGAAATATTTGGCCCTGCAAATAGGACAGAAACCCTGCAAATAGGACAGAAACTCCTATTTATGCCAGCCCCTGATGACAGATTTTTCTTCAATGAATTTTTAATAGTTTGCTGAACACGAATGGACTTGGAGAAATTGAGAAAATGGAAGGAAACTAGAGATGCAGTTTTTGCTGAGCACTGTTGTAAAATCTTGAGGACCATCAATACATTCATTTGTGACAATGAAGTTCTTCTTGAGCTGAAGTAAATTTTAGTAAAGTGAGGGGTTCCTATGTTACACTTCCTGGGCTCAGGGGAAACAGTTTGCTTGTCTGTTTAAGGACTGTAGAAAATAATAACTCACTTCTCCAGGTACAGTAATAAAGGGGTGATAGTGAACTGTTAATTGGGTCAGTTTCCACCACTACTGCTTATACATAATTAATATGTCTGTTACAAGGTTGAAATTGTTCTATATTCTTTTTGGGAGAGAATAAAAAAAAATACCAATATAAAATTTTGGTGTTTTCAGTAAAAACTGTAGTAGGTATTTTCAATGATGCTGAAGTTCTGGCAAATAAAATGAGAACCTCAGAAAAGTGCTATTATCATAACAGAACCAATTCTATTTTGATCCTGATGATCTTTGGTACCATTTCCTCTTATGTAATTGTATGGTATGCAACAACAGAACATCATAAGAGCTATCATGAGGCTCAAAAGAAAAAAAAAAAAAACCCTCACACTATTAATAACTTTTTTTCTTGGCATTTATTATTGAACATTGGGTCAACATTCTCTGAGCTCTATTGTTCTAAAATCCCTTTTAAAAATCTTGGAGAAAAAAAAGACTGCTTGGATCCTTCAGGCTTGAACTTTTTATTTATTTATTTATTTATTTTAAAGATTTTATTTCTTATTTATTTGACAGACAGAGATTACAAGTAGGCAGAGAGAGGAAGGGAAGCAGGCTCATTGCTGAGCGGAGAGTCGGATGCGGGGCTGGATCCCAGGACCCTGAGATCATGACCTGAGCCAAAGGCAGAGGCTTAACCCACTGAGCCACCCAGGCACCCCAGGCTTGAACTTTTTAGATCCTATCCAGGTTTGGTATGTTATCTCTGAGGTACCTGAAGCATTGTTCCTTAAACTGGGAACAATGTGTTCTCTACAACTGCAAGTTCTATACATTTATTTTTAGCTGAAACTTTTTTTTTTAAATTTCTATTACCATGATAACATTTGAGGTGATGAAAATGTTCTATAATTAAATTATGGTGATGGTTGCAGAACGCTGTAAACATTATAAAGATCATTCAATTGAGCGCTTTAAATGGGTTAACATTATAGTTGAAAATTATTATTATTATTTTTTAAAGATTTCATTTATTTGTTGGAGAAAGAGAGAGAGAGAGAAAGGAGTGGCAGAGGGGGCAGAGGGATAAGGAAACATAGTTTCCCCTGCTGAGCAGGGAGCCTGATGTGTGTGGGGCTCCCTCCCAGGACCCTGAGATCATGACCTGGGGTGAAGGCAGACGCTTAACCCACTGGGCCACCCAGGAACCCCTATAGTTGTAAATTTTATCTTAATGAAGTTGTTAAAGAATTTGACCCATTTTAGAGAGGCAAGTATATTTTAAAATAATAAAATAAGACCTTTATTACTAATTCAATGTTTGTCTCAGTAGGGTTTGCTGACTGAGGTTCTTAACTACATTTGAAGGGATGCTCAAGGATTCCTTTTTTTTTTTTTTTAAAGATTTTATTTATTTATTTGACAGATCACAAGGAGGCTGAGAGGCAGGCAGAGAGAAAGAGAGGAGGAAGCAGGCTCCCTGCTAAGCAGAGAGCCCGATGTGGGGCTCGATCCCAGGACCCTGGGATCATGACCTGAGCCGAAGGCAGAGGCTTTAACCCACTGAGCCACCCAGGTGCCCCTCAAGGATTCCTTTAAAAGGAGTTTTAGTTTACTTCCAGGATGTACAGGCAAAAAGTAGAAATTAAGAAAGGGAAACTATAGATTTTAAAAGTACAATATAGACATTAAGAACAATTGACAATAGGGACAATTTGTTTTACAAATTAAAAAGTCCTTTGGTAATACACGACAGAGAAATGGCATGATTTGAACCCATGCATATGATATTAAGTATCTTTATCCTTCACTAGGCTGTGACTATTTTCCCATGGAGAGGGCCCAGTGTTTGAAGTCAAGGGTAGTAAATTCCCTCTTCTTAAGATTCTCTTGACATATCCTTTAGATTTTGCAATATCTAAAACACCATATACATTTTAAAAGAAACTGAAAGTTTAGTTTAAAAAACTGTGCTCTTTTAAAAAAGAAAATTATTGGTATGGCTCATTCCATCCTAATGACAAAACTAAGCTTATAACTTATGATTTTTAAATTTTATATGTGACTAAGACAATTAGGAAAGACCCAGGAAATGATTATCCTCCAAATGTAAAAACAAACAAACAAACAAACAAACAAAAAAGGGTTTAAAAACAGTCGAGAAGATCAAACCTTTGGCTAGGGCAAGATTTATTTGATAAAAATCTACCCAAAAAATCCTTAAACAAACTTTTTATATCAACACATTTTTAAAGAGCAAGTGTCTCAAGCAGGAGGACAAATGAGTCATCCCCTGACCTGGTGACAGTCTGTGGAGTGAAAATGAGAGCTTTTCCAACAGCTTGCCTGAGAGGAAGCCAAGGGACCAGCCTGGAAACCAGGAGCTAAATGTAGATGGCCGTGCGTGTGACTTGGAGTGCTGCATGGTGACTCTGTTCCTGCCAAATATACAGCAGCTTAGTTGTGTTTTAGGACCTAATCGAGGCATAAACCATAAGTGCTGCTGTTGCTGGCGACAATGGCAACCAAACTGCCTTTCTAATTGGAAAGGAGGAAATGTGAACAAAGAGAAACAACCAACCAAATCTCCTCAGGAGACGCGAAATGGGACTGGGCTCCGCTGCCAAGTTAAGAAAGGTGCATGTTGCAGCAAATCTGAAAGATCATCAGAACGGAGGAGGACAAACACCATGGCAATGTTGGCCAGTACGTTCTTAACGATATTAACGATCTCTGTGATTTTCTTTCTTCCCTGTCTAAAGACAGATCATGGGGCCATTACGTAGCAGACAGATTGTCATATGGCTCAAACACCTACTTGTGAATTGCTTCCTAATGGCGTGGGACAGTGGCTTGCAAAGGATTTCATATCGCGCTTGGTACTTTTTGTTTACAAAGAACACTTTTATAGGTCTTTTCCCAACTTATGAAAATAATATGCATTCATCATGAAAATCATCAAAATGAATTTAGAAAAGCACAAAGAAAACAAGATAAATTTTCCATAGTCCTACATCAAAGGAAGATAAAATCATTTGGAAATTGTATGTATGTCTTTGTAACTTTTGACTTCATTTTAGTCCTCCATGGGTCATTTTTGTACTGATTCATATTGAATTACTGGAAACTGTGGTTTTGCAATGCACACAGAAAATGGCATACGAATACATATCGTTTCTTGCCTATTTATCCAACTTAGTGTCCCGTAATGCTTACGTTCCAACCATACTGATTTTTTTTGTTGTTGTTCTCCTAAATACCATGAGATTTTAAAAAAATTGTTATTTAAGTTCAACCAAGTTAACATATAATGTATTATTAGTTGCAGGGGTAGAATTTAGTGATTCATCAGTTGCATATAATACCCAGTGCTCTTTACATCAAGTGCTCTCCCTAATGCCCATCACTGTGTTACCCCATACCCCCTATCCACCTCCCCTCCAGCAACCTTCACTTTGTTCCTAAAGTTACGTCTCTTGTGATTTGCCTCCAAGATATTTTATCCTCTGCTTGGAGGGCCTATTCTTTTGGTGCCCAATTTGTCCTTTAACTGCTCTTCATCTTAAATACTTACCTCAACACTCTCCGTGGTAATATTTTCAATGGCCCATTCAAATGGTTTAAAACTGTCAAAAAGAAAACCACGGCCCCCAGATGAAGTTAATTGGACCAGGTCACTAAACTGGGGCTCATTATCCAACCTAACTGCAGTTCGGAACTCCCCTTGAAATGTAGCCTTTACCGGTGAGTCAAGAATTTTCCAGCAATACCAGTGAAGGTAATTTGTCAGTTGGACTCCCTCCATCCGTTTCCCCCAATCCCCAAGGAATAGGAGGTAATCTGCATGATAAAACCCTCAGCTTTTTCCCTAAAGGAGAGTGACTTTGCCTGAAACAATCCTTTCTTTTCTTTTGCTAACTTTTTGCCCCACCTCCTTCCTAGAAAAACCTTCCATTTGGTATAACTCCTTGGGCTCCCTCTACTTGCTAGATGGAATGCTGCCCAATGCTTGTATTACTTAATAAAGCCAAAAATTTACTTGGTGGAATTTTGTTTTTCAACAATACTATCTTCCTGCAAGCTTCCTCCATACTGCCCAACACACAGCTCCATTATTTCACCATCTACTGTATTGGCATTACAGCCCGGAGTGTTTAACTTCCTCACGGTTCTATAAAGGAAGAGATACTGTTTAGTTTTACTTTCATGTGCCTCTAAAAAAAGGGCCTACTTCATATTCGATGATCCGTAATAAAGTGTCGCATAAATGAATAGATGGATGAGGGAAGTTACTTCATCTCTCTGAGCCACTTCCTCATCTGTAAAATGGAAATAATACCCACCACATATTTTTGCTTTGAGAATTAAATGAACCAACATATTAACTACTTGACATAGTGACTGACCCCCAGAAAGAGCTATTTATTTTCTTCTTTGTTCCTAAGAAAATATTACTTTAATACTAAGCCCTTTAAAAAAAAAAATTCTCTTTGACCTATCTACCAAAAATGTGAGTGATAAGAGTCAAGCAAAGGCTTTCTATGAGCAGGTAATAATACTATGGTGACATTTTTGCAATTCTAATTTATTCAAGCTTTGTGACTGTTAAAAGCCCAAAGAACACCCTGTAGAAATTAGGTAAGCTAAAAGGGACAAAGGGTAATGGGGGAGCTAGTATTTCAATAGAACTGTATTTTCGTTTCATTGAAGCCTATACAAATGCAAGTGATGTTGGGGAACTGGCATTTCTCAACAGTCAGATACGGAAAGGAGTTTGACTTTCATTCTTCCTAGTAAAGAACATTGTACTTCCAAAGGGGAAGAAAAAAGAACTTTATTTAATGCTTTACATGAAATTCCATTTCCCACCACATAATTATTAAAAGATAAGTAGCTTCTGCATTATTAATAAGAATAAATAATAAGATGGCAATTAAATAAGTATCATTAATGACTTGTTCGTTAATATGTTAGTAGTCGGCTGTTTTATCATTAAGAGAAATTAGAGTGAGATAGTAGGAAAATTCAATAAATAATAAAACAAAGCTGTGTATTGTTCCTCAGTTAATTACAAATATATCTGATTCTTAGAATGCTAAGGAAGAAATTTGCATACCAAGTCCAGAAGTAGTTCAAAGCTAATAGGTGCTTTGTTATAAACAAAACTCTCTCATGTCTCTTTGAGTTTAAGTTTGTTTACTCTTACAAAAACTTGATTTCCTGTGTCTGAGGAAAATAAGCTTATAAAAAAGATGAAAAGGCTGGTATATAGCACTCCAGTTAAGAGATGCTGACAAATTAAGTGTTAATGAATCAAAAACATATGGATTACACTTCACTTCAAATAGAAATGATTTTAGAATCAAGGGAGAAAGTACTTAGCAAAATGTAAATAAGTCTTTGTCAATCTTTAAAACCCAAACATTTATGGTATCTTCATAAAGCTCCTAGTTATTCCTTTCCTTAGTGGTTACCTATCATTTTCATTTTATAGAAAAGATCAATCTCTCCAAAGCCAAATGACCTTTCAAACGTTTAACAATGTATTAGTTATATACGGACATCCCAGAAGTTCAGAGATAAAAAAGATAAAGGGAGAAATATGTATCAATTAACTAAAACCACCATGCCAACATAGAACATTTTCCTCCATTCCTTGCGCTTCATGATTTGAAAGACAAAAGAGAAATGCCAGTGGTATATACCTTTTTAATCATCCTCTTTTATATGTATTTTTAAAATTATAGCTAAGATTTGCATTTTCAAATTAGTTGGATCAATACCAATCTTTCATTGTGCAAAAATCAGAATTTCTATAAAGTTAGTAGCTCTAAATACAGTCCACACTTATGTAAAAGTCTTTAAAAGATAAGTGTCTTTATGCTTCTGAAGAATTGGGAATTCATTCAATGCAAGAAGAAAATAACACTGAATATAGAGTTCACAATATGTATTTTGATTACTGAGCAGAAATCCCTACCTTTAAGATAATTCAGGCACACTTAGGATGTGTTCACCAAGGTCCCTAAGGAATGTTCTTTACTAGATGAAAAAAAAAAAAGTGCTCTTTTCAATGCAACAAAGTAAGTTTTTAGCACCTAGTCTATTAACTTCCAGTCAGTTTACATTCCTATATTGATGCTAATGTCTCTTTCACTAAGGATTCTGTTCTGATGTCCACGATGCTCATTTGTTATTGTGGGTACTTATTCTTGTGCCTGACACTCAGTGTAAAAACCTTTTTAGTCATTTTGGAAGTGGAGCCTCCCCAGGTAAATCCTGTAAGTATGAAATTCACTGGAATCATACTGGGGGACAAGAAGTGTTACAAGTAGATGGTCTGAGTGCTAACCTTTTGTTCTCTTGATGTTGGGAGTTAAAATGGGCCTTGGCTCTTCCTGAATTAGACCCCTGCTTTCCACCTCCTATAATCAAAGCAGTCTGCTTACCCTTTGAATGGACAGGATTCAAGAGTTCTTCCTGTTGTAGTCACCGTTCTGCCACCCGCCATTTTGAATTCAGTTCAACTACTGTTTTTTTTGGGTCCCCTAATAATGGGTCCCCCAATAATGGGTCCGTGATTAAAGGAGCGAGACTGATACAAAGCGAAGGTCAAGCAAAGCTTTATTTCATTCACACCAAGCATCAAGAATCAAACCGACCTTCAAACAGATCGGTCGGGGCCGCCCCTTACAGAGAGGATGACCCCTCCCTGCTTTCCAGACTAACTTTTATAGAGCAAAAGCCATGTGGTTGGTCCTGGCCCACACAGGTGGCTAATTGAATTACAATTCACCCCATAGTAGCTATGGAAACTAGCCCATCACCTTGGTAGCTAGGAGACAGTATGCACCCCCACTGATTGAATGTCTCCACCCGACCCAACCCACCCTTGTATTTGGGCCGTTATCTCTGCTTGACCTAACCCACCCTTGTATTTGGGCCATTACCTGGAACTGGTTTCCCGGACTTGCTCCTAAGTAAGTTCCCCTGGGGGGGGGGGGGGGCAGGGTCAATCTAAGTCCCACTGCATAAACAACAAAATGGCAGTTCAACCAAGGAGGGGACACTCTGGCTAAATAGGCCCTTATAGTTTCCATTTCCACTTGCTTCTACCTGCCATTCCTAATTTCAAATTTGCCTACGTCCAATTTAGCTTGTCATTTATCTTCACCTACTTTCAAGTCCCCATCAAGCTTGCAAAACCTACCCCCTCACTACAGATCAAGATGATGAACACTTGGTGACCCGTAAAGCACAATCTCTAAGAGATTGTGGGATGGAATTGAATTGAAAAATTGATGGAAAACTGAGCTATGTATTAGACAGAGTGTATTAAAAACATTAGAACTTTAAAAGATTTTATTTATTTATTTGACAGACAGAGATCACAAGTAGGCAGAGAGGCAGGCAGAGAGAGAGGGGGGAGCAGGCTTCCCACTGAGCAGAGAGCCCAATGCGGGGCTCAATCCCAGGACCCTGAGATCATGACCTGAGCCAAAGGCAGAGGCTTAACCCACTGAGCCCCATAACATTAGAACTTTAAAATAAGCAATTTAGGGGTGCCTGGGTGGCTCAGTCAGTTAAGTGTGTGCCTTCGGCTTGGGTCATGATCCTGGAGTCCTGGGATCGAGCCCCACAATGACAATGGGCTCCCCACTCAATGGAGAGTCTGCTTCTGCCTCTACCCTCTGCTCATGTTCCTTTTCTCTCTCTCAAATTATTAAATAAAATCTTATAAAAAATAAAATAAACCGTTTATAAAGTTCAGTGCAAAGGCAACCCAAATCCTTATTGGAAGGAGCTACCTCTTTGTAGTAAAGCTTTCAATGGCTTCCTGTTGCCTATGATAAATATATAGTTCCCAGTACAGTGCACATTTCCAGTTTCTAAACTCCTTCTCCAGGCTGATCTTTCACTCTCTTCTACCCTCTGTCCTTTGTTCTAGACCAAACAAATTGCTTTGAGTTTTCAAACTTGCCTTGGCATTTCCTGTCATTGTACCTCTATTCACTGCCTCCTCCGGCACGGAAAATTCTATCAGTGTCTCTGTCCCAAATCCCTATCAACATGTTCCCATGTATCTATTTGCTACCACTTTGCCCCTCAAGATCCCCAATGAAGCTTTTCCTCCTCCCTGACCATATTTCCGCAGTAAAAATGAGTAGTATTTCTAGGAAAACAGTGTAGTCACTCCATGACTTGCTGCCTGCAGTTGGCTGTGTCTGTAACAATGCGTAGGGTTCACCTGGGATGGTTCATTACTAAATGGAAATTCAGTTTTTCTTAATCATCCTATTTTATTAAGAATTATAGATTGTATAGAGCAAAAACCATGTGGTTGGTCCTGGCCAACCTGTATAGAACCTTCAGATCAGAATTTCAACAACTAAAGAACTCAGGGAATTGTTACAGTGACCATCCGAGGGCACAAGAGTAGTAGATAAACAGCAACTCCTATACAAAAAAGAGAAAACAGGGTATGTTTCTACATGTGCTTGTATTTCCCTGAATACATTCTTGACAAGAGTTGGGTAGCTCCTTCTCAGAGTCCCTTACATAATTCCACTGTATAACCGTCTCTTAATAAAAACTATTCTAACATACAGCAACAAAAATGATAATCTTCATGAACTGCATCCTGTAGTTCCCAGACACTCAAGAAATAGACATTTTAGTTTTTATGTCTTCCAGTTATGCTGCTTGAATGGATTTCTTAACTTCACTGTCCACTGTCCCACGAGGCACAACTTTCTCCAGCCCTTCCTCTCTGCCTAACATCCTGCTCTTTTTATGAGCTTCAGTAGCCCCTTTTAAAGTGGTAATTTCTTTAAGAAAATAATTACCGTGTAAATTAGTCTTCAACAAATAGTAAGGCCCATTTTGGAATTAAATTCCTAAGTATTGAAGCTTTGCTTCCTGGTATGTTTAAAACCATTATATAAGTTTAACTATAGCCATTCAATCTATGTACCTAGAAATATCATTTCTTCCCTTGCTAATGAAGGTCCTATGGCACAAATTTATTAAAGGTATACGTTTGCATGGGATAATAATTGGGTTGATAATATTAAATTCATAGGCTCATTATTTAATTGCAAGGGCAGATTATGAATACAGCTTCTAAAATGTATTTTAATGAAAAACACTACATCCTGACCTAATCATATCAACCTTATGCTATCTAATTAAGGATGCAAAAAATCATTAGAGTTGCAAAATATTAGTTCCAGTTCCATCAGCCTGTGAGCTGCCCCTTCATGAATATATATATTTTTACTCATGATCAATAGTTAATGAGGTAAAAATGACAAAATTTGCATGTAGGCAAATTAGTTTAATAGAATGATATCTTTTCTGACTACTGAAAGTGACCTTTTCCTTTTCGAAAAATGGTTAAAATACTTTGAAATTATCATCTGGCTGTCTTTGCACAAATGACAAATTATATGTATGAACAATATAAAAATTACAAAATGCAGTAATTCTAAATTCTCATCATACTGTAAATGTGTTCTGTGCTTTTGCATTTATCAATTTAATAAAAGGAAATTAAGCATATTATAAAGCATCCATTTATGTGGCAATTTTTAATCCAGAGCATAAAAACGAGAAGCATATGTTTAATAGCTAATACTATGGCAAAGATCTAGATCAAATTTTTAAAGTACAAAAATTCTAGACTACTTACTTGAAATACTTTTATATTAAAGTGTCTGTTCCACTCTTAATTTAGCATTTTAGATTATAGACGAGTGGTCTAAATTAAACTGTCATTGTACCTTGAAATTAGCATTTCAATTACTCACCAGGACTATCTTGATTTCCTATTGAAATAAACTAAACAAGGAAATGTAAAACAGGTTAAGAAGAACATTAAAAAATTAATCATAAATACGAGGAAGTTTTCATGGTATAAATGCCAGGTCATGAAGAGACATAACAAATAAAATATGTATGTCTATTCATTTAAGTTTAGGAATGTTTCTGTATGCTTAATAAACATAACCCAACAACGAGAAATAACAGGTGCTCTCCAGATTTTCAAATGATGTGCATAAACATCTCTGTGAATCTCCTTACTGATGGATTCTGAGTCTATACATGTTGGGGAAGAGACAGCAGCAATTTATCCAGATATATTAATGTCTGTTAATGGCCCAAAAGAATCTAAGCCAAAATACTTTACTTAGGACACAAGTGCCTTTGATTAAATTATTTACTTTAATTACATTTAATCCAACTGTCTTTTCTTTGATCCCTTTAAATGTGTATTCACCATCAGAATTATGAACACACAAGGTTTGAGGTCTTTTCCTGAGTTCTACTCTTGCTAATCATGGGTCAGCTAAGCCATTTTATAAAGGACAGAATAAATATTAATTTCAAGGAACTAAAGAATTTCATGATCTCCTTTAATTTTCCCTCTAGCACCAAACATTCATTTTCCTCTTCCCCTTTGTATTCCCAGCCCTCTCCCCATCGCACTTTCTCCTATCTCTCACTCTTTCAGACTTTCCTAGACAAAACAAACGATCATAAGCAATAAAATAATTCTCTATTTTCCTCTGTATTCTCTTGTCAGGTACATTTGTTCAACTCCGATCATTTTGGTACTCAACTTTGGATTGGTTCCAAATTCCTTAACTTCCATCTTGTGAAGCTTAATAATGAAATAAATATACTCTATGTACTCCAGTCACTTTGACATTATCCTGCAGAGAAAGCACTCTTTGCTTAATTTGTAGGATGATTTAGACACTTTGGGCCTTTTAAAAATGATGCTGTTGTCAAGGATTTTTTGAAGAAGAAACCAGGATGAATATATCATGAAGTGAAATGTGTTTTACTTCAAGTCAGGGACAGTGATTATGGAAATGTCTGGTGCGGTGTTGTTATGTTTACCAATAAAATTAACAGAATTCAAGACATATTACATATATTAACAGATTTTTTTTGAAAGCTAATGTTTAGGTTCCTATCAGGTAGAGAATGGAATGAGGTAGATTATATGTTCATTATATTGGCAAATTAAATATGTTCAATTATTCAATCATTCAAGCTTGCATTCATACTGAACAAATAGCAAAATAGCAAAAATGTACTATGTTCTGCAGACACTATTAAGATTGAGAAGAAAAATATGGAGAAACCACTCATTTATTGCACAAGATCTTAGTCTAGAAAAGAAGAGGGAAACACAGATAATTCTCAGATTGTGTGTTAGAAGGGTCAGATAAAACAAGCAGCTTTGACACAAAGAAGATGGTCCTCTCTGGGCAGGCTCCATCAAACCAGCACTCCAGGTCAGCCTGGATGAAGAATTGGTTTGGCAGGTAGTAACTGAGAAGCTGAAAGGATGCTCCTCCAGACAGGGAGGAATGGATGGCAATGTAAAACAATATATCATATTTAGCAAATTACCCTTATTTTTATATGGCATAACTACATTTCAGTGACAAACATTTGGCAAGAGGAAGGCAGAGAAGGGAGGAGTGAGATGCTGATACAAGAGACATCACCGGAGAGGTCGACAAGAATCCCATCAAATGATAAAAACTCATTAGTCTGAATGTTGGCTTTTACTCTTCAGGCAAAGGGTTTATGGCAGGGAAATGGAGGGTCAGATCTGCATCGTAAAAATATTCTAAAGAATGAATTCATGGATGGTGTGTGACATGGTAACTGCAGCGTGAGCCTGCAGGTAAACAGACCAGTTAGCAGAGTTTTGCTGTTCTTCAGAAGCTGGGCATTGAGGTCATAGATGTCCAGGAGCAAGTGGAATAGAGAAGAGCAGATGTTAAGAAAGTAAAGTCAGTAGAAGTAACTGGATGATCAAACTGGGGAAAAAAAAATCTAGGAGACAAAATCTAGAAAAACTCTGAGTTTTGAATCTTTGTGATTCCGAGTTGATGGAAATGCCACGTACAGAGGGTGTGGATGTGTGAATCCTGTGGTTTTGTGACACAGGAGAAATGCATGTGTTAGTTAACAATATGTGTCAAGTCCATTTTGTTTGGAACGCACTGGGTCTAGGTCTCTTTGGGGCATACACCTGAAGATATCAAGTAGGCTGCTGGATTATATTACTTTAGGATTTAGAACAGAAGTGTAGCCTTGGGATACACATTTGAGAATCTTCAGCACGATGGAAGATATGGTTCGCAAGGAGGTTAACTAAAAAAAGTGGGTAAGAAGAGAAAGAAACCAAATACAGGTCCTGAAAGACACTAACACAGAAGAGGCTGATGGAGCCAATGGAAAAGTCTGGAAAGGAAATTCCTGAAAGGGGAAGAGAAGCAAGGGGACTGACTAACGAAGGCATCAAAGGAGAAAAACAGAAATAATATTCTTTTCCTCTTATCCTCCCTAGATGACATGGAAGCCAGCAATCATGTCCTATGTGGGAATTAAGTCACTAGCTTCTTTTATTTTTTCTTTTCTTAAAGATTTACTTATTTATTTGAGAGAGGGAGAGCACACAGGGGATGGGCAGCAGGAAAGGGAGAAACTTTTAAGCAGGATCTCTGTGGAGCATGTAGCCCAGTGCAGGGCTCCATTTCATGACCCTGAGAGTTCATGACCTGAGCCAAATCAAGAGTCAGATGCTTAACTGACTGAGCCACCAAGGTTCTCCAACTAGCTTCTTTTATATTCTTCACAACCCTTTTGTGATTTTGCCTAATATATATACAGCAGGTATCAAAAATATTCCCATAAGAAAATAACAGTGCTTCACTCTAAGAACCACCTGGCCATGTCTCCTCATTTCAGCTAATAAAAAAATAATCAATATATAGCCAAGTTGCAAGATTTGTATAGTGGTGGCAGTCAAATACAATAATAAATGACTTCAAAAACAATGTGAGAAAATGTACCGACTTAACTAATATGCTAACAGAATGAGTTTCTCTTGTGCAGTCAAAAAACAAATCCACTTCAGAGCAACTCACCTTCTTCCTTTCACCATGGATTCCTCTCCATTGCGCAGACCTTTTCACTATGTAGCTGAGCTCCTGATTGGAAATCTCCAAATCATATGGTATGAAAAACTTGGTTTCTTCACTATAGATGCGTTGAAATGCATCTAATATCCAAGAATCATTGTGTAATCTAAGAACAAAACCATGTTATTTTTGTTCCCCAAATATTATTTACTTTTTGCCCTCCAAAAATGTTAAATAATTTGTTTCTTTTGTCAATTTCTATTTATTCTATTCTAGTTCATTGCTCCCATTTATCTTTCAGAAATTACTTGACTTACATTCCAGAAATAATTTTATAATATCCTCCATTAAACATCATAATCAAAGAATAATCTGATTTTTTTGCAATTATCTCCTATAAGCCTACTATTTCTGATTTTTGATGTCTAAGTAGTAAACAGTAGAAAATTAGGAACTATTTAGCCATTAGTTTGTATTATGAATACCACATTAATTCAAATGTGAGAGATTTATCAAAGGAAACTTACAGTTAAGAACCTTAGTGTATCACAGTATCAATAAACTAACCATTTTAAAAGTTATTACCAAACGCCCAACTTATGAATTGGAGTACCAAGATAGTTGAGCATTACATGAAGTGCCTTTCTATACAAAATGGTGGATTTTAAGTATTTAATTTCAATGATCAGGAAATTATATTTTGCTTTAAATAGAGTAAACTAAGTTTACTGAGTTCCCATTATAAAGGTGGTCTTTCACATCCATTACGTTATCTAGCCTTTCTTTAATCCTGTCTTTTACATATGAATACGCTAAAATTAAAAAAAAATAGTCCTACTATTTATAAGTAATGGAGACAGAATTTAAACTCAGAACTAACAACAAAGTTCATTTCATTTCACCATCTGACTCTTTAGTGAAAATAATCTGTACAGCCCTGATCTTCATTTAAGGACCTTTATCTCACTTCTTCCTTTCTAAAGGGTAGAATAGATATTTTTGACCCTACCTGTCAGCCAAGATCTGTGGGTCTCTGCTTCCTTCTGTTTTATGCTCATCACAGAGTGGAAATAAAAGCAAAACTGCCAGCCAGTGTCACTGATGGCCCAAGACAGGCCATATGGCTTGGTACCATCCTGAAATTCAACTACTACTCTTACTGTGCTTTGAGATTCTAGGTCGGCCATTTGAATGATTTGCTAGTTGTCTTGTTAAACAAGAACTAGTCTTTACCACTCTCTTAAGCTTGTTTAATGTAACATCCATCTTTTTCTTTTAATGGTAGTAAGATTTAATGTAGTTAAATTACTGTCAATTTGCTGCTATAAACATTTTCTATATGAAGATTTTAAGAGCAGGATTATCAACAATGCAATTAACTTTGAATTAATTAGGAATCACAGTCCTGTTTCTGCTAGCTTCTGTTCCTTTTGCCCAGAAAATGTCTGTCTCCTCTTTATATCTCCTTCATTTTGTGTGAAAGAATAATTATGTAAATATCCAAGCCCAGATCTACAGGATGGTACACAAATGTTTGAACAGAGAACATAATGACACAATGGAATATGGAAAGCTGTACAAAGATCAACTGCATTTTAGTCTTACTTTTACATTTTTTTTCTGCCACACTGAGTGGCATGTTCCAGTGAAAAGCTTTATGATGGGTTGTAAATGAATCAAATTACCAGCCGTTACTGGTTTTTAGCATATTTTCCAGCCCTATAAAGCCAGTTTACATAAAAAAGGAGAAAATAGTCTATGGTTATATGAACAAAATTTTAAAAATAAATTGAGTGTTCATAATTATGTAATTCATTTGATTATATAATCAGCCAAGCAATATAACATTTACCCAAAAGTGAGTTATTTTATCATTTTGGGGTGTGAGGGAGACCATACTGATCAAAGATGGGTGCAAATCTATTGAACTTTATTTTTCTGGTTCTCTTTAGAAAGTGAGGTTCAATTAAATGTTAAGAAAATTTCTATAAAGACATACAATGTCAAAACATTTCCAATAAATTTTGTAATTAAATTTATTTATAAAATTTATTATTTATATTAAATGTATTTATAAAAATTAAAATAATTATTTCATAAACAAACTGGACACTGGTAGACATTGATGAAAGCAACGGACTATTTTCTATGTGGAAACAACATTGGAGCCAGTTAATAAAATATTAAGTTTAAACTTCCTGTGATCATATTTAGTTATGAAAGTTTGTTATTCTCAAATAGATATGAAATAGCACACACACAGTTAGATGCACATGTATTCCCATGCTTTTTTTGTTATTTTGGGTGTGTGTGTATAAAGATCAGATTGATTTGTATAAAATTGAAGATACTAGACATATTAGATGAGAGAAGAGAAAGAGAAAACCAAACATGGAAACATTTCAATAATTAGTGACATTAGGAGAAGAATATCCAAGTTCATTGTGCTATTTTTGCATTTTATAGGTTTTGAGTTCCTATTTAATAAAAAGCTAATATTTTATGATATTCTATATCATTACATGATGATGGTTACAAATTTGGATTTCTTTTAACAATACAATTATTCAAAGTGTCTGAAAATTTTACATTTTTAAATTATTTCTTCAAAATGTAATTAAAAGAGAAACTGTATTCCACCTGTCTGCAAAGCCGTAGGCATTATTGTTTGTAGAAATAGGTCACATATTATGCCACAGGTTCTGATGACGGCCAAATGAAACAAAGTAATTTACAAAGTCCTCTGCCCTGTGTCCTACATTTGAAGCAATTCATTGCTTGGTGAATGGCAGAAGCTATTATGTTTGGTTCACATCTGAATGTGGGTCATTTACAGAAACCTAGGATGTGACATTTCTTTTAAAGCTAAAAAGGACAAGTGTGAACATTTAGCTAATACAGTATTTTAAGGGTCATGAAAAGGATGGAGTCTGTAACTTAAACTAGCTCCAAAAGAAAAAAATATATATATATACATATAAATTATGATTGCTTCTTTCTAAATCTAAAAATAACAAAATGAGTTTAGCAGTATGGCTTTACAGAGATCATAGTCAATGTGCTTATTGATAAAGCTACTTATCTACTGGTCTAAGTACATTTCAGTGATCCAGGTAAAGGTCTGAAACAGCTTACACTTGCCAGAACTCATGCGAAATTAGCAGACTTGTGGAACATTTTAGGTGAGGTATATGACAGTGAAGTTCTTATATGTATGAAAAAAGCTTTTGTGGGTTTTCTAGAAACACTTGAATACTCACCATCCTGTTTAATTCTAATTGAAATTCAAATGGCTTTGCTTTGAAATTATACCAAATAGAGGAAAAGAGAAATACAAAATAAAATAAAAATGAAATAAAATGGAGAGGGAAAGTAATTTTAAGAAAAGGAAAAAGAAATTCAGAAATAAAAATGTGCACGTAATGGGAAGTAGTCAAGAGCGCCTCCACCTCCATTTCCAGAGATAGCTCTACTTTAGGGTTAATGAAGTATATAGCCTTCAGAATACGTGTGGTCTCATGTTTATAAGGGGACAATCATCCTCTTCACTCACTCCTCATTAATTCATTATCTCAGTCAACAAATATTCACCTTTGCCTACCAAATGCCACATACTTAGTAAGTGCAAGCAGTAGGGAAGAGGACAGGTAAGAATCCCAGGAAGGGGGTACAGAGGAGCCTTCATGGGGACCTGCAGCTGTCAGGAAGAGAGCAGAATGACATGACAAGGAAAGCAGAGTGTTACGGGAGTATAATGTAAGGAAAGTGGGTCCCACCCAGGTCAAAAGAGCTTTTAATGTGAGAGTAATCGGAAGTCATTGTATGGATTTAAGGCAAGAAGTGATTGATACTTTTTAATTAAAAATCTTTCTGGTTATAGTGAGGAAAATAGATTAAAAGGAACAAAAGAGTATAGAGGTTGGTAGAAAGGCTAATGTTACAGTAAGTCACAGGAGAGATCAGAGCACATTGGACAGAGAAAAGATCCTATGGATAGAACAAGATGGACAAATTCAAGAGCTAAGCCATTGCCAGAACCTGGAAAGAAAGTGAGTGCGGAGGGTGATGGAGAGGATGGATTTGAGGGCAGATGCCAGGTTTCTTTCTCCCTCTCCCTCCTTCCCTCCTCCCTCTCTCTTCCCTCCCTCCCTTCCCTCCTCCCTCCTTTCCGTCCTCCCTTCTTTCCTCCCTCCTTTCCGTCCTCCCTTCTTTCCTCCCTCCTTTCCTTCCTCCCTCCTTTCCTTCCTTCCTTCCTTGATTCTTTTTCTTTCTTTCTTTCTTTCCTTCTTTCTTTCTCTCTCAGCACTGGATGGGTGATCTTGGCATTTTCTGAGACCGGGAACCCTAATTGAAGTGATTTGGAGAAGAAGACCATGGATTTTTTTTTCAGAATGTCAATTTTGAAGCTGCATTAACATATATATATATATATATATATGTATATACATATATATATATGGAGTTGTCAAAGTTAACTGGAAGTTCTAAATTGTTTAATTAAATTCATGTTTGCCTTGACAGAACTGAATTCTAGAACTAAACTGAGCTGGGATGCCTGGGTGGCTCAGTGGGTTGAGCATCCAACTCTTGCTTTCGGCTCAGGTCATGATCTCAGGGTCCTGGTACTGAGCCGTATGTCGTCTGCTGGTGATTATCTCCCTCTGCTTCTCCCCCCAGTCCCTCTCTCTCTCTTTCTAGTTAAATAAATAAATAAAATCATAGGAGAAAAAAAAAAAAGAACTAAACCGAGCTGCCTAAATTATGAACCTGTTAGAAATATACTATTTAAATCAACTCATTCATTCCCAAGGAGCAGATTGAAGTTTTATTCTTTTTTTTCTAGAAAATTTTTGAGTATTATTGACACACAATGTTACATTAGTTTTAGGTTTACATTATCGTGATTTGACTTTTTTATATTTTATTCTATGCTCACCACAACTGTAGCCACCATCTGTCACCATACATCACTATTGCAGTATCATCCACTATATTCCCTATGCTGTGGCCTTTATTCCCATGACTTATTCATTCCATAATGGGAAGTCTGTGTCTCCCACTCCCCTTCACCCGTTTTGCCCACGCTCCCCCCAACCCCTTCCTTTGGACAACCATCAGCGAGTTCTCTGTATTTATGGGTCTGATTCTGCTTTTTGTGTGTTTGTTTATTCATTTGTTTTCTTGATCCAATAATTCCACTACTGGGTATTTACCCAAAGAAAATGAAAACACTAATTTGAAGAGATATGCGACCCCCATATTTACTGCAGCATTATTTACAATAGCCAAAATATGGAAGCAATTCATGTGTCCATTCATAGATGAATGGGAAAACAAAAGCTGTGTATGTATGTGTGTGTGTATGTGTGTGTATACACACATACATATATTACGCAGCTATAGATAAGGATAAAATCATGTCATCTGCAACAATATGGATGGATCTAGAGTGTATATTGTTAAGGGAAATAAGTTAGACTAAGAAAGACAATTTCCATATGATTTCACTCATATGTGGAATCTAAAATACAAATTTTTACTCTATTTAATATATACATTTTATTTGTTTATTTTTTTAAAGATTTTATTTATTTATTTGACAGAGATCACAAGTAGGCAGAGAGAGAGGCAGAGAGAGAGGAGGAAGCAGGCTCCCCTCTGAGCCCCTGATGGGGGGCTCGATCCCAGGACCCTGGGATCATGACCTGACCCGAAGGCAAAGTCTTAAACCCACTGAGCCACCCAGGCGCCCCTACTATATACATTTTAAGGATAAGAAAAGAATCATAGTGGTACAGCTATTGCCAAATGACACCCAATTAGTAACTGACAGAGCCAAAATTCAAGCCAGGCCAAACAGTCTTCAATCCAGGTATCACGCCACGACATCATACCCATTTGTTAGGTGAAAATCAACCACAAATATGAACTTTAAGTAATTTCATTGTTCAAAAAAAAAAGAAGAAGAAGAAGAAGAAGAAATATGGGGACACCTGGGTGGCTAAGCTGGCTAACCCTCTGGCTCTTGATTTCGGCTCAGGTCATGATCTCATAGTTGTGGGATTGAGCCCCGCATCAGCTCCCTGCTCAGCAGAGAATTTGCTTGTTCCTCTCCCTCTGCTCTTCCCCCAGCTCATGCTCTATTTTTCTCTCAAATAAATAAACAAACAAATAAATAAAATATTTTAAAAAACAATAAAGAATATGATGTACAAGTAACATTGTAGTTTCTGGAGTTATGAAGCCTGCATTTGGGTATCAGCTGGGCCATGGGCCTACTGTGCAACCTTAGGCAAATTACCTAAAATCACTAAGGCTTGGTTTCTCCATGTATGAAAAGGAGACCCATGTTAATGAATCCTGAATTATCAGGATTAAATGAAGTAATCTCATACTATATTCAAATCAGGATTTAACATGCAAGAAATTCTCAGGAAACAGCAGAAATTACTATTTAGGGACAGAAAGGAAAATATTAAACATCTCCGTAGAACCTCCAGTATTCTAACTTATATGGCATATGACGGAAGTTTTTCTGAACCCTGTCCTTGGACATTCTGAGATGCTGTGAGATCCAATCATAAATCAAAGTTAGAATTCTCCTCTTTGTTGTTCATTTGTTCATTCTAATGGTCACAAGGGTCAGCTCTTCCAGTTCCTATTCTTCTATTTCCGTGAGGGTCTTGACTCGGATTATGTAGGCAGATCAGTTTTACAGGAAAACCCAAACTATAAAGAGTAAGGTGAACCAGAAGAACTATGGCCGCATTTTCTCAAATCAGATTCAGCTGTGAGGTGTCTTGGCCACTGGGAAAGCACCGGACTGATAAGAGGTCCTGGTCTCATGATCAATGTGAATGACCCCCCACCCCCTCAAAAATGTGTTGCTTCAGCACTTAAGCCAGATGAAGGGTTAAGGCACTTCTACCATCAGATGGTTAAAAAGAAAAGACTACTTGGAGAGGGTGGTAGAGAGCAAAGTTTGGGGCAAGTGGAATGAGCTTTAGAAACACCAAGTCAGAGCAGAGAACTGGCAAAACAGCAGTGACAAAGCATTGTGTATCTATGTTTAGCACTACCCTGGGTCCTCTGGATTATTTTTTGCATACAGTGCTTAAATGTTTTGCACATCACTGTGACTCTTTTAGACTCCTCCTTCTGCATTGCACTGTAATTTGTAAAGCTGGGTGTTGCCAAGGAGTTCAAATTCAAAATCTATTCTAATCACTTGGATGCATCAGATTAACACATATAGGAACCTTGTGTATTTTTTTTTTCACAATTCTTCATTATATTCCAGTGGAGCATTCAAAATGAAAGGGATGTGGGACCTAGAGTCATTTGGACAGACAGCCTGTGCGCCATATTTTATTTGAAAGGGGTCTGTCTTCATCATTAAGAAAATATTTTCCTCTATTTATTCATGGTTTTAATTCAACAAACATTTGTTCCATGTCTATTGTGTTCTGGATGCTTTTCTGGGTACAGAAAAGACAATGGTGAATTCTAGAGTTGGAGACTTTGCCCTCCACAGTCCAGAGTTTCATGTTATGTAACATTTTAAATACGTGGTTGGAGAGTTTGAGGTACCATTTTCTCCACGTGTAATCCTCATTGTTTTGTGGAAGCAAAGCAAAATAGTTGTTCTTTGTGTTTAAGTATTTGGTTTTTTGTTCAATTATTTTACTAACAAGTATGAGAATTTTATCAACTATGCAGGATCCTGACAGAGAGAAGTACTGGTTCCTTCACATTATCTACACTATCAAATGTGGATACTTACATGGAAGTGGGAAAGGCAACTTCTCATTTTGGTGGCCTAAAAGAAGCCCACGTCAGGGATTTGGACCGTGTCAATAAGACAATATGTACCTGACACTTCATTCAAGTACACATACCTTCTTGACACCAGCCTACCATTGGTCAAACCTCACATGCCTGGTTTCCCACCAGTTCCAAATGAAAATAGAAGTTGTGGTAGACCATTTCATTCTCTTCTATCTTAGAGGTATCAGAAAAAGCCAATTTGTCAAATGACTGGTTAATGACTTAGACTTACTGTGCAGTTTTTATTTCATTTTTATAAGAGAATATCGTATCAGGAAATGTTCAGATAATCTTTGACCCAGCTTCTTGCAGCTACAGATGGGGTCTGGTGGGCCGGGGGGGGGGGGGGGAAGAGATCCCTCTATTTGCTGAAGAAAAGGTGGGAGTGGAATCAGCATATAGCATGAACTCAGCTGCCCACATCAAAGAGTTCAGAGCCTGAAGAACAGAGTGGGGATATTGATGGGCTTTGGCCAATGAACAATCATGATCAATCCTACAGCAGTTAACTATTTTGGTTACAATCCTTCAGTTTGCTGGAGATGACACAGTGTAGCATCTAAATCTTTTAAATGGGTCTTTTCCTATACCAGCATGTCCCAATGTTCATAGTCCATTGGGGCTATTAGGGCACTGAGTGCCCATAACTGGGTGACAATTTCAGGGGGTATAAAAATCGGTTAGCTAAAATTAGATAATTTTCAGAATTTTTTCTCTTCATGGTAAATAATATTCTGCTTTAAGTGAATAACTTTGTAAAGAAGATTCCGAAGGCGGAAAATCTTTGATTATCATATATGTATTCCCCGCACAATAAATATGCTCATACTCTGCTCATCAAAACCCACCTTTAAATTATTTGAATCTAAATTAATTTTCTTAAGTAATATGCAGCCACAGCTAAAACTTATAAGGCTATTCAGAACTATTAAGTCAATGATTAAGAATACATCAGTACCCCCCAAAACTAATTGAGTATGAGTCTTTCAGATTTGTATACAGCTTCCAGGAATATAAAAGCTTAAGCAAATCTAACATTTAAATGGTGATTTCTCATTCTCTGAATATTTTAAGGAAATAGGTAAGCAGCCTGTTGATCGTTTGGACTACTCAAATAAAGGATTTATAGTGAAAGTATCCATAGAATATCAACAAAGGCTTTGCTCAGAGGGTTATGAGGAGTGCTGCAAGGCCACAGGAAGCAAAATCCCTGACAGATATAGATGGTCTTCATAGATTTTCTTCATAGCAATGCCTATAGATGGCCATCTATAAAAGTTTGGTCAAAACGTAAGTTTTTTAAAAGAGGGTCTGGAAAAGAGGAGTTCCCTTGATCCCACCGGAAACATGAACTGAAAATTAAAATTTCTCAAAGTAAAACAGAGTAAAACAAAGTGGCCAACTAGTTAGTATCTAAAGATAACACCAACTGAGAGAAAAGACCAGTAAAATAAAATAAAAGATGTCTTGTATAGATCTTGACGCTATCCATATCAAATGAGTTCTACATGGCTTGTGATAAGGAGTTCAATGAAAACAATTCCAGGGGCGCCTGGGTGGCTCAGTGGGTTAAGCCTCTGCCTTCGGCTCAGGTCATGATCTCAGGGTCCTGGGATCAAGCCCTGCATTGGGCTCTCTGCTCAGCGGGGAGCCTGCTTCTCCCTTTCTCTCTGCCTGCCTCTCTGCCTACTTGTGATTTCTTTCTCTGTCATATAAATAAATAAAACCTTAAAAAAAAAAAAAAAGAAAGAAAAGAAAACAATTCCAACTTCATAAATTAGAAGTAAATAGTTAAACATTTCTGAATGAGGAAGGAATTTTTTTTTAAATTGAAGATCTATTTAAATAAGTCTAATTATCAAAAGGCTAATTACTGTATATGAATTATAATACCTATTTTTCTAAGTAATCTTTACATCCAATGTGGGGCTTAAACTCACAACCCCAAGATAAGAGTTACATGCTCTACCAGCTGAACCAGCCAGGCACCCCTATAATATCTGTTTTCCTAAAAAATCAAAAATACACTTAAAAGTTAATTGTCAAACGGAGAAAACATCCATTAAAACATGACAGAAGGGTTACTACTAAAATACATATAAAACCCCTATAACTCAGTAAGAAACACATTTAAATACTCATAGAAAGAAAGCCAAAGGGACATTTAGAAGGCAATTCACAAAGAGGAAATACAAATGAGTGAGTGATAAGCATACTAAGAATATCCAGTAACTAGAAACAAAGGAATGCACCTTTAGAAAAGGATGAGATCCCATTTCTTCTGTGAGATTTAAAAGAAAAGTTATCACATGATGTGAACATGAGTTGGTCAGATCCCCCATTCACTTCTATAGAAGTATAAATCCAGCTTCTCTAAAACACAATTTTGCAATATTATCTAATGTCTTAGAAACATCATATTGTCTGAAACAGTATTTCTGGGTCTCTAGGATACTCCTCAAAAATAATCTAAAATGCAAACAAGACCCTGAGTCTCAAGACGTTCATCAGAATTATTTATAAAATGCACAAAAAAGAGAAACAATCTATTATCGAGGAATAAAGAAATATTGAAATATTTTATACTGCTTCTCTGGTATAAAATAGTGTGAGGGCATTGAATGCTCCTGAAGTAAGTAAAGAATATGAAAGTATTTATCATACAATATTATTAAGTTTAAAATCAACATATGAAGTTATTCTTACAGAATAATTACAATTTTGTAAAAATAAATACACATGGGGGAAAAATCAGAATAAATTTATCAAACGATTAACAATGCTTTGTCTAGATGATGACATTATTTGTGTTTTTAAATTGATTTTTTGATTTTTTGACTCTCTTCTGTAGTTTCCCTTTTTTCCTAAATAACATATTCTTCCTGTATTAAGGAAAGAACACTTAAAAGAGTAATGCTTTTTTTTTTTTAAGCTATATAATTCAGTTCAGATAGTTACACTCAGGTTAAGAACTTCCTCACACAGGTCAATGTTCCTACTAGAACTATGGGAAGTGAGAATTTTTCTAGTAGAAACCCTTCAGCAATAAATTACTCAGGCTCTTGGAGGAATAAGATCCAATCAGTCAATGTAGAGCTTCCGGGGCCCAGAGCTAGACAAAATTCTCTGTTAACAGCCTGCAGAGCAGACTTGATCTCCTTTGTGTTCCTATAATACTAGCCATGTTATCACATGTTTTGACAGGACTGATCCAAAAGCCCAGGAGACTTCAGATTGTTGCCTTTATATTTGGACTAAGAATGCTAACCTAAATCAGTCAACACACACAAATCCATACTGGCATCTTTCACAAAGATGAGTTCTTAGGATTTCTGTACTCTTTGCCTACTTTTATGCCAGAGCAAACCCCACGTCACTGACCAGATGCCTCTGTTGGTAGTAGTGCTTGGTGTAGAGAACAGAGGCACTCAGCTCACCATTTTAGAGAGTGATGTTGTGCAAATATCAGTAGAGATCATTCAGCTGACATATTAGAATGACTTTATGCATACAAAAAATACAGATATTTTCCCTGTGGGAGATTACTTTATCTCTATCATTACCTAAAGACAATTGAAGAGCATCTGCTTCTAAAACACTAGCAAAATCTGGGGGTTACTGAGCATTTCTAGTTCTGATTGGACAGTATAAGCATGGAAGACAGTAAAGGGCTATGTTGAGAGAGTGCACAAAACTTGTTTATCCCTCCTGGACTTTTTCAGGCTCATTCTTTATGATGTATGGACACTTCAACTGTCTTTACTTTTCCCTAATCATTTTTCCATCCATGACAGAGCTTCTCACTCCTCCTATCCACGTTTTCTTGTGGGGTAATCCTCCTGTTGTATTTTAAAGCAAACCATCATTTGTTCCAGGTAGCAAAATATTAAATCCTAGTTATTTGGTGCATAAATTCTATGCTTCCTTTTTCAAACTTTACAAGTAATCTTGATAATAAAAATGTGAACCTTGGACAAAGAAATGCATGGTTACAAACACTCACCTTATTTTAAGTGAGAAGAGATGTACTGATGTTGTAATAAATGGTATATAACATTATCTGATAATTTTTTAATCCTTTGGAAGTCTAAGCTTCCTAAATCGTACCTAATGTACTATTTTATTTCTTTAGCTTCCCAAGGAACCCTAGTCATTTTAAATAATAGAGTCATGCTTCATGTAGAGCCTCTTATAAGAACTACACATATGTGTCATCCTTACCATGTTCCACAAGAACATGTCTGAAATCTAGCAAATGAACATCTTTGCCTAGAGGGCCACAGGACAAGTTAGTGGTCAAATGAAAACTGAATGATCAGGAAAGTCTTTCCTTTCTTCCCCAAGAAAGCAATTGTAACTTCACTGCAGCTGTGTTATTGGTCTAAAGAAGGAAGAATTGAGGAGTGTGATCACCTCCCATTTCGCAGAAAATTATAGTGGCTATCATATGCAAACTCCTTCCATGCCCTGCCACAAACCTCCTTGCTTTTGCCTCGACCTTATCTCTTTCCTTATCACCTCAAGGGACAGAATTTTTTCCCCTAAATCCTGGGTTTGTCTCCATATGTTCTTTCCCTCATGTCTTCAAAGACCTCCTTGTTCATTTATCCTCACTTGGTTAACCATTTACAGTGTTTTTCTCCATTTTAGAATTTTCCTATGCATACAAATATATTCAAAACAAACCCATGCTTAAAAACCACTATTTTTAAAAAGATTTTATTTACTTAAAATAGAGAGAGAGAAAAAGAGAGAGAGAGCATCTGCGTGCAGTGGGGGCAAGAGCAGAGTCAGAGGGAGAGAGAACCTGAAGGAGACTGCATACTTGCCATGGAGCCCCAGGTGGGGCTCTATCCCAGATGGTAAGATCATGACCTGAACTGAATCCAAGAGTCAGACACCTAACAGTCTGAGCCACCCAGGCACTCTTAAACACTCTTTTTTAAAAAATACTTTTTATAAGCATTTTCCATTTATAGCATAGCTTTGGGTATAAAAAAGTCAGTAAGTCCTAACTCTATGTCCTTATCCTTCACTCATTTCCTTGCAATTGAACCTCTTACTGAACAAATCAATGAAACTCAAGACTTCTTCCACATGAATTAACTGTCTCTGTAGTTTTTCCTGAGCTCTAGACTCATCTATCCACTTTCTTATGGTGTTTTTCCCCTTGACAATATCTTATGGTCAATAGGAATGAAAATTTAACTCATTAACTATTTCTTCTAAATATTTATTCTCACTATGTAGCCACCAAAAGAAATGAAATCTTGCCATTTGTAATGACAATGATGGAACTAGAGGGTATTATATTGAGTGGAATAAGTCAATCAGAGAAAGACAATTATCATATGATCTCTCTGATATGAAGAATTTGAGAGTCATTTGGGGGATTGAAGGGTAGGGAAGGAAAAAATGAAACGGGAGGGACACAAACCATAAGAGACTCTCAATCTCACAAAACAAACTGAGGGTTGCTGGGAGTTGGGGGTAGGGAGAGGGTGGTTGGGTTATGGACATTGGGGAGGGTATGTGCTATGGTGAGTGCCGTGAAGTGTGTAAACCTTGCAATTCACAGACCTGTACCCCTGGGGCTAATAATATATAATATGTTAATAAAAAATAAAAAATTTTTAAAAAAGAAAGAACCAGATAAAAATTGTTTCTACATTTGTTATAAATCATTGTCAATGCCATCTTAAAAGGTCTTATATAAGAAACTTCTCTTTATTTACTGCCAAATTTTATTCTCTTTAATTTACTGCCAAAAAATATGACTTTTGTAAAAATGTAATTTTCTTCTCTGTTACATGTAATCGATGTATTTCCCTTTTTGCCATTCCTTTACAGGAGCTCAAAATTTTAAATTCATACAAGTTACAATGTTAATATTATTTTTCTTTAAAGAAGCAGGTAACAGTAGAAATGTTGTTTATAAGAAATGATTTTGCAGTATTTTTCACAATGTTAACAAAGCAAACCTAATGATATATTAGAAGTTAATAAATCTTTCTTGATTGTATTAAAAAAAATAAATGTTTGTTCTCCATGTAATCTCTGTCTATGATAAGGCTACTACCATCCACCCATGGATGCCCAATTCCAAAACTTAAGGTTATACTAAATGTCATTCTTCCTTCACCTTCAATTTCCAACAAGCCCAAAAGTTCTATGTATGTCAACTATCTCTTCAATATGCCATAACTGTCCATTTCCTGTGTCCTTCTCTTGAGTGAAGGCACTTGACATGCTGCCTAGACTATTGAAATGGCTTTGTAACTAGATTTCCCTGCTTTCAACCTGACCACTATTAAATACACTCTCCCTTCTATTAGTAGAGTGATCTTCCTAAAATTAAAGTTATTGAAAATCTTTCAATTTTTTCACTTTACCAACAAATTCAAGCTCCACAACATGATATCAAGATGTTTATTATCTAGTCCTTGACTACACTTCTAGTCGTATCTTAGTCAACTGCCATTGCCCCATATCCTATCCTCCAGCCATATTAAAATATTTTTGAGTGGCCAAATATGTCATAATTTCTCAGGATCATATGGTTTCATACACCTTCCCTTTGCCCAGGAACATTCTTCCCTCTGTTTTTCTTCCACTGAGATTATATTAAAACTTTGAAAATTACTCAAGGGTTGTATTTCAACTGATGTGTATGGATGCTACCCCAATCCTCCTCCAGACCTGCATTGATTCCTTTTCTCTATGCTCTTAGAGACTTTTGTGTTGACCTCTTCCTAGCACTTCTTTTTTTATTATGGTAAGAACAGTTAAAATCTATTATTTTAACAATTCTTTAAGTAAATAATAGAGTGCTATAAATTACAGGCACGATGTTGTACAGCAGATCTCAGAACTCAATCATCTGGCATAATTGAAACTATGTCTGTTGAAAAGCTATTGTCTATTTCCCCCTTCCCTCAGACCCTGACAAGCACCATTCCACACTATGCTTCTATGACTTTGGCTATTTTAGATATTTCATGTAAGTTGAAACATGGAGTGTTTGTCCTTCTGTAACTGGTTTAATACATTTAGCATAATGTCCCCAACGTTTATGTTGTCACATATTGCAAGACGTCCTTCTTTTTCAAACCTGAATAATATTCCATCATGTGTGTCTACCACATTTTCTTTACCCATTCATCTGTTGATGAACATTTAGGTTGTTTCTAGAGCTTGGCTATTGTGAATAACGTTGTAATCAACATGGGAATGCTCATGTCTCTTTGAAATCCTGATTTTGAGTAAATTTCTAGAAGTGGAGTTGTTGGATTATATTACAGATCTACAGTACTTAAAACAGTATGTTGTTGGCAATAAATACAGACAAACAGACCAACAGAATAGACTAGAGAGCCCAGAAAGAAATCCATGCATATACGGTCAATAGATCTTCAACAAGGGTGCCAAAAATATAAAATGGAAAAAGGATGGTCTTTTCAACAAATGGTGCTGAGAAAACTGGATATCCACATGCAAAGGAATGAAAATAAACCCTTATATCACACACAAAAATCAACGCAAAGTGGATTAAAGACTTAAATATAAGACCTGAAACTGTAAAAATTCTATTAAAAAACACAAGGAGACAGTTTCAAGACATTGGTTTTGCCAATGATTTCATGGATACTCATATCCATGGCTTTTTAGAAATACTGGCAACAAAAGCAAAACTGAACAAGTGGGACTATTTCAAACTCAAAAGCGTCTGCAAAGCAAAGGGAACTATCAACACAGTGAAAAGTCTTCCTAGCATTTTTTATACTGCCTAGAATTTCTTCCTTTTCTCATTTTTCCTCACACACACACCTTGCTTGCTAAATGAGTGGCCTGGAAAACAAAACCCTACAATACAGGATCAAAGCTGAAGGATGATTCTTCTTTTAGTGATTTTGGCAGGAGTGGGAAGAATGGGAAGAAAGTGGATTAGAAGGAAGAGAGAAAAATAATTTTACATAAGCTTCCTGGGAAATTTATCAGGATATTATTGGATATCAAGGGATTAACAACTCCTTGTTTCTTGTTGGCTGCTAGTTTGAAGAAACCAGTATAATGCTTTACAGAAAAATTTCTCTATTATGGAGAAAATATTTCCCCAAACGTTGATTAATTTCTCAGCCAGTCTTCATGATAGATGTTACAAATAACCAATGGCATTTCTTTCTCTTTCTTTTATTATTACTATTATATTATTATTTTTAGGATTCTATTTATCTGAGAGAGAGAGAGAGAACACATGAGACAGCAAGAATGGGGCAGGGAGGGGCAGAGGGAGAGGGATAAGCAGGCTCCCTACTAAGCAATGAGGAGCCCAGGACCTGAGCAATCCCAGAGCCCTGGGATCATGACCTGAGATGAAAGCAGACACATAACCAACTGAGCCACCCAGGTGCCCCAACAAGGACCTTTCTATCTTAGACATGTAGATGTGGTTCTAACTTCTCTTCTTTAACCATATTCTCACAACTTAACTGCACAACAAGACTGGAGGCTGAACACACTTAAGAACCAAAAGGATTGAAACACCTTACCTGAGACAACACAAACAGAAAATTAAAGAAGAAATGATGAACAAGAGGATGTAAATGAGCACTGTGAGCATTACACCAAGAATTCCCGAATGCTCGGTTCCCACAAATACCCAGTACAGCTTTGCTGCGTCAGCTACAGGAGTCTTGTCATTATGTGTAAGCCGCTGAGGAAAGAAAACACAAATGTAAGAAATAGGATGGAAATATCGTTCATCGAGTTAGATGAATTTAAATACATAAAAACCATATGATACCATAATTTGTTTTTAAATTAAATTCTCAAAGTACTAAAGATCACCAGATCTTCAGCTATATAAAGGAAAAGAAACAGACTGGGTTTCCATAGCTGGTTTACCAGGTTGTTTTGTGTGTGTGTGTGCGTGTGTGTGTGTGTGTGTGTGCGTTTTCTCATTTTCCCTATAAGCTTTTAAATGTGTATACTCTACATGTAATTCATAAAGTAAAAGCCATGTATTATTTATGTACTATTAACTTCTGAATTTAATGAGCACAAGATATAAAGAAATTAAATATGATGGTGGAAAGATCTTTTTCTCTCTGAAGCAGATTTGAAAGGAATTTAATTGTACTATGCATAAAATAGGTAGCTTATTTTAGAAAATTATAAATAAAAGTTATCAGTCTATTTAATGTGAGCTTGAAAACCAAAGTTTACACTACGTCAATTTAACAATAAGCACTTCTTTTAGACAAGGGACAACACATTCTATATTGAGTTAGAAATAAATACAAGGCAGTGAGGTCTTTAAAAACTAATGTTTAATGTTAAGGACCTAGAACATTGACACTTGATATCTTTGACCTCTGAATTTTATAAAACATAAATGCTCTGTAATTATGACTCTTCTAGTATTAGGTGGAAGTAATATGTAATATAAATGTAAATAAAGTGTATTTTCTTCAGCGTAAGAAAGAAGGAAGAATTTCTTTAATTTTTAAACTGACAATTATATAAATAAGTATAGCTTAAATGGACATGTTCAGAACTAATCCATATCACATATGTACAAATAAAAACAGAAACTCAGGTTAATCCATATTTTCCTTACATCAGAATATCCTTTAACACTTGGACAATGACTCAAAGTCAGATATTCTGACTCTCAACTGATGTTTCTTTCACTGCTACACCAAAATTTTGATTTTATATTCTGTATTTGTTAATGGGTCAACTTTGAGGAATGTGAATCTGTTGCTTGGACTTCAGGCAGAAGATCTGTAAGTGTTGTCATACGTTTCTCCTATTCTAGATCTTCCCCTTCTGCTTTTTCTTAAAGGCAAAGAAACAGATGTGGATTCACTGACAACACATACTAAAATTGATACATACATAATGCCAATAATGTAATCTGATCAGCAGATGCTATCATTCACTTGGTCCACACACATTTTGTGAATGTCCACCATGTGTCATTAAGCTCTGAAGATAGAAGAGTGAATAAAATTAGACAAAAGCCCTATGTTCTTGGAGTTTACATTTAGCTGGGATGGAGGTGGTGGATAAACATGTAAGCAAGATTAAGTTATTAGTATGGTAGATTAGAAGATGGCATTTTGAAGAAAAACATGAAGCAGAAAAAAGTACAGGAGGGATAGAGGTATATTACTATATACCGTGATCAGAAAAGGTATCATTTGAACAAAGACTTGAAAGATATAAGGGAATAGGTGATATGCCTACCAGATGGCATTCATCACATACTGCCCATACTTTGTCTTGTGTGTGTGATTCTCTACCTAGACTGGAAGTTCCTGCCTGGATCATGGGCAATGACTCTTACATCCTATATTGTACACAGAGTGTAAGTACCATCACTTCATTATAATCCTCAACCTTGTTCCTTTCAGTTTATATGTATGATGCTTTAGATTTTTCAATTTTTCAATAATTTTTCAATATTCAGTATTCAATAATATTTAATATTTTTCAATATTTCAATATTTCCTTAGATATTTCAATATTTCCAATTGGTTGTCCCAACAATATTGTGAAATGAGTAAGGTACGTGTTATTATTTGCAGGTATTATTATTTTTTGGTGGTACATATGAAGAAGTTGAAGACTGACTTACCCATAATCATATAGCTGAGAAATGGCAGAGCTGAGACCAGAACCCACTTTCCCTGACTCCAAGTCAATGCTCTTTCCATTAATCCATTATAATGTCTAACGGATTTTCAAGAATGACTTGCTGAATGAAGACACTTGTATTCTACCCTTGTTTGATCTTTGTTCTTATGTGTTATCCTTATCTATCTACGTTGAGGGCAGAAATCATGCCATACTTACTCTGTTTCTTTTAAAATCCTGTGCAGAGAGTATATAGTCAATAAATACATGCTGATCAATTAAAACATTCAATAGCAAATCCTTCCTCTACTTTTTATCTAGATTGAGGTTCAGGCAGAGAAAAAATTTATGAACCTGTTGGAATTGTTGTTTCATCAACGGGGGTCTGGGAATGCATTGCCAACCTCTGAGCCAGCAAACTGGAGACTAACAAAATGTTATTAGCAACATCAACAGCCACCCATGCATCAGCCTCAAACCATTCCATCTGCCACATCTCCTTCTGGATTGCCATTAAAAAAAAAAAAAAAAAAGAATCCAGAACAAAATGTATCAGTAAAATAAGGTAGCCTCTTTCTTGGCTAGCTGATCAGGATCAAATAAGTACAAGTGATCCCTGGATTTCTCTGCTAAAAGACAGTGCTGAAAGAACTGTAGGTATGAACCCAGGCAAATCGAATCTCATGAGTGACTTTCAATCTATGATAACTATGATCGCATGTGGAGTGGTAGTTCACTGAATTTAATGAGAATGCAAATCAACTGGAAGGGCTGTTAAAACACAGTAGCCCCTTCTCAGAGGCTGGGCTCCTTCCCAGAGTTTTTGATCACATAGATTTGGTACAGGGTCTGAGATTTTGCATTTCAGTTTGCACTGCAATTAAGTTCCCTGGTGAAACTGATGTTATTTACCCAGGGACCTCACTTTGAGAACCACCACTTTAGAGCAGTACTTCTCAAACTTGGTGAGCTCATGTTAAAAATGTGAATTTTGATTTAATTAATGGGCATGTCCATGTGTGGACTCCAAGGCTGCTGCTCTGTGGGTTACCTGCAGCTTTGAAGTTTTTTTGTTTTTTTTTTTTAATGACAGCAAAATTAGATGTCATCTGCAATGAAGCCTAATGGATTCTAACTGGAGAGCCTATAATCATGCAGATTGGGAAGGAAACTTCAGCTTTTCTCTCCAAGTGGAGAAAAAATATAGGTGCTATACTCATCTATTAGAATACAAGTCAGCTTCCATCAGGTTACAGACCTCTGAACTGGTGCTGAGATGGCCCTGCTGGAGGCTACTTTCCTGTAGATTACATCAGAGGCCCCAGAGTAAATTTATACTGCTCATTTTGTCAGCTATCTTTGATACAATGGCCCACTCAGCTATTAATCTCTCTAGAGGACCTGACTGGAATAAGGAAAGCCATTCCATGAGGGCTGCAGTCACTCCTATGATGAGATCTCAGAAGATGACAGAGCTGCTCATCCTCCCCAAATGGCTTCACCTGTGGGGTTGCACCAAGATTGGACTGGCACCCCATGTGCTCAATAGGCCTATCAGGCCTCTGGGAGGAACTGGGAGATGCCATGGAATATGATCCCGGTGGAATGCAAACAGCATGCCCCTCTACACTTCCTGCTCAACCAACCTTGATCACTCAGTCTCCCCCTCGCTAACCAGAAGTCTGAGGGAAGTCAGAATCTGGACAAAATCCAGTTGGCTCCAGCACAATCTGCCTAAAATCAGAATGCAGCTAATGATGGGGGGGGGGGACTTAGAGATGGGGTTGAAAACACACCTACTCTGACCTGTCATCAAGGTACTGAGACTTCAGACAGTCGTTGCTGGCTAGAATTGGAAACACGTCAGCCCTCCAAACATTGACAAACTTTCCTTGGTGCCCGGCTCTTCCTTCAACCCTCAGCAGCAGGACTAGAAACTGGATATACTGGGAGGCTCCATGAGCACTGCTTTAAGTCATTTTAATAATGTTGGATGGTCTGCATGGTTCCAGAGTCAACTGTCCCATTTGTCTGCAGGTTCTGAGCATCTCTAGCAGAGGTAACACTACTAGAAATAAACAGAATCCTCACTCAAAGACTAACAGGCCATTAATGGACTCAG
Source organism: Lontra canadensis (assembly GCF_010015895.1). Lineage (NCBI taxonomy): Eukaryota > Metazoa > Chordata > Mammalia > Carnivora > Mustelidae > Lontra > Lontra canadensis. The sequence continues at coordinate 9,406,889 of NW_022631015.1, forward strand.
TGCATCTGGGACCCCAGTCTTGTTGAGAACACCCCAGGAACCCTGAGCAAACAAAAGGAAAGGGAGAGTAAGGAGCCTACAACCTTGTCGCAGTGCGATCTGGTACACGAACCAACATCTTTGGCATCACGTAGGTATCTGTTACAGATACCTACGCAGAATCTCAGACCCCCCAGCTGCTGACTCAGAATTTGTATTTTAGTAAGAGCCCCAGGGGAGGAATAAACCCAGAAAAGTGGAAGAAGCCCCGCTGTGGCAGAGTGCAGCCTGAGAGGTAGAAATGAAGCAGTGACTGGGTTTACCCCTCCTCGCTGCCGACCACAGCACCCGGGGCCTGATCTCACCAATCACTCTGAACAGCGATTCTACAAGCGCATTTCAAACACTGTTAATGAGGAGAGTCCATCAAAAGGCTCCACCTCTGTGATCTATTCGACACATATAAACCAACTGTAGAACTTTTCTTTTTCTTCTAGAACGGACAAATACACCAGTTATGGAATAGTATTTGATCAATTAAGATAATTTTATAAATGACTGTTTGATCACATTGATGTGTTTATAGTATCCATCTGCTCTCTTGCTTAGAGCTATGTTTCATAGCCAGCTCTACGGTATAAAAATGTAGTTAAAATTCAGATTTCCTTTCATTTCATGAGCATGATGAAAGTCAAAATAAGTACCTATGGAGTAAGTTTTAAAATTTCATTTATTACTTAGAATTGTTTAAAAAGCTCTACTTTTTTCTTGAGTATATTTATTACAGAACAGTATTAAATCAAAGAAAATAAGTAACCTAACCAATTGAAGGAAATACTGTATGATTCCTTTTTAAATAAAGTTTGGCTGTGAAAATCTTTATTACTAAAAAGAGTCACCAACAAAAAGTTACCAGATAAAACTTCTCTGTAATAATTGTGAAAATGCACCAATTAGTTTGAATTTAATTGCTAACATTATTTCCTGCTTATTCTGCAAATGTTCATTTAAGACTGTTAAAAACACTTCAGTTGATTATAATAGACATCCATCATTTTTATGATAAGGAAAAACTTAATAACTTCAATTTAAGATAAATATTGAATTCTTCATGATTACTGGAACTTCCTACATCAACCGATTCATGCACTAAAGCTAAATTTTATGTCAAGAACTCATATCCCGATTATTTTACTTGACTTACCCCCAGGGCAGTATCCACTATAAACACTGCCAGTGGGTCTAGAACTGTCCATAGTCCCATGGTAATGATTAACTTTGACAAGATGTCAGGGCAGGAGGCAAACAGTAGCTGACAGCCCCATCTGATCAGAACCAAAGGAAGTATCACTGTATTCAGCACTAAAGGTCCCACCACAACCACAAGCAACTCTTCTCTGATTTGAAGTGAGGAAGTTGGGTAGCAAAGCTCCACCGTAAAAGGGGAAAAATGGAATCTGTGGGAAAACAAAGCAACCACGTATGTGTAAACAAGAGAAACTACACAAGATGCCAGGTATACAAAATAATTTTTAGATTATATGCTTTCTTTTTTTCATATAGAAAAATTGACACTTAATATTACCCCCAAATTGGGTGTTAGAAGGTTTCATCTTTTCCCAACCCCATAGGACCACCACGAGAGCTCACGTTCCAGTAAAAGGCAAATTCTATCTTGGCCATTGTTCTTATGTCATAGGCAACCATAGAAAGAAAAATAATTCTACCCTCTGAGCAGAGCATTCTCTAAGAACTGCCCTGCAGATAATACGCACTCACATGTAGGCTGTGTGGAATGCAAAATATACCAGCGGACGTAGTAATGAGTCAACCTCTATCTGAAACCAGAAATGTAAACCAGTCTAATCATTCTTCTGAGTCTTAACATACCTGATGAATTTTGAGTGATTCCTCTAGATAGATCCTCAAATACAAAACAACACTGCTCTGCTATGAGTAAAAATATCCTATCTCTTAGCTGTTTGCAAAGGGACAACTTGACACAACCTAAAAACTGAAGGGTCAAATCCAAGGTGAGCCCAGTCATTCAGGCAGCCTTGACCCAGGTGTTGCTACCCTTTGTCTATGGCCAAGTGATATCTCATTCTGCTCTAAGTTTTCCCTCCCCTCTATTCCAGCCACAGTCATTCTGCTCACACACCCTCTTTCCCAGCTCTCAACTAAAAACGAGTTCTTCATTTTATCCACTCCTTGACCTATGCTTTGGAGGAAGTTTTATGCGTTGTTCTTATGCTTTGTGAATGTCATGAAGTAATGTGTGTACATTTCATAGCAGAGGACCCAACACAGAACAGTAGGAGAAGAAATGCTCCTAGTGGCTGTGGTTACTGTCATGTCTCATAACTCCAGTGTAACATGGAGCTAATGTAGGATTGGAGCCTGCAGATCTAGACAATAGCCAACAAAATACCCTATCTTATCTTAGGTCTTCTGATGCTTAAGAAATCAGGTAAACTGGGCTGCCAAGACATTTTTCTTGCAGTCCCATTTTATTAACAACCAATAAAAATAGAGCTTTCCTTTTTTTTTTTTTAATTGTAGAAGTAAAAGAGCATTACCAAAACAAAATAGCTCAAGCATATGACATTTGTCCTTTCTGCTTTGGAATCCCTCACCAGAAGAAAGAAAAAAGAGAGAGAGCAAGAAAAAAAAAGAGGGGGGGGGAGAAAGAAAGAAATATATCTATTTAAAAATTCTCTCTAGAAGATATGGTAATTTAGTATATGTAAATGTGCATATTCCAGGTCATTTATATATTTGTGATTTAATTTCAAAGCACAGTCAAAAACTCTATGTGTGTATGTATAAAATACACACATACTCTTTTTCACAGTGGCTTAAAGTTGTTTGTGATCTTCTTAATTGAAAATATACACACATCTTTATTTTTATCAGCAACATCTACATTTGAGAAAATGAATTTTACTTGTATTGATTTCTATCTGTTTGTCTATGTACAGTGTCTATGGAGTCAGGTTTATGGAGAGATAACCTGCAAAGTGTCGTCTTTTTCCAGAGTATAATGGCCCAGAAAACTGTCTAGGCTTGAGTTTGGTAATTGTTTAAATTCAATCATTTTGCAGAAGAAGCAATCTTTGCCTCCCTGAGCATAGGTGATAAATCACACTTACATTACTTTAAAATACCTTCAGCCCGAGTCACTCTGATAAAATCAAAACAGAATAAAATACAGTTGCTAAATTCCTTTTTGGGTTCTGCTCAGAGGGTAGAACATACTTGAATCTGCTAAATTTTAGAGAAATACTGATGTGCCAGATACGTGTTGTCTATACAGGCCCATAAGATGAGACTATAACTGTAATCGACCTTCTTGCTCTTAGGTAAAGACATTTTTGTCTCTTCAGATCATACCCACATTTTAGGTCTTCGGGCAAATGGACTGAGAGGAGTTTTGCACTTTCATTTGGCCGATCAAGATGAAAATGCATCCCTTTGACTTGCAGGGGAAAGCACTCACTTTGTAACAGGAGTGGAAATGGCCTAGAGGAACAGCCACTGGCTAAGGTAATGCAGGTAGAGCCTCAGGAACCAGAGGGAAGCCATCAGCAGAATGATGTACCAGAAGCCCTGGCTTCTCCACTCGTCTAGCTGAAGCTCCGAAAACACAGACAACAGCACGAAATGCAGATGCTTGAGGAGTCCCCCAGGTCCAGTACCACGGGCAGCGGAAGAACAGCTACAAACATAGCAATAATGAATTTGGAGCTTAAGCTTACGTGCCCAGCAGTAAAATAGTGTGAAACCATAATAAAGACATTATGAAAGTGAAATGGAATGAAATTATTTCTTAAATACGTGGACTCAGATTACTTGAGCTTCTGTTTGCTGTAATGGAGGACTAAGAGCGGCCGTGGAGATGGGTATCAAGGAGGGCACAGATTGCATGGAGCACTGGGTGTTACACACAAACAATGAACCATGGAACACTGCATCAAAAACTAATGATGTACTGTATGGTGACTAACATATCATAATAAAAAAATAAATTAAATAAATAAAAGTGGAACCATGGAAAGAAGCATGTAAATAGAAATGGAAAACAAAATCAAAATGAGGTATCTCCTCACATGAGTCAGGAAGATGATTGACCAAAAGAGAAAAAAAGAAAAAAGAAAGAAAAGAAAGTCAGAAGATAAGCGTTGAGGATGGTATGAGAAAATAGGAACTCTTGTACACTCCTGGTAGGAATGTAAATTGGTGTGATTGTTTTGGGACACCATATGGCTGGTTCTCAAGAAATTAAAAATAGAGCTACTGTGGGGCTCCTGCGTGGCTGGGTTGGTTGAACGTCCAACTCTTGATCACAGCTCAGGTCATAATCTCAGGGTCGTTGGATCTAGCACCATGTTAGGCTCAGTGCTGGTCATGGAGCTGCTTGAGATTCTCACTCTTCCTTTCCCTGTACCCTCCCCCCATTTATGCTCTCCCCCTCTCTAAAAATAATAAAATAAAATAATAAAATAAAATTAGAACTACCATATGATCCAGCAATACTCTTTCTGGGTATATATCCAAAAGAATTCAAAGCAGAATCTCAAACAGATATTTGTACACCTCTGTTCATAGCAGTATCATTCACAAGAACCAAGAGGTAGAAGCCACCTAACTGTCCATCAAATGAAATGTTATTCAGCCTTAAAAAGGCAGGAACTGCTGACACCTGCCGTGACGTGCATGAACCTAGAGGACATTATGCTAAATGAATTAAACCAATAAGATAGAGACAAATACCTTACGATTCCACTTATATGTGGTAGCTAGAGTAGTAGGATTCACGAAGATAGAAGGTAGAATCAATTTTACAGGGTCAGAGTGGGGAGGGTCTTAATGGTATAAGGTTTCCATTTTGCAAGATGAAAAAGTTGTGGAGATTGGTTGCATGATGATGTACATGTAATTAACATTGCTGAACTGTATTTTTAAAAATGGTTAAGATGATAAATTGTATGTTATGTGTAGTTTACAATAAGACATTGTAAAAGAAATATAGAAATGAATTATTATAAGTAATAAACTTATTTTAAAAAATCTTTAAAATCCATTATATATTCCTGTTTATCTCACCTACCCACAGCGACCTTTATTAAAATTAGATTTTGTTACATGTATATGCCTTGTTAAAAGTTAACTATTTAAGAAAACAAGTTATTAATATAGGAGTTATTAATGTCATTAATTATTAATGATCTATTAATTAATGAGTTATTAATATGCCATTGGATGTATGCAAATTAGAATTTGAAACTTTGAAGTTCTCTTATTCCTTAACACAATACTGACATTCTGTTGAAGCTAAACATAAAATAATTACATCCAGGAAATTCTGATTTCAATCAGGTTTCCTCTCTCTGTTTGGTATTGGGATCAAGAGATGTTTTCAAAGTTTCTAAAATTAGAGTTTTTGCAGGAAAGAAGATGAAGAAGTATTTGAAGGTAAGTTAGAGGCATGGGGCGCCAGGGTGGCTCAGATAGTTAAGTGTCTGCCTTTTGCTCAGGTCATGATCTCTAGGTCCTGGGATCAAGTCCCACATTGGGCTCTCAGCTCAGTGGGGACTCTGCCTCTCCCCTGCAGGGAATATACAGTAGAGTTCCTATAGCTTAGGGACTACAAGTATAAGCTCTGGACTCTGCCTGTCTACATAGAAGTCCTTTCAATGCCTTAGTTTGCTCATATGGAAAGGGGGTATGCTAACAGTACCCACACCCCAGAGTCAGTATGATGACTAAGTTAAGAGCCATGAAAGACTTTGAACACTGCAAAACCTGCACCTCCATCACAAAAAAACAAATACTCAATCCACTGTTTTACCCTCTTCCCATATTTACTAGAACGACTTTGAAATAGGCTGGCCTTCCATCGAGCCCAAGAAATGTAGGAGATGATGTTATTCCTTTTATTTTTAAAGAGATATAAACCGGATATGCATATGTTGCTTCACTCAAATAGTAAATATCATCAGTGTATAGCATCACCAGCTTAAAAAAATGTCAGTTTTGTTACATCAGTGATCGATCTTTATAATGACTAGGCTCCAAGTCCTGGGTTAGCGTGTCTGATTCTATTCTAGAAAAATATTCTAGAGTAATTCAGTAAATTTCTCAACCAGAAATGGTCCTGATTAAAAGCATCTTACCAAAGGAGACGCTAGTATGATAGGAGGTAGCTCAGCGGCAGCTGAGGCAGTGTGAGAACATAATAGAAATGAAATTCATAGATTCAAAAGATTGTATATACAAAAGCTTATCTCTCTCTGAAGACTAAATATGATGATAGTTGAACCATGAAAAGGAGAAGATAAATAATAGAAACAAGAGTCTTTACAGAGATAAAATTAAAAACAACAACAACTGAGGGGCACCTGGGAGGCTCAGTCTGTTAAGCATCTGCTCAGGTGATGATCTCAGGGTCCTGGGATTGAGCCCCGCATCAGGGTCTCTGCTCAGTGGGGAGTCTGGTTCTCCCTCTCCCTCTGCCTGCCTCTCTGCCTACTTGTGTTCTTTGTCAAATAAATAAATAAAATCTTAAAAAAAAAAAAACTGATAACAACAGAAAGTAAAAGAAAACCCATATTGTCTTTAGAATTCCAATCCATGACTTTAGCCTTTTGGTCTGTGCAGGACTCATGAGGCACTGAACTTGACGCTGACAGTTCCCTTTTGTTGTTCTTGTGTGTATTTTCCCATGAAGGTGTAGAGCATCATCCAAGCCATCGACGTGCAGTCTGTACTGAGCCTGCTTTTCAATTACACAAACGAGGAAAAACTAAACCGGAAACAGACGCCTGAGAGGTTTTGGTTTCCCAATGGTAACAGGGTCCTCATAGAAGGATTCCAGAATACTTTACTACATTTATCATCATGGGGAATGAAACCCAGAACTTTCTACACTGCTAAAGCAAATATTCTGTGCATGCTGTTTTTCAGTTAATTATTCTGTTGCTGTTGTGCCTCTTCAAAGAGAAGAGAAAATCAAATACAGATTTGGCATTGTGTGGTTTGCAAAAACCCAGAAAATCTCAGATGATGCAAAGCAGAAGAGACAGTAGCTTATTTGACCTTTGGAAATTTCCACTGTTCTTTTCATTGATATAAATGACTAAGCAGTTTAAATGTTTATGCACAGAATCCACTATAAAGTCATACTTTTGTCATTGGTTTCACTGATAAATATTTCCTGCCCACATTCAGATACACATATTTGTTGGTGGGGCACTTGCGTTAGGGCAAAGAAGACTAAAATATCACCATGAATCACTTATATCGAATTCAAAATAATTCCTTTGTACCTAGTGAACACAAATCAGTATTTGTTTTTATTTGTTTGTTTAACAGTGATACCTATAGTATCTGGATCCCGATAATTAGGAAAGACCTGGAATCAATCATTTAGAGTCTGAAAAATTATATACTGCGAAGTTAGAAATTAATACAGGACTTAGTTGATGTTAGACGATGGCAAATAAAAGTAAATATCCATAAGCTTGTTGGGTGAAGAAAACTTGTCAAAGAGTACTTTATACACAATTCCCATGTGACAGGGACAGTCCTTTTCTTTTAATCATTTTGAATTTGTACCTGAGCTCCAGATGGGTACAGATAGAGAATTACAGCCACAATTATGCCTCCCTATATTGTTCTCGAAATATATTTCATTCAAAAGAAAATTCTGCATCCATGTTTTGAAATTTTCTTGAAAGCAAGCATCTCTTTTATTCTTGTCTACGTGTAAGGCACATTATAAAAAACCAGTGCCATTGTACACTATCTTGATCCACATTTCAACTGTTCTTTCCATCCTCTGTAATCTTTCTTGGTTATGTACAAAGAGTATGACCATCAAAAGGATAATAAATGGCCTCTGCCACTGGGGTGTGTAATACGTATAGTGGGAATTGATTTGTTGGTTATGAAGGAAGCCATAGAGCACACAGATCACTGCAAAATCACATTGAGGCCAGCAGCAACTCCTCAGTTCATGCAGGCGACTCCTCTATCGCTCACAGGGTGAGCTGCCAGAGGCTGAGAAGAATGGTCAGGTCATCCAGTATTCAGCTATTAAATGAAACCTATTTCTCTGAACTTCAGCCACATTTCATATGACACACATATATCCCCCTTCCATGCCCAGTCCTTATAGAGACCCAATATCAAACAAGATTTCTATGATCCATCAGTGTAATAAAAAAAAAAAAAAAAAAAAAGGACCAAAATTGCTTTGGGAAAAAAAAAAAAAAAAAGCATGGAATGCATTCTTAAACTCTCTTCGACTGTGAACAGAAGTCCTTAGGGATTTGTAGACAGCCAAAACCCATCATTCATCAGCTGTGCATAATAATCTTTTTAAAAGACACTATGGATAAATGGCACTAAAATTTCCATATTCTCTTCTTCTGGTATAACTAGCCATAGTCTAAATGTAGCATTTTTTAAATCAAGTTATTTTTTTATTTTTTATTTTTTTATTTTCATGTAGTTCTTTTATTTGAGTATTTCTCATTTCTCTTTTCCTCATGTTCCATTTATCAAGTTTTGGAACATGGAATCCTCAGTGACTGTGAGTCTTTTCCTAAGGCTTAGTGGTCAGCATTTCAGGGAGTCATTCTAATACATGGATAGGTCATACCGTGTTAATGGTGGAGAAAGCCTCATCATAGTCCCTCAGACTTTTTCAGAAGCTAGACAAACTAAAGCATCAGGAAGTTAAGTGATTTGCCCAAGTTGACACAACTGGAAAGAGTTTTCTAACTCTAAGTCTGCTGACTTGCCATGAGGAATTCTCCATCAGTTTAGCAATAGAAGGAACTCAAGACTGTCTGAAAGTGGGCCCCTTTATTTGAAACCTGAAAGAAAGAAAGGGTTCTTCCTTCATGGAAGCTGGTTTAATGGGACACAACTCACTCATTCACCAGATCATTATTCTATGAATGTATGTGTCAGGCCCTGTGATGACGTAGTAGGCAGGATAACAACCACCCCCTCCAATCCCCAATATGTCCATACCTAATCCCTGTAACAGGTGATTATGTTAAATTATATGGCAAAGGGGAATTAAGGTAGCAGAATGGAATTAAGTTTACTAAGCAGTTGAGTTTAAATAAAGAGAATATTAGGGATAATTTGGATGGGCCCAAGGAATTCACAAGGGTCCTTAAAAAGTGAAATTGAGAAGCAGAAGACACAGGGAGACAACCAGAAGGAGAACCAGAAGAATGGCAGTGCGAGAAAGACTTGGCCCAAATTCATTGGCTTTACAGATGGAAGAAAGAAGCCAGGAGGCAAGGGATAAGACCAGCTACTAGGAGCTGGAACAAGCAAGGAAACATTCTCCCTAGAATAAAATGTAGTTCTGCTGATACCTAATTTTAGCCCAGTGAGACCCACTGCAGACTTCTGACCTCCAGAACTGCAAAAAAGTAAACTTGTGTTGCTTAAGCCACAAGCTTGTGGTAGTGTGGGAAAGCAGCAATAGAATACTAATATACATGGGCTCTGGATTTTCACAGATGAGCAACATTGTCACTCACCCACAGAAATGTCATTCTGTTGGTAGAGACAGATGAGTGAAAAGACAAATAAAATCTGGGGATAAAATCCAGAGTGGGAAGTGTTACAGTGACATCCAGAATGCTATGGGAGAACCCAGGATGGACACCTATCTCAGACTGGGCTAAAGAAGACTTCCCTCCTGAGACCTGTGATCTAAAGAGGAATTAGACAAATGAGAGGAGAGGGAACACGGGAAAGCGTGGAGAGCATGCCATCACATATGCCATTTTCCAAAGAATAGAGTTCCATTTCTAAAATGGAAAAGAAGTTGAATTGGGTGGAGAAAGTCCAAATAGGTGAAGAAAGTTAGAGCAGGAGAAGGAATCAGCTTATGGGAAGCCTGGCCAGTGGTGCCATACTGAGGTGTCTGTTCCCCATCCTGCCACTCTCAGTAGCCCCTGGAGTATTTCAGAGGGAAGGATATGGCAGGGGCGGGGGTGCCACATTTTAGAAATACTGCTCTGACTGCAGGGGGGAAATAATAGGGTCCAGTCCAAAGGGTTCTGAGAATGAATTACCGCTTAGATGATGACCAACTAGTATTGCTCAACTATGAGTAGAAATCTAGAGCTTTCAGAAGGATGGCATGGCTGTTCTTTGTTGTCATGATAACAGGAAGGGTGGCAAAGACACCAAGCTTCCTGAAATGTGCTTGAGAGTCTCAAATGATGAAGATCCCTCTCGCCCCCTATATGAGTTCTCTAGGGCTGCTATAACTACAAACTGGGTGATTATAAATGACAGAAATGAGGATGCTTGGGTGGCTCAGTTGGTTACTCCTCTGCCTTTGGCTAGGTCATGATCCCGGGGTCCTGGAATTGAGTCCCACGTCTGGCTCCTTGCTCAGCGGGGAGTCTACTTCTCCCTCTGCCTGCTGCTTCCCCTGCTTGTGCTCTCTCTCTGACAAATAAGTAAATAAAATCCTTAAAAATTTTTTTTTTAAAAATACAGAAATGTATTCTTTCCCAGTTCTGGACTGAAAGTTTTAAATCATGGTGTTGGCAGGGCCATGCTTTCTCTGAAGTTTCCTGCGATGGTCGGGGGTCAGTGGGTGGAAGAGGAAAGATTCTCCTTGCCTCTTCCAGCTTCTGGCTGCCTTAAGCATTCCTTGACTAGTGACAGCAATAATCCAATCTCCACCTCAACTTTTCCATGGCTCTCTTCCCTTCATTTGTCTGTGTCTTTACAGAGACACCAGCCATATTGGATTAAGGGCCCACTCTACTCCAATATGACCTCATCTTAGCTTACGTTTGCAATGACCCTGTTTCTAGATAAGACCACGTTCTGAGGTATTGAGGCCTACAACTTCAACATATTGTTTGAGGGAATACGATTCTACCACTAACACCCTCAAATGCCAACAGCATCCTTATAGGGGAAAAGAGAATTGGAGAGGCGGCGGGATAAACAGATGTATCTGAGAGGTATTTAGCCAAAGTAAATAGGACTTGGAGACTGTTTCAATATGGGGTCTCCAAGAAAAGAATAAAAAAATGGTTCCAAGGTTTCTGGCTCAGGGAGCTCATCCAAAGAGTGAATGAACATATTAGAAAAAAAACATTTGTTGAGGAAGAGGGAAAATTAAGGAAAACAATAAGCTCATATTGACCTGCATATGGAAATGCTCATGGTAAATCTAAGAGAATTTGACCAATAATCTGTTGCCCTGACGGAAATGGGGTTCAAGACATATCAGAACTGGAAAACAGTTTGAAGTCACCAACATGGTAATAAGAAGTCATTCGAATGGTTGAAATCTATTGTCAATATCCAGCATGTGGAAATGATGTGAAAACTGAAAAAAAAATTATACAAATGCTAGTCCCTCGGATTAATATAAACATTCTCTTTGAATGGAATCACCTATCATGACCTTGAACATCATAAACCCAAGCACTTGTTGAAGAGATTCTTTTCCCATATGCTGGTTTACAGCTGCAAACCCACTTAGTGTAGACAAAACCCTCCTCCTTCATTCACTTCCCTGAAAAGTAGTTTATGGAAAAGAGTGGTTAAGTAAGTGAGAATTTTTGGCATAGACAGTAATAACTAAGGTAATAATAGCAGCTCTTCTGTACTGAACACTATGATATGTAATATGTGTATATTATATTTAATTTACAGGGCCACTTTGGAAGGCAGGTGTTTTTATGTACATTATACAGATGAGGAAATGAGACATGAGAAAGTTCAAATTCTTTGCTTTAGATCATACAGCTATTAAGAAACAGAATAAGACAAGCATCTAGACTTGAAGCTAATGCTGGTCTGATACCAAAACCTGTGTATTTCCACGATTCATGTGGGTGAGTACATGTCGGCTGATAGGGCTGGTAAGAAAGAGATTCACAACTCACTTACATGTGCCCAGAAGTTATACTGCAACTCAGTGAAACTGCAATCTGATACTAATATTAATGTGTTAGTGAGGCTCTTAACTCCATAGAGGCAGGAACTGCCTTGTCTTTTAAAGAGTTTTTTTTTTAAGTTTTATTTATTCATTTAGTGGAGAGGGAGAGTACAAGCAGGAAGACAGCAGGCAGAGTGGGAGGCAGAAGCAAGCTCTCTGCTGAGCCAGGAGCCAGATGTGGGACTCGATTCCAGGACTCTGGGATCATTACCTGAGCCAAAGGCAGCTGCTTAACAAACTGAGTCACCCAGGCGTTCCAGGAACTGTCTTGTCTTATTCATTGCTATCTCCCTATACCCTAGAACTACACACTGTGTATAGTAAGTGCTTAAAAACAAGTATTTGTGGGGTGACTGGGTAGCTCAGTGGGTTAAGCATCTGCCTTCAGCTCAGGTCATTATCTCAGGATCCCGGGATCGAGCTCCGCATGAGGGGGAGGGGAGACCTCTGCTCAGCAGGGGGCCTGCTTTCCCCTCCCCCTCTGTCTGCCTCTCTGCCTACTTGTGATCTCTCTCTCTCCATCAAATAAATAAATAGAAATCGTTAAAAAAAAAAGAAAAAAAAAGAAACAAGTATTTGTAAAATGAATACTTTTTTTAAAAATGGAGTTTTCTAAATGGTTTAGGTAAAAACCATGATCTGCTTCAGTCAGTTGGCCTGTACCTTTAATTTAACATTTTATACAATCCATTGCAACCTAATTGTTAGGTGCTTAAGAAATCAGAAAACCAGGGTGTCTAGGTGAGTCAGTCGGTTAAGCGTCTGTCTTTGGCTCAAGTCATGATCCCAGGGTCCTGGAATCGAGCCCAGCATTGGGCTCCTTGCTCAGTGTGGAACCTGCTTTCTGCCTGCCACTCCTGCTGCTTGTGTTCTCTCTCTCTCTCTCTCTGTCAGATGAATAAATAAAAACTTTAAAAAAAATTAGAAAACCAGCATTAAAACTTTCTAAATGACAGCTGAGCAAAATCTTACAAATTCATAACAGTATATTATTAAATGATTTGGCTGGTAGGGACTCTTGGGCAAGTTCACTATGATACCACGTTTAAAAGAAAATGAAGTCAAATAAGCTAAGAGAAGGAAACAGTTATTTGGAAAGAGAGGGGTGCTGGGGAGATACATGAAATGAGTGAAAGGCATCCAGACATATAAACTTACAGCTATAAAATAAATAAGTCATGGGGATGTAACGAACAGCATGGTGACCACAGTTAAAATATCGTAATGCATATTTGAAAGTTGTCAAGAGAGTAAATCTTAAAAGTGCCTATCACAAGAGAAAAAAAATAACTTTGTATGGCAGCAGAACAAGACTTACTGTGCTGATCACTTTACAATATACACGAATATCAAAGCATCATGTTGTATACCTAAAACTAATATAATGATATGTGTCAATTATACCTCAATTAAAATATGAATTACTACAATACTATTATCATATGCCAATTGTTGGATTGATACGTATAGCTGACAAATGACATCAGTATCAGTGTAATTTTTTTTTAAGCAAAGTTATTAAAATGTTCAAATCTGCTATTGGTTTGCCATTGTTTCAAGCATTTAGAAAAATACTTTCACAAAAGTATCTCTATTCTACAGATTTCACCAAAATGTTCTGGCTAAAACTGTTCTCCATTCTTACAACTTTTACAAAATTTTATGAAAAGGAAAACTTCACGAGTTTATCTTGATGTTAGCATATTTAAACTAGATTTTCCCCCCTAAAATTGTGTCTCTTTGGCCAATGTGGGTATTAGACTTTTAATATAATACATTGCACTTTTAACAGATTTAATTCAATTTATAACAAATGCCTCTAATTAAGTTAAAAGATCTTTGAAAATTGCTAAATCTTAGGGGTAATATTACCACTACTGACATTGAAATAATTGATCATTCCCACTGAGGCACAAAAGTATGAATGTTCTAATGAGAAAACAGGGATTGAAGTATGTTGAAGAAGTCCAAAGAGACTCACAAACTCTTTAGGCTGTTATTTCCAGTGACGGTCTCGGAATGAGAGAGGGGCTGGGAGGAGGGCAGGCACAGACAACAGGCAGCCCAGAGCATAAGAGGACAATGAAAGCAATTTTCAAAAACAAAGTCACCACTTGGAGCAAAGGTGAAGAAGGACTGTTTGTCTAAAATACTATCTCTTATTCAATATGTGTGTGTTTCTGTTTTATGTCCTTTTTGCCATTTACAAATAACATTTTCCTTAATAGTTTGTGCTAATAAATACCGCATGTGATATTTTTCCAAGAGAAAAACACTTAGAGCCAGGAATGAGTAAATACGGTAGTAAGGATATGTGAGCGCTAAGAAGAGCTAGCATTCCTGACCAAACACCACGACCACAGCGGGGAGCAGACACATAGGAATTCAACTGAAGGTTTTATTGCCCCTTTCTTTCTGGCTTTGGGAAGTCACTTACCTTTGCAGGTAATCTGTTAGTTAAAAAGGAGAACATCACCTTGCTGGGGTTTACCTGGTCTAATTAGTTAAAATGTTTACATTTCTTTTTTTTTTTTTTAATTTTTATTTATTTCACACAGAGAGAGAAATCACAAGTAGGCAGAAGTAGGCAGAGAGGCAGGCAGAGAGAGAGAAAGAGAAGCAGGCTCCCTGCTCAACAGGGAGCCTGATGTGGGGCTTGATCCCAGGACACCGTGATCATGACCTGAGCCGAAGGCAGAGGCTTAACCCACTGAGCCACCCAGGTGCCTGCCCCTAAAATGTTTAAATTTGTGACTGAAAATAGCTAAATGCTTTATGCATAATGGAAGTCTTATTAATAACTGCAATGACAATATAAAATCAGTTAGCTTTGAAAACAATCCCATTAACGAGCTGCATGATAACGCACAAACAAGGTGGCTTAAGAAAAACAAAATCACAGCTTAACCATAACCATAAGGAGGCTTCAGGACTCGTCAGGCTACCTGTCAGTGAAGGATGGACAGAAGCAGATCCGCATACAGGCTGAGAGCACAGAGCTCCGTGTAAATCTTAGCTCTTTTATTTACAAGTCTTGTATTTTGTGAATTATCTAATCTCTGGGTCTCAGATGCTTCCTCTAAAAATAGGAGTTAGTCATGTCTACATCTTTGAGTTATGAGGATTAAATGTGAAAAAATGTCAGATTCCCAGCAAGGTGCTTGCCACTTTTTTTAAATAAGATTTTATTTATTTAGGGGCACCCGGGTATCTCAGTGGGTTAAGTGTCTGCCTTCAGCTCAGGTCATGATCCTGGCATCCCAGAATTGAGTCCCACAGCGGGCTCTGCACTCAGCAGAGTCTGCTTCTCCCTCTCCCTCTGCCCCACTCATGCTCTCTCCCTCTCTCTCTCCTTCTCTCTCTCTTTAAATAAAATCTCTTAAAGATTTTACTTATTTATTTGAGAGAGAGTGAGAGAGACAGAGACAGTGAGAGAGAGCGGGTCAGGGAGGAATGGGAGAAGCAGGCTCACGCTGAGCTGGGAAACCTCCTGGGGACTAGAGCCCAGGATACTGAGATCCTGATCTGAGCCAAAGACAGACACTTAACTGACTGAGCCACCCATGCACCCCACCCCTGATGTTTGCCACTTTTAAAGGATTGTTATATGATACGAAGACAGAAAATCACTCAAGACCAAGAAAGCATTTTAAATCATAAAACTGGCCTCTAATTTCAACTCTGCTATTGGAGGCTATGGAAAAACATATTCCAAAGGAAGGAATTCCACTATGATTCTACCAAAGGCATGTGTAGGTGGCTCAGACACTTAAATCGAAAAGCAAAAGATACAGCTTTGGATCCTCTTCTTTACTTCTTTCCTAAAACCATAGTTTGGAGAGTGTGTGCTAGATAAATAGGGGTTTGGGGATTTTTTGTTGTTGTTTGGCTGTTTTTTGTTTTGTTTTGTTTTGCAGTAAGAAGTCCATAAATAGAAATGCAAACTAAATTATTGACAATACTAGGTAGACTGAAAATAGGAAAGAAAGAATATTCTCTCAGTGCTATATATATAGAAGAGGTTAAATAGAACCTTGATAAATTACTATCACGTGTAAGAGCACTAAAACACACTCAGATTTTGTTGTGGGATTGAGTTTAATTTTTAGCAAAATGTGAGCACATGGCAAATACACTGTGAGTCTCATATCATCTCACCCCAACATGATGGTCTAATTCAGATAAAAATCAAGTAGTCGAATGAAGACAAAGAAGAAGACAAATTAGGAAAAAGTAATGACCAGATGTTGACAAGAAGTCTGAGGGTGCATCACCGCCCTTTTGTCTGATGTCTGGAGCAATTGGTAGCTCTTACAAGTGTTAAAGATTGTGTTGAATTGAATTGAATTGAACTGAAAAAAGCACAAAGCATAATAAATGAGCTTTATTTAACAGTATATCATAACATAGATATTTGATATATAATGTCAAAAGGAAATTTATGGCATAGTTTTAAAACTATGAATTTTGATAATCAGATGGAGCAGGGACTGAGAATCCACTCTTTCACAACATATCTGTGTGAAGCTAAGTACTCAATCTCTCTAAAATAATGCCTATAAGATACCCATATTTATAATACTTATTCCAAAGGTTAGTAAAGAAATCTAAGGGGCACCTGGGTGGCTCAGTGGGTTAAAGCCTCTGCCTTCGGCTCAGGTCATGATCCCAGGGTCCTGGGATCGAGCCCCACATCAGGCTCTCTGCTCAGCGGGGAGCCTGCTTCCTCCTCTCTCTCTCTCTGCCTACTTGTGATCTCTGTCTGTCAAATAAATAAATAAAATCTTAAAAAAAAAAAGAAACCTAAAGAGAGTATGTAACATTTGTCTCATCATAAGTGCCTAATTAATATTAGTCAACAAAATTATTTATTTTATCAATATAAATAATAGTATTTTCTAAATAAATAATAATGAAAATAACACGAATTTCACTCTCTTCTCCTTGATTGCCTACAAGGAAGTATTCTTGTTGTAGAAATAAAATTGTAATCCTTCCAGTTATGTCAAGAGAAGTTTTAGCAATTATTAAGCCATACCTTCTTTTATTTATTTATTTTTTTAAATTAACATATAATGTATTATTTGCCTCAGGGGTACAGGTCCATGAATCATCAGGCTTACACATTTCACAGCACATGCCCTCTCCAATATCCACCACCCAGCCACCCTATCCCTACCCCCTACCCCCAGCAACCCTCAGTTTGTTTCCTGAGATTAAGAATCTCTTAAGGTTTTTCTCCCTCCTGATCCCATTTTGTTTCATTTTCTTCCCTACCTCCCACAATCCCCAACCCTGCCTCTCAAAATCCTCATATCAGAGAGACCATATGATAATTGTTTTTCTCTGATTGACTTATTTTGTTCAGCATAATACCCTCTAATTCCATCTAATTCCATCCACATCATTGCAAATGGCAAGATTTTGTTTCTTTTGATGGCTGCATAGTATTCCATTGTATATATATACCACATCTTCTTTATCCATTCATCTGTTGATGGACATCTAGGTCCTTTCCATAGTTTGGCTCTTGTGGACATTGCTGCTATAAACATTCGGGTGTTCGTGCCCCTTTGAATCACTATATTTGTATCTTTAGGGTAAATATCCAGTAGTGCAATTGCTGGGTTATAGGGTAGCTCTGTTTTCAACTTTTTGAGGAAACTCCATGATGTTTTCCAGAGTGGCTTGCATTCCCACCAACAGTGTAGGGGGGTTCTCTTTCTCCACATCCTCACCTACATCTGTTTTTTCCTGACTTGTTAATTTTAGCCATTCTAACTGGTGTGAGATGGTATCTCATTGTGGTTTTGATTTGTGTTTCCCTGATGCCAAGTGATGTGGAGCACTTTTTCATGTGTCTGTTGGCCATCTGGATGTCTTCTTTGCAGAAATGTCTGTTCATGTCCTCTGCCCATTTCCTTATTGGATTATTTGTTCTTTGGGTGTTGAGTTTGATAAGTTCTTTATAGATTTTGGATACTAGCCCTTTATCTGATATATCATTTGCAAATATCTTCTCCCATTCTGTTGGTTCTCTTTTGATTTTGTTGACTGTTTTCTTTGCTATGCAAAGCTTTTGATCTTGACGAAGTCCCAATAGTTCATTTTTGCCCTTGCTTCCCTTGCCTTTGGTGATGTTTCTGAAAAGAATTTGCTGTGGCTGAGGTTGAAGAGGTTGCTGCCTGTGTTCTCCTCAAGGATTTTGATGGATTCCTGTCTCACATTGAGGTCTTTCATCCATCTTGAGTCTGTTTTTATGTGTGGTGTAAGGAAATGGTCCAGTTTCATTCTTCTGCATGTGGCTGTCCAATTTTCCCAACACCATTTGTTGAAGAGACGGTCTTTTTTCCACTGAACTTCTTTCCTGCTTTGTCGAAGATTAGCTGACCATAAAGTTGAGGGTCTATTTCTGGGCTCTCTATTCTGTTCCATTGATCTGTCTGTTTTTGTGCCAGTACCATACTGTCTTGATGATGACAGCTTTGTAATAGAGTTTGAAGTCTGGAATTGTGATGCCACCAACTTTGGCTTTCCTTTTCAACATTCCTCCAGCTATTCGGGGTCTCTTCTGGTTCCATATACATTTTAGGATTGTTTGTTCCATTTCTTTGAAAAAAAAAAGATGATATTTTGATAGGGATTGCATTAAACGTTTAGATTGCTTTAGGTATCATAGACATTTTCATAATATTTGTTCTTCCAATCCATGAGCATGGAACATTTTCCATTTCCTTGTGTCTTCCTCAATTTCTTTCATGAGTACTTTATAGTTTTCTGAGTACAGATTCTTTGCCTCTGTGGTTAGGTTTATTCCTAGGTATCTTATGGTTTTTGGTGCAATCATAAATGGGATTGACTTCTTAATTTCTCTTTCTTCTGTCTTGCTGTTAGTGTATAGAAATCCAACTGATTTCTGTGCATTGATTTTATATCTTGACACTTTACTGAATCCCTGCATGAGTTCTAGCAGTTTTGGAGTGGAGTCTTTTGGGTTTTCCACATATAGTATCATATCATCTGTGAAGAGTGATAGTTTGACTTCTTCTTTGCTGATTTGGATGCCTTTAATTTCCTTTTGTTGTCTGATTGCTGAGGCTAGGACTTCTAGTACTATGTTGAATAGCAGTGGTGATAATGGACATCTGTGCCGTGTTGCTGACCTTAGGAGAAAAGCTCTCAGTTTTTCCCCATTGAGAATGATATTCACTGTGGGTTTTTCATAGATGGCTTTGATGATATTGAGGTATGTACTCTCTATGCCTATACTTTGAAGAGTTTTGATGAAGAAAGGATGCTGGTGTCAAATGCTTTTTCAGCATCTATTGAGGGCTATACCTTCTTTCAAAACTTCTAAATCAATACCTAAAAATGGAGAGATGTATATTTCATAATTTAGTACAAGAAAATACATAATACAATATAGTAGCTTTTCTTTCCAGTTTAATTCTGAGTTGTTTTATTTAGCCACCTATTATAAAAAGTAATTTGTGTTGATACTTCTGAGGAAATTTAGAAATTAAAGAGCAAATTAAATTTTTTCTGAGTAATTTCTGAGTCTCTGTATCAATATATATATTTAACTGTGTGCACGTGTGTGTGTGTGTGTGTGTGTGTACACACACACATATTTAAACACCTATGAATGGACAAATACTGCTAAATGTTTCTGGAAATTGACCTTCCATGATATCTATTTTGACTATTTCCTCTGGGCAAACACACCTAACCTTTAAGCCGTATTTCCAAAGGAATCATAGATCATGCACCTGGTAGGGCAGAACTAGAATGTCAGAAATTATGATCAAGAAAGGGACAAGAAGTAATGAGAAACTGACCTACTTGTTGTGAACTTACTATTTGTGGAGGATCATGAGGAAGTTTTTATTAACTTCAGTTAAAAAATAAGTAACCTTAAAACTTTTAAATAACAGCCTCACTTATATAGATGGTTTGGCATTCTCAAACTTATATTTCAATGACACTTTCATAAATAGTTTGCCTGAATATTTTCAAAAAATAGCTTTTAAACATATTTATAAAAGCCCTACAAGAATGCCACATCTGGTGTCATAATTCCAGGATGTCACCCTGAAACAAAAATATGAACACAATTCCCAAAATACTTTGCTGATTGAATGCTGTCTATATCCTCCTGTATTTTCAGGAATGCTCTGGCATATAAAAATGATAGTTTCTTAATCTTCACACTCATCAAGCACACTTTTTCAATGTGGACATCTGCAAACATAAGGCTGATTAGAATAGCAAGGTCGATGTAAGTCACAGAAATGTTATCTACTACTGAGTAGTTGCCTTTCATTCTGATGCAGAGGTGTATGCAGAAGCCCCACTGAGAAGACATTTTGACAGCTATCCCTATGTTGAAGTGAAGGAAGTATAACTGACTGCAAGAAAATCCTGACCCACACACAGGCTGTAACTGAGGATTTAGCTGATGATCTGGAGTTGGTCCTTGAGAGCTGTTCCAAAATGAGGGATAGGGAGAAGGCCTCTGTGTTTCCACAACAGTCAGATAGTGACTACAGATTGTCCTGTGGGAGGGGCACGACCTGGATGAAGATGTTTTCTATGGCCAAGGAAACTTCCCAAAGAGGGACTCTGGTCTGAGTCATATGCAGGCAATATTCCCAGCAACTGAGGGGTGTGGGTTTAGTCTGAGGAGACATGGGTGAAACATGAGAGTATCCATCACAGTCCATCCCTTCTGCTGCTCACACCCCTTGGCTTCTACAGTAAACTCACACCATCTAGAACAGTTCCACTAGGGCTGTGGCCAGTCTTGTTTCCTGGGAAACTTAGTGGAGAGGGTTGGTGGGGACAACCTGGGGGTAAGCTGTGCAACTAAGCTCAAGGTGTTAATGAAACATTTCAACACCCACCTCCACCATCATCCCAGGTTCCCCTACAGAGGTTCCTGACCAGCACCTCTGTAGGTCTGGATGGCTTGCCTGGTGGTGTAATGTGAATGGAGATTACTAAAGTTTCCAACCTTTTAGCAGTATGCTCCTTTTAGGTGTTAGCTGTTCTCAGTTAAGGCTGGGCATGAGAAGATTAGGAGGGGCCTCAAATGAATCACCTGAAAAACAAACCTATTCTTTCCTACCCCTGTTTCACACTAGCCGATCCTCCTTCTAGCACTGATAGGGGATGATTAACTTTGTCGGTAGTGATGACTCCTTTCTTTGTTTCCTGGTCCCCTGGCACGAGAAGCCTGCTGTGACCTGGTGGTGCCTACAGCTAGAAGGTCTGTGTTCCCAGTTGGAAATGTCCACCTTTTGGAAACCAGGGCCTCCAATGCACCAACGGTAAGAATCGCAAAGCTCTAAGTCATTTGGTGATGCAGCTTACTTTAAAAATTAAGATCATATCAGAAACTGGGAAGTGCTACAAAAGGACAAATGAGGATAATGAGATAGAACGTGACTATCTGTGGAGGTGGCATTGATGAGATCTGAGAGTGAACCAACTGTTTCCCTATCAGATGATGACCATGGGGGAAAAGTATTCTAGATAGAGCAATTGTGTCCTTGGGTCAAGCCATCCCTGAGGCCCGTAGGCCAGATCTGCTCTTTATCTTCTACCTCTAATCACACCTAGTTTTCTTTCAAATACAGTGTTCAGGAGCTGGGGGTGGGGTGGAGAGGTGAGGGGAAACCACTTTTCTGTGAATCAATAAAAAACAGTTAATTAAAGTAATTGTAAGGTTTTAGTGGATCAAATAGCAATGATTAGTTGGCTACCCAGAAGTGCTTTCCAATCCAAAAATGTCCCTTTTCCACTTCCAACTGTAAAGGCAAGAAAAATTTAGATGTTCCCTTCTCTTAACTCCTCTTTGAAACCGAACGGCTATCTGACCCAGTTCTGGGCAATGAGATGCAAGGGAAGCGTTGCTCATAATCTCTCTCATAGGAGAGAAAGAATGGGGGAGAAACCTCATTCTCCACTGGCCCTTCTTTCTGCCTTTGAATGTGACCTTGATATTTAGACAACTTGAAATTGTGAGGGGTGGAAAGAAAAAATGACCGAGAAGTTGAGCCAGAATCCTTCCTTAGATAAGCTGTGGAAACAATACCAGCAAGTGTCTTCTTACCTCCTTCTCATTATGCAAAAAAAAATGAACTCATTGTATGAGCCTTTGGTATCTGGTGTTTCCTTTATTTCCAATTTTAAATCATTCTTTGCTCATACTGACCACACAGTCCATGTAATTTCTAAAATCTTTCAAAACCTAGAATAGGCATTGGCATGAAATAAGCATGAACCACGCAAACAAAATGAAAGGGAATTAAAAAACAAAATCTAACAAGGTAGAACATGTCATTATGTTCGCCTTGATGATGTCACTCAAGTCAATAAAAGCCCGAAAACCAAAGAATCTGAGTCTTTGCTGGTTTGTTTTAAATCTTCCATAAATACTTCAAATGCATGATAAGGGTAAAAAAAAAAAATTGAAATATGTATTGATTTAGTTGTTGTGGTTGGAGCTGTGATTGCTTCTACATGCATGTATATTTTGTAGGGGGGCAGGATGATTATCAAATGTCCCCACTGTCCTATCATGAGCAGTATCATTTAGAGAAGTTGCTATGATATTTCCTCACAGAACATTTTCCAAGCTGAGCATCCTGTGTGTGTGTGTGTGTGTGTGTGTGTGTGTGTGTTCAGAAGCAATTCACAGCCCTGAGATTACATCTACATGTGCACAGAATAAGTTTAGAAACCTGGTGAAAATACATTATGTGAAATGTTACATTTCCTGTATTATTCTTCACAACTTTGACATTAATTATTAGGTCCAACTTGGTAGGGGGAAAAAAAAAAACTTTCAATAGGTAATTCAGAAGTACAGTGTATTAAATAAAAAGAAGGGTATAGGGGCACCTGGGTGGCTCAGTGGGTTAAGCCTCCTGCCTTTGGCTCAGGTCATGACCCCAGGGGAGTCATGCTTCCTCTTCTCTCTCTCTCTGCCTGCCTCTCTTCCTACTTGTGATCTCTGTCAAATAAATAAATAAAACCTTTAAGGGGAAAAAAAAAAAAAGAAAGGTATCGCCTAATGTGATAACAGTCAACGAACTGCTTAACTGCTCGGAATGGAAACATCCAGTACTAACTTGGGAAATTATAAATTCCTGAATTTAGGGGATTTTCAAAATGAGGGGACAGGGCAATAATCCGTGTGTAAGACAAATCATAATAGAACTCCCGTGTAGGGTAAAAGCCAGACGGGAAATCTGAACCCAAAACTTAGGAAGCCAAAAGGGCAACCCCACTTTTCTCCAATGGTGAGGAGCTCTCCGAACTCCGAGTCTAGAATCTTTGAGTCTGTTTGGAAAGTAATCCCCATTTATAGAGCTGTTGATCAGATTGTTTAAAAAAAAACTCATAATCCCACATCCTGAAGTCATGAGGAGAGCTTGTGAAACAAAAAAATCCTCTTGTTTTCCTTCAAGATTGTTGCTATAGTGTTTTTGTTTATTTTCAGAAAGCAGCGAAAAAGAGATTAAGGGCAGATTGCCAAGTTTGAGACTAAGGATGTCCTTGAAGACAGCCCAAACCAAAATAAACACAAAAACAAACATGCCTACAATTAAAAGATAGTAATACTGCATGATAATTAGTTGTCTCAGGAAGTAGAGATATTTTCAGTTAAGTGAATGGGTGACAATTACTTGGATTATTGTCATACTTAAAATGTCAGTGTTAAATGATTGCTTTAAGCACATAATAATAAATTCTGCATTCTTAAGTGGCAAATACAACAAAGCTGAATATAGAGATTGTTTTTACTGGAAGCAAAATTAAACATTAACCAAGACCTGCAACACACATTTTAAAACATCGGGAAGGAAAGGGGAATAACTGTAGATAAACACCGTTGTGACATTTACCACTTTGCTTAGAATTAGGAGCAGGTCAAAAACTCATGAAGAAAACCTGTTTAGGGGTTAACCTACCATTTCAGAAGCAAACGCACAAGGAGAGGGGACTACAGAGAATTCTACAGAATCTTAAAGACCTCTTCCTGGAAATCTGGGTTAATTATAGCATTTATGAAAATAGCATTGGTTAATTTCACACCTGCCTGGTTAAATCCTACATGATTTCCTGGGATATGTTGTGATTACATTGCAGCCCTGCAAACCAGATTTTCCCCATGTCACTGTTAATTGTACAGGATTAACATACAACAACTGTCATTTACTCACACTGCCACTGTCAGTAATGTCTCCCCTTGTCTCCTGCAGAAGTTCTCACTTCCTTTTGAATCCACAAGGCCCCCAAGCAAGCATAAAGCCCTTGGTGATTCAGCTATGAATCAAAGCAGGAAGCAGGAAGTTATGTCGAACCTTCAAACTGTGGGAAGGGACAGTTCTTCCCTTGCCATTGGGAGTCTACTTGGATACGTTGACTATCCTTCTGTTCATCACCTATGGTTCAATCAACACTTCTTTAGGCTCTGAGAGCAACGGGGTAGAAATATCATGGTCTCTGTTTCTTCCTCTCCCTCCCCTGGGGAGAGAAGATGTGCCACATACTAATTGTTGCTTTTCTGATTGGAGAGCTCGCTAAGTCTGGAGAGGTTAAGAAGCCAATGTCACTGGAAAGTTCGGCAGCCATCTCTAGAGAAAATGGTTCTTGAGAAGGACTTTGAAGGAATGGCAGAATTCGCATTTACCAATGGGTAAGAGATTGAGAATTTTAACAATATAAAAACAGAATCTGAGAAAAGGGCAGTGCCAGGATGGACAAGACAAACCTAGTTGCCTCTCACTTTTCTTCACATAGGGAGGAAATATCTATCCCTCTAAATGTCTTAAGTACTAAGTAAAATTTTTTTACAAAGAAAAGTTTTCTCTGTGTTGTTAGTATCCTGATTCACATATTTCTTCGAAAGAAAATAAAGAGGGACAAGCCAATCTATTCTTTATGCTTAAAAAAAATCGTGGTTTTACATGATGCCACATTATTACGATTTTTCTTTCAGAATTTATATGTCCAAGAGAGCTAATTGTCCGGAGCTTCCATATTTGCAACCTTGAAGGAAAAATCTATCCTTTAAAGATAAGATTTTCTTCGCAAAGTTTGATTTAGTAAACAAACACATAAACAAGTTCAGCGGTTCGATTATACTAAATGCTGAACCCAGAGGGAAGTATCTGCATTTAATCATCACTCGTCCCATGAAGAAATCAAGTGAAAAACCACTTTCCACAGCAATGCTTACCAGGGAGCTAATTGGAAATAGTGATCCCCAAATTGTGGTTCAGTGTAAATACACGTCACACCCTTAGTGGCATGGGTGTCACTTCATGTGTCCATAATCGCCCTGGGCTGAATTTTGAAGCAGTAAGAAAAGGCACACGATAGGGTTGTCTTTTCAGAGGCTTTCCATTCTTTTCTGCTTCTCTAATGGAAAGACCACAGATTTTAGCTCCCATCAGGACTCAGGTCAAAGCAGCTCACCATTTAGCAGTAGTGAGCAAATCACTTCACTTGAGAAGCAACTGCCCCCACCCTTTATTTATTTATTTATTTATTTATTTATTTTTAAGATTGTATTTATTTATTTGAGGTGGGGTGGCAGGGAGAACCCAATACGGGAGTTCAATCTCGAGACCCTGAGGTCATGACCTCAGTGGAAATCAAGAGCCGGAGGGCCCATGGACTGAACCCCCACCCCAGGCACCCCAACTGCCTCCCCTTTGAAAATGGGAACAACATACATACTTGAAAGAGTTTTTGGTAAGGAAAAACCTGGAAGACAAACATGCTGACTCGAAGCTACCATAACAGTAAAATAATTGAATCACTTATTAGTCACCCATTTAATAAACAGCAACTGAGCATCCCCTGTGTCTGAAGAATGCAAAGAAGGAAGCGCGTGGGGTTCTGCAAATGGCAAAGCAAGACCCTGACAAGTATCACAAGTATCTTGGGAGCCACTGCCCGTGGGAAAAGTGAGGGGGCTGACCTCCCTGTCAGGTACCTCTCATGGCCCCCTTTACACTATTTTTCAACCAATTTCTAATAGGGGAAGACGTGCATAAAGAACGTTACCCAATTAATGAGGAAAAGGGGGAAAACATTAAATGTGGTTGCACCAGTATTAAGAATCCAATTTAAGTATAAAACATTCCTTAGACTTCTTTTCCAGAGCCACGTACAAATAAGTATGCTATTTTAATTAAGTAGAGAAAATAGGGAAATTTTAACATTGACCAAGATTGCTTTATTATAACTGCTGTGAATATTAATATTGAAAGAAAGAATTACGAATGCATTTATTTAGACTGAGACCCAATGCCTTTTCAAATGCTGTTGTGTAATGGAGAAGTAAAGCCTGTGGAATTGATTGGAAAATCAGGATACCCTGGGATCATACTTCTCTTCTGCTCCATACTCAATATATATGTCATAAAAACATTTATGCGGTTGGCACTATCTTAGACATTAGGAAAAGATCCATGACAAGTTCATTTTTAAAACCAGGGTGTTTTAAATAATGAGTTTCTGGTTGTTTTGAAGATATTTAACTATTTTAAATCTGCTTTTAATTTTAAATCTTTAAGACTGCTTTTTTTTTTTTTCTAGAAATTGCACAACTTAGAGCAAGGCTCTAGCATTTACTGGAAGATGACAAGAGTGGCACAAATATATATCAAAACAATGGTGTTCCCATGGGAAGTTGAGGCCTGAAGTCTATTTAAATTTTTTTTTTTCTGGAATATTCAGAAATCATTTTAGTCAAGAAGTCAGAATATTACTGTCCTCTTCTGTCTTTTCCCATTTAATGAAAAGCAGGAAGCCAAATGCCACCAGGCACTCATGCTTGCGTAGCCAGTTCTAGGCCGGTAAGTTGCCAAGAAGCACGCTCTGAACGTTGGCATTTGCATCCAAAACTAGGAAACCATACTGCAGTGATACCGTATCTCTATACTAGAGGGATGAATAAATCAACAATAAATGTATCACTAAAAACGTCTAATTTCCAATACAGTGCTTCCAGCAACAACTGAAATTTAAAAGCTGTTAAAACACAGCCATAGAACACACAATCTCATTGTGAGTGCATTGAAGCAAAGGTTAACAATAAAAGAAAAGAATGAATATGGGTTTGTAGCTGGGATATCATGGCTGTGTCCTATATATACACTGGCATCAAGAACCATATGTGTCTGGTGGTGGGTATCAAGGAGAGCGTGGAGCAGTGGGTGTGGTGCATAAACAATGAATCTTGGAACACTGCAAGAAAAAAAAAAGTATGTGTCAAATCCTATGTAATTTCAAAAAGTTCATGGTTTTAGAACAAGGAAATGGTCTTCCTTTTTTTACTGCAAAACTCAAACTGGGAATGTCAACATGCAATTTCAATTAAAGAGGCTTATACCGATATTCAGGTTCTCTGTCAGATTTTAACACCTTGAACAGGTACCAGTAAACAGAAATTCATTTCAACAATACCCAGGTCTACCTAGGTCTCCATGCCTCTGTGTCCAGGTAAGTATTAAATAAGCAATCAGTATGCACACATACGGTTGCTGTGGGACGGAAAAACATAGATTTGCTTTTCAAGGAATATTCATGCTTTCCTGTATGGGATTGACTGCTTGGAAAAGCTGGAAGCTACGTTTCCTAAAGTCTCCTTCCCTTTGTACTTTGGGTTAGAATCACCCAAAAGCCGGGTCAATGTATCCTTTAAAAAGTCGGAACCGGTTACATAATTTGCAGAGACCAGTGCAAAATGAAAATGTGAGGGCCTCTAGGAGTTTGCCAGGGTTGCCATAAGAAAATGCTACAGACTGTGTCTAAAACAACAGAAATTTACATTCTCAAAGTCCTGGAGATTGGAAATACAGGATCGAAGTGTCGGCAGGGCTGGTTTCTTCTGAAGCCTGTCTCTCCATGGTTTGCGAATGGCTGCCTTCGCTCTGCATCCTTTCATGGTCTTTCTTCTGTGTGTGCGTCCCTGATGCCCTTGCATATCCAGTGTCCTCTTCTTATCAGGACTCCAGTAACACGTAATTAGTGCCCATTCTAAAAACCTCATTTTAACTTAATCACTTTTTAAAAAAATTTACCTAAATTTTCTTTGAGAGAGAGAGAGAACAAGTAAGTTTGGGGGGCAGGGAAGGGACAAAGGATGAAGGAAAGAGAACCTTAAGCAGGCTCCACACTCAGTGTGGAGCTCAATGTGGGGATGGATCTCCCAATCTTGAGATCATAACCTGAGCTAAAATCGAGAGTGGGTGGCTCAGTTGGACACTTAATGGACTGAGTCCCCCGTGAGTCCCTTTAGTCACTTTTTAAAGACCTCATCTCCAAATATAGTCATAGTCTGACGTACTGGAGGTTAGGGCTTCAATCTGGGGATGTTGGGGAACACAACTCAACCCCTAACAGATCCCTTGTTCAAGTAGCAGGAAAAAAGTGCTATTACAGACACTAAAATATAACATTTCCCTTTCTTTTGCCATCTTTCTCTCTCAACTTGGAATTTTTTGCTTTGTTGTTTAATGTCTAACTTCTATGGATGTAGAGACACTCTCTGGCCCAGTGCAGACTCATTCAGGCTCCCAGGGACTCTGCCTCATGATTCAGTGTGCCTGTACATGGGTCCATTGACTGCCAGATTCTCCTTCCTGCCAACTGCTGGACCAATACACTGAAGCCTGGCTGGTGGCTGGGAAGTTGATCCACCCAAAGATGTCACCCTGGCCCCTGTGCCCAAGCCACCACTGGGGATGGAGGGCAGAAGTTGTCCCTGGTCAGTGAGGATGAAGAGGCTAGTCAGAGCAACAGTCATTACCTTCTAAAGGTCTTCTCATGGTTGGTAGCAGTGATGGTGAGTCACAAACGTGCTCAGCAGAATCCAATTTGTCCTTACACTCCTTTGCACTAAGTACAGCTCTTCTTCTATACCGTTGACACTATCCATTTACAGTGGCTCCATGTTCTCCATATATTTAGTGGGGAACTCAGGAGACCACCTTTTCCACAGATGCTTCCATGAGTTCCCCTTTGCAGTTACACACTTCAGTAGTTGGATATGCTTGGCTTAGCAGATTTCTCCTTAAAGTTCTGACTTGTCCACTGAGCCAAGCCCAGGGTTACTTGTTTATGACTTCTCTGACACCCTGGCTTTCTGTTTCAAACCATCACTTCCCCAGTTCTTAGACATTTATGCATAGTCCACTTCTTGTCATCAGTTTCATATCCCGTGGCATCCTCAGTGCCTGGCTTCCCTGAACCCTAAACCCTAGATAGTTGTAAGGGTCCTCATTATCCCTGTGCACATATCCCTTTGCAATGTGAATTTCTTGCTCTTCTCAACAAGACGTAGAGTCAGTTTCCCTTCCCTTGAATCTGAAGTGGCCTTTGGCTTGCTTTGGAAAACAGACTATGGCAGAAATGACACTGTATCACTTCTGAGTGGAGGTCCAAAGAGGCTTTGCATATTCTGTTCTTGCCCTTTTGTGAACACTAAGACCATTCTATAAAGAACTTTCTTTAGCCTCCTTGAGGATGAGAGAGCACATGCAGAGAGAGAGACAAGTACGACCTGGCAGAGAGACTGTAGACCATCCATTTCCACTCCCATGTGAGCTGCCAGACAAATGGTACCATATGAGTGACCCCAGGCAAGAATAGCAGAACTGCCCAATAAACCTAGCTGCTCCAAGGAACTGTGAGCAAATAAAATGGTGGTGTTTTGTTTTGTTTTTGTTTTTGTTTTTGTTTTAATTCAGAAAGAGATAACTGATTTTAAGATGGTACCAAAAATGTGCTCCTATAACAAAAGTTGAAAACTTGTGACACTGGCCTTCATAGGCTGTGGGCTAATAGGTGGAGACTGGTAAAACACCAAGAAAACTGTTAGTAGAAGAGAAAAGCAATGAGAAACCTGCCAAAGGATGCTGGTCCCTCATAGTATATGGAGGTTGAACAATTTGCAAAACCAACACTCGTAGTAGCTGTGGTAGAAAATATGTATTGAGAAGTTACAGGAAGGAAGGAAAACCTTAGAATGTTGAAGATACCAGTTTGGTGCTTCTACCTGTGTGTAACAAAGTCCTTCAGGAGAGATAGGAGCTGAAGAAAGGACTTTTCCATCTGGAAATGGAGAGGGCCAAGACTTTCTGGGTTGATAAATAAAACTCTTTCTCATCTTTTGTTTCTTTGACTAACAGTATGAAATGGTTCCAGGTTAAAGAATAAATCAAGGGTACAGCTGTAAGACCACTTGTCAAGACCTGAAAACAATGAAAGGCAGTGCTCATACCCCTTCCTGAGGACAAAAGGTCTCTAAGAATCTTAAGAATGTGGTACCACAGCATCCTGACCTATCACCCAGAGTAGAACAGGATAATTTCAAAAAAGAATGATTGGTGTGGTTTTCATATTAAAGTCTAATGGAGTAGACTTTCAACAGCACAGTGAAAACAGGGAAGAAAGACTTCAAAATAAATGAGGGCAGCCTTGAGTGGGCAGGAAGCAGGGACAGAAGGCTATTCAATTGCAAACATAGTAATTTCTTACCAAACACGCAAGATATTTCAGAGTATGTAGCCCAGAACCTGGAGGAGTAGCTAAGAGCAGATGAGAACAATGGCATGGGGAACTATTTGCAGGGAATGTAACTGAACTCTAATTAAGAAATACGCCCGGCCTTTGGAATAGAGGCCCTGAGAACATGATGTACCTAGCTAGATTTCAGAATTGTGAAGAACCAATTATTGACATAAAGTACTTGCTCCTCTCCTATTTAAGAGAATGTTTATTATGGTGTTGGGTGGGAGCAAGAAATGGGGCTAAGAGGCAGATAAATTGTCTTTTTAGTTCACTGGTCCCCATACCTGGGTAGCTATATCCAAGAAGCTTGATTTAGATCTGGTCCTGGTTTACATGATGAAATCCAGGATGATTTGAACCTCATGTTGTAATGGAATAAGACTTTTAGGAAGCAGGTGTCTGTATTTGCATGTAGAAGGATGTGAATAATTATGGCTAGGCAGGAATAAATTGTTTCCACTGGGTAACGGATACATCTCCCAAGCTTATGCTCTTAACATGTTTCTAACTTTGGGATCAGTATGCTAGAGTTTAGAGTACACAGTAGGGAAAAATACAGTCCCTTCCATCACCGGTTTTCAGTCCAGTGAGAGTAAAGAAATATTAATAAAATAAATTCCAAACAAAATTAAATTGCGCCAGTGGTAGGTGTTAGAAAGGAGAAATATACAGTATTACAAGAATCAAAACAGGAATTTAAGGAAGACACTCATCTAAAGAATGATTAGAAGGCGAAAAGTCCAAGAGGAGAAGGAAAAATTCTAAGGAGAGGAACCACTTAGCAAGATGGGAGGGAGGGCCCAGTGGAATAAAAATACTATGATATTTTGAAAGAAATCTAAACACTATTAGGCAGTTAAAGTTATTCTTAAGTAATACCTGCAGACAGTCTCAGTTCTAGAGCTTGAACAAACCTAATGCTCAAAAGTACTATTTTAAGAAAAAGCAAAGAACAGATGCCCATTAGCCTAGCTTTTAGAAAATCACACTTTGAAAGAGTTGAATTACTCCATGTTAAAGTCAAGCAAACAAACAAAAAAACAAAAAAACAAAAACAAAAAACAAAACCCCATGGAGCTCCCAAGAGAGGAATCTTGGACCCCTGAATATTGACTAAACTTAATCTTTTCCCAAAATATTATTCACCAAACTATTATTTACTAATATAAAAAGGATATTTTATTTTTTTAAAGATTTTATTTATTTTTTTTGTCAGAGAGAAATCACAAGTAGGCAGAGAGGCAGGCAGAGAGAGAGAGGAGGAAGCAGGCTCCCTGACAAGCAGAGAGCCCGATGTGGGACTCGATCCCAGGACCCTGAGATCATGACCTGAGCTGAAGGCAGAGGCTTAACCCACTGGGCCACCCAGGTGCCCTAAAAAGGATATTTTATAAGCTGGAAAGATATATCTTCTAATTATTATTCGGAGGAATACATTTCATAAACATTAAATTGCTTTTATAAGAAAGAACTTCATTATTTGTTTTAGTATTTTAGTTTGTGAATTTATTTTGGACAAATTGCATTTTATGCAGAAATTGACATCCATCTAAAAAGACCCTTATTGATTGCTGATGAGATTAAAATATGTTTATAATAACCCACAAGAAATTATTCATCAATGAGAGTAAATGGAAAGATGGCACAGAAATCAGCATTCTGTGTATTAAGATGAGAAAGAAACTCTTACCAACTATGAAGAAGAATATCCACGGGTTGTGTCCAAGGCCATCAAAATCCCCCAGAAGGCAAAGATTTATGCCAAATTGCAGGACTTAAATTCAATGACTGACGGTTGAGATTATACACAAGGAAGGACCACCTTGACAAAATATGACCCTCGGAATCCACTGGAAATGTTGCCATATTGTATATCATATTGGATTCAAGTGATTATGATTATAAAACCAAGAAGTTACACAATTTTTGAAATGCACAAGGAAAAATGCCTACATGTACTGAGTATTAATAATACCATTTCAAAAAATTAAACTACTCAACCTCAACAAGTAGAAACTCGAAACTGACCCAGATATTTTATCCATTGGCAAAAGTAATTATCATGTGTTGTTTCATCATTATTTTATTTTTTTAAGATTTTTAATTTATTAATTAAATAATAAGATCGCAAGTAGACAAAGAGGCAGGCAGAGAGAGAGAGGGAAGCAAGCTTGCTGCTGAGCAGAGAGCTGGACGTGGGGCTCGATCCCAAAACCCTGAGATCATGACCTGAGCTGAAGGCAAAGGCTTAACCCATTGAGCCACCCAGATGCCCCTCATCATTATTTTAATGATTACTGGAAGAGTTAGGGAACTCTACTGTGAATAGGCCAGATGACACCTCCAAGAAATAGCCTCTACCTGATGATATAAGGGGTGTCATGGGCCTCTTATGAATGAATAAGCTCATTCAATACTTAAAATTAATAGGAGAGTTGGTTGGAAAAAACAGAAGGTGATTTGTTAAGTCACTTTACGGATCTTATGAAAGGGAGCTAATGTCACAGAATCCAGACTAGGCGAGTTTTTCAAAGTAATTTAGAACCTCTCATGCTAAAGGATGAAGAAGAAAAGAACAAGTGTCCAGGAGGCACTTATCTGGTCAAATTACCGCAGTCTTCTACAACCAAGAGTAAAGCACACCATGAATAATAAACCCTACGTAGAAGCTCTAAGGAAACCAAAAATGTCCTGTATGACCAAGGCACATAACCAATAATCTCTGAGCTACATTTTCTTACTTGCTAAAGAAAAATTAAAATGCATTCCCCCATGAGTTGTTTAGAAGATTGGACAATATATATGAAGGTAGTAGCCTAATTGTTTAACACTCTACAAACACTACATACCATTAATGGAAATGTCGATATCCTCAATCTCATCTTCATCTTTATTAAATGTACTAGTACACAGTGACTACATAAAATCAACTACCCTTGATATTTCTTGGGAAATGGTTTTAAAATCACCTGTTTCTAAGGTTATTGAAAGCTGGCTTTTAATGGTGTTATTCCAGACACCTAATCATTAGTCATCAAGGCACATTCCCATATAACTTCTCTCATTTTAGAATTTTTTTTAGTACTGAAGTTTAACAGTGCATCAGGGAGATTCTTAAGGAGTCCAAGGGGAGCGACACAATTGTCTGTAAGCCAGTCAATGCAGAAAATGAATGTTCTTACCAGAATTATGACTTTCCAAAATGGTGACCATAAGAAAAAAAGAATAAGCCTCCTTGAGAATGACTCATACTCAAAATACTCCCTTCAAGCCTTGGATAGAAACCTACTTGCTCATCAGGTTATGTGAGTTGAAAAAGAAAAAAGCCTGTCTCCTTTGCTGTGTAGTCTGGCAGCACGGGAGGCAAAGTGAAAGATGTAGTTAGTAGTCATTCATATGTGATTGGGGAGATAAGACATAAAGCTTCCTCTTTCTTAGCACCATCCATGACCATCCTCAACCTCATTTATTTAGTTTATTTGCTTAGTATAATCTTTTTTTTTTTTTTAAGACTTATTTATTTATTTATTTATTTGACACACAGGGAGAGATAGAGCATGCACAGGCAGGGGGAGCATGTGAAGGAGAAGCAGGCTCCCTACTGGGGCCTGGTGAGGGGCTCAATCCCAGGATCCTGGGATTGTGACCTGAGCTAAAGGCAGACTCTTAATCCACTGAGACACCCAGGTACCCTGTTTAGTTTAATCCTAAACTCAGTTGCAAGAATAAGAAAAAGACCTTTTGGAAATGGAGAGATTTCTAAAAACAGGGATCTATTTCACAGAGCCTCAGGATTTTGACTTTAATTTTTTTAATTATAGTAAAATTTTATTTTTATCTTTTTTCCCCAAACACCTTAATTTATGTTTTTCATTTCTTAAACATTCGGTGTTTTATTAGCTTCAGGTGTATAATACAGAGATTCAACAATTCCATACATCACCCAGAATGTAGTGAAATTTTAAACTCATTTATAAATACATGTAAATGTCTTTCTAGGAGTGAAGAAGCTATCAAGAATAAGAATCTATTTCAGAGAGCCCTATAGATTTTGCTTTCAATTTTTGTAAAACTATGATAAATATGAATTTAACCTATCAGGCTAAGCAGAGAAATAATATAGTCATTCAGATTTGGCATTCCTTTCTTTAAAAAAGAAAAAAAAAGTATATTGGCAGTGTAAAGTTGACGTGTCTTCATTTATTGAAACAAAACTTCAAAGATAAGAATAACATAGGGATTAACTGGTAAACAATGCATAACAAATTACATCAGTAGCTAGTTAAAAGCCCTGTAAAAATATTTTATGCTGTATCTTTAAATAATAGGATTGGTGAGGAACCTCTGAGACATTAAAATGCTGATTCACAAAATAAATTTGAAAAAAGTTTTTAAAGAACCAAATAAACTTGTCTGTACCCCCATGCCCAAATTAACTTCTTGTTTAGAT
The DNA here is from genome assembly GCF_010015895.1 of Lontra canadensis. Lineage (NCBI taxonomy): Eukaryota > Metazoa > Chordata > Mammalia > Carnivora > Mustelidae > Lontra > Lontra canadensis. The sequence goes on from NW_022631015.1 coordinate 9,441,913, forward strand.
TCAAAGGTTAAAAATATGACAGGATAAGTTCAAATGAAAGTCACAGCCTCAAGACCACAATAAGCTCACAATGTTCGACTTAAGAATTCCTTCCTAAATAATTTCATGTTCCTAGTCTCAGGGAAAAAAAAAAATCAAGCACAGATTGTTAAATCCTTGGTCTTTCAAGAGAAAGTTAAACTGAAAGATTTGGTAAATTTTAGCTTCGGCTACTTTTTACATTAAGTAAAGATTTTACTGTGGAAGAACAAGAGAAACTTGACTAGTGTGGGCATACACTGAGCAAATTTTATAGTGGACCGAACAATGCCAAGTACTTTGAGATCAAATCCTTGAGCATCTGGAGAGTAGTAGTATTAATTCCTTGATTCCCTTTATTTGTTTTTATTTTCTTATTGGGCAAGAGAAGACAACATCAGCTAGAAATTCGATACACAAGAACCAATGTGATTCCACCAACTCATTAGGAATATAACTTGTAGATAGATATGTGGAAATGAATGTTGGGTGGTTGCAGTTGGAGTGAGTGCAGGAAGAAGGGAAACCAAGGATGGACACATGATAGAATTAGCTATGACTTCTCACTTTTGTTACTTCTCAGATTAAAACTACTATTAATCAGTTCATCTTACTAAAGGAAAAAAAAGACAACAATAACAACAGCATATGGAGAAGAAAGATAGATTTTTCTTTTACATAGAGTAATTCAACCAACAAGGTGTTATTGATAGTCTATTAACACCCAAATGTTTGAGGCACTCAAAAATATTTTACTTCTCTACCCCTGGTTTCCCAACAATGATGCCTGGCTCATAGTATACATTTAGCAGATATTTGTTAAATGAATGAGTTAGTAATTATTTCTCAATAATATGTAGACATTGAGCAAAGTAAAACACAGAGAACAGTATTATTATGAGGTATCAAAGAAGATTCACAAAAGCTGTTATATGGAGAAACTTCAAAAATGGTTACTCAGGAAGAATAAAGTAGTAATATGGTTTTATGATACTTAAAAAGGCAAGAGAGAATAGATCTTTCTCAAAATCTAAAGAGCAACACCCAGTATTATCCATGGTGTCCCCATACCTGAATTACTCTATTCACTGGGGTTTCTACAAGTTAATGGAATTATATAGCCCTTTGCTATGTGTTCTTGGGCTCAACTGGAAAATAAGCTGAGAAACCAGAAATTATGCATGTCTACAGAGAGCAAAATTGATAGACACATGAGTATTTTACTTAGCATAGGTCAAAGGAACAAAGTGATTCATTGATGCCTCTTACAGTATTTCATTTATATTGATGTATGTTATGTACATGCAGGATTCATCCTTTCATCTTTCAGGATGTAGAGAAGACTAGTTACATCATGCACAGCAGAGCTGCAAGTCACTTCATCTTGCCACCATACAGCCCAGCAACCTCATCCCATGAAGACCAGCCTAACATCCATCAGTGCAGCTTATGTTTTGCCTATATTACTGACCAGAGAGAGCCCCAGACACCCGGAAATGAATGCTCCTCTTCAACGTGCTATCTTTGATACAGCTTTCAGAAGGACTGATTCCAGCACTGGCATTAGGGCACAAGAGATGGGGAGATCCTTCCTCTCTCACCTTTGATAATTGGGACCAGCAATCATCAGGGCAGAATTCAGCAGGAGTTAGACACTTGACTCCAAGCCAGCTCCTCAGATGCTGGGTGTTCGTGTTTGATGTGGAATTAGCTGGCAAAGATAAAAAACATAACTCCACCATAGATGGCAATATTCTTAAGCTTTACTGTAGAAAAGAGATAATGATACGCTCCCTTGTATTACTGAGCTCATTGGGGTATGGAAAAGGAAATGTTCCTTGTCTTCTGGCACAAGGCAATATATTACTAAATAATTAGAATGTTAGAAAATTTTACATCTTAAATTTGCCATTATTTTCACAACTGGATAAAGCATCACAAAGAATTTGGATCAGCCTATAGCAATAAGAATCAATGTTAATAACGACAGACTCACTGTAGGCCAGGCACTACTCTAAGTGCTTTGTTGGTATGGACACATTTAATCATTACCATATCCCTGTGAGATAGATACTGTCATTATGCCTCAAGAAACTGAATCACAGAGAGGTTAAACTTACACTAGGACATTATTAATTGATAAAGCCAAGTAGTAAATTGCATAACTTGTGCTCTTAACCACTTAACTAAGCTATATTTCCAGATTAAGAATCTCCTAAAGACATCCCACAAAAGTACAGAAGAATAAAACCACTTCACACCAATGGCAGTTGTGTGCTAAACTTTTATTTTGCATAATTACAGTTAGTCTATGTGAAGCATAATAGGTTTTGTTCAACTTGTGGTTGCAAATATTTAGTTAGTAAAGTATCCTTTTCAACTCTGAGGTTTGATGATGCTTTTAGTTCTTCAAGAGAAATAGGGCATGCTGTTTTAATAACAGTACTTATTTTGTGAAATCTGCATCCAAATACTTTGAGGAAGCCATTAAAAATGTATTTATTGAAAACAAATTAGATAAAAGGTAAAATGATCTAGTTTGCTCCATGCTTTCTAAACCTAGACTTCCAAACTTTATAGCTAAGCATCCTTAAGTTTTATATAGCCTGGATCATCAGCCTGGCTCATCACCAGCCTCAACCCCAACTCCAAAATTTACCCTGGCCCCAGGAAGGGAGTTATATTAAAAGATCAATGAAAGATGTCCCCTGCCTTGATGTATAGAATTGTTGCTATGGGCTCCATCTGCCCATGGTATCTACTTCTCTGTTTTCAATAAAACAAAATTCTCTGTCTTCTGGTTCCTCAGTGACCCAGTGCATGAAGTTCTTTACCTGATGCTGGGTACTTACATCATTGTGCAAATAGCACATGACTTATTAGAACACCAGGATCTAATGTCTAGATTGGATAGTTACTAGCTGAGTGTATTTTCATGAGTTACTTAACTCCTCTAACTTTTAGTTACTACATTGACAAGATGTCCTTACCTGAGTAAGCTGTTCATGTGCTTTGCTGGTATAGGCTTAGTCTGATACATTTCTGTATCCCTAGCACCCAGTCCATGGTCAGTTTTCATAAGTAAGTGTGCACGGTTTCCATACTTGAGAAAATGAATAAGTGATCTTCTCTTGATTCTTTGGCCCCTTCTAAAACAAAGTTCCAGGCTCCCCCAGGCTGTCATCGCCCATTAGACTCTAGTTCCCAATTAGCCTCTGCCTTTGAAATCTAAATTAGTATCGGTGCAGGCTCGGGTTCCATCTCATAAAGGTGAGCATGGCATACTGAAGACTTAATCTGATATTTTCTGTTTGCTTACTTGTTTGTTTTCCTGCACTACCCCAAACTAATACTACAACAAAAGCTCAAAAATATCAACATAAAAATTAAATTCTGTTCTCCTGGACACTTTTTCTTTTCCCCACTAGATAGTCAACCACCACTAAAACCTCTACAGCAATCCTCCACACAAATGCTGATGGTCGTGCTGAACTGCCCAAGCAAACAGGTTCAGAGATGGGCTGATACTTTCGTTAGCAGAGCCACATCATTATGAGCTGGCAGAAAGTTAGGTCAGACATGGCCAACACCTGGAAAAATCACACAGGCATCCAAATACTGTCATCCACAGCAGAAAACCAAAGACTGGAATGGAATTTCCTCCATACTACCCACTCTAGCAATGAAGAGTTGGATAAGGAGACAGCCGTTCTCATTTAGCTTGCAAGTGCTTCATTGGGACGCTCATCATTCAGGACATGGCAACGATGTAACATCAAGATAAAGATGAAAATTCATGTCTCCAGAGCTTTGGGATCTGCACAATTACCTTAATGCAGCCCAGATTTAAAGCCATCTTTGATGTCCCCATTAGTTGCTGGACTTAGTCCATTAATGCCACCAAAGTGCCCCTCTTCAAGTCAAATGGTGGTGTCAAATCTCCACCAGCAAGCCCTGGAGTGTGTCTAGCCTTCACAGGCTGAGGCCAATCTAATCAAAAGACAGCACTATGGGGAAAGGGTTTGTCAGTAGAATGGATGAAGAGCCAATTCTACAACTTTTTATGATAATCTGCAGAGGGTAAAAGGACAGGGAGTGATAGAATGAAATACCTCAACTCCAGCAAATACTTAGTGAGCCATTGTGTGTGCCAGTTTTTCTCCAGAATGCTGGGTACAGACACATGAAACTTCATAGCCTCTGCCTTCGAGGAAACTGCAGTGTAGAAGGGAACTTCCATAGAAAGGACAGGGGAAAGGGCATTTACAAACTGAGGTTAAGAAACCTATGTGAGAATCACAGCCCGATTCCTAATTGTTTATTTCATAAGGCAAATTATTTAAATGTCCAAGCTTCAGTTTCCTGGTCTATGTAATAAACGAGAGACATACTTTTCAGTAGATAGAAAAGGGAAAACAATTTTGCTATGTGAATTTAAAATAAACGGGTTTTAGTGAACTCTAAATGAATGGATACATTAATGCAAATAGTAAATTATAACGCTAGAAAAAGAAACTAAAGTATCTTTATGATCTAGGGTGAAGAAGAACATTCTTTAAGCATAACCTAAAACAAACAAACAAACAAACAACAACAAAAAATCACAGCCATAATGTAAAAATGTGATGGGTTAGGATATTATGATGAAGGATTTCAATTTAGCAAGGACCAGCAGAAAAAACTAACAGACAGATTAACTGATTGAGAAAAGGTATTGACAAAACATAACACCAGGAAGGCACACATATCTAGAATTTACTAGAATGTTCCACAAATTAATAAGAAAAATATAGAGAACTTAGTAGAAAATGGACAAAGTATGTGATCAAGGTACTCACCAAAGTAGAAACCAAGACAGTAGTAAGTATATGAAAGAAACAGTCAAACTCTTTTTTAATTAGAAAAAAAAATTGAAACAATGACATACAATTTGAAATTGATTATAACGGCAAAAATGAGAAGATTGGATAATGTCATATGCCAAAGGATATGATAGAAAAACAGGCTCTTACTCTCTTAGTGGATATAGAACTTGTGGGTACAAGTGCAATTGTACACTACGAACCAGAAATATGGCCCTAGGCATATTTCTCAGAGAAATTGTCACATGAGAAAAGAATAGCACACATTTACTTCAATATCATTGTTGATAAGTGGGATTAGAGAGTGGTCTCAAAAAAAAAAAAATAAAAGGAATGAATCATATGAAATGGAGCACAATAGACTCTGTTAGAATAATATATGCATTATCTTAACTATTAGTATATTATACACATCAACATGAAGATATCTGAAAGACATAGAGCTGAGTAATAGAAAAGAGTTATAGAATATCTATAACCCAGTATCTTTTAAGTAACCCACATGGAATAACATGCTTTATAATGATACACAACACTCAAAAACACACACCAAATGCATTCTGATGGTTAAACCATCATAAAATAACCATCTTAGTCATCTTTGTATCTATAGAACCAAGCACCACACTTAGTGCCCATTAAATGTTTTCTGAGTAAATCAGTAATTCAATGCAGAGAATGAAGTAGGGGACACTGAAAGACATTCCAAACCCTTGAGTGGGTATACCCAATAGAGATCATTTGAAAAAAATTATCTGGTTTTCAGATGAGGAAACAGACCTGGTTGATGGAGAAGGTCAGTGACTTCAACAGTGACTTTAAGCTTTGAAAGTACTGCTCATGAGGTAATAGGAGATATAGGTCTTGGAGGTGTTTAGATTTGGGTCTCGCTGGCCAGTAGATGATAGTTTTGCAAGTAAAAGAGAAATAAAGTAGCAGGTAGAGGAGCAATGGAATCAAGTAGCACAGACATATTATGAAAACAGTACAAGATGGGGGGAGGGTGAAATGTGGATGATAGGAAATGAGAAAGGATCAATAGAAAGGGAAGACTTATTTAACTGTATCTCTGGAGGGAGGGGAGAAGTGAGATGGTATGAGAAGGATATGGTAGTAAGTGAGGTATTGGAGAGTTGGGAGGTTACATTAAATCTCAATTTGGGTCAAACCCTCCCCCTAAATAAGCCAAGCTATTTATTTCAAACCATTTGGCCTATTATTTGCATTAATTATTGAGGAACTGCTTTAAAATTGATGTATTTGGGGGAAGAGAGAAAGAAAGAGAGAGGAGAGGAGAGCATAAAGGTCAGAAATCAAATTAAAAATAAGAATAAAAATCTCTATTCCCAAATCCATAAACTGAATTATCTAGAGAAGACTGCTGAGGACTGATAAATCCCCAAACAACTTTAATTTAAAATATCCTGAGAACTGCTGTTCTTAAGTTATTCCCTTGTTTCTAATCTGCTATCAGCCAGAATCAGAAAGGTACCCAAGACAAGAATAAATTTAAGATTTACTATTATTGAACCCAATTCTCCTGTTCTAGATCCACAGGGTACAACAAATGTTTCTCCCAAAGTGGCAAAAAGAAGGGAAAAAAAAAAAAAAAGAACAAGAAAAAAAGCAACTCTTCCACCTGTGATCTTGTAGGAAAGATCACATTTCTAAAAGCCTCAATGTGATTCATGGCTTTTCTCCTAGGCTGGTTTATGCCACATGACTCATTGGCCATGTCAAAGAACTGTGCTTATCTGACATGTGGAATCCCTGCCTGCTAAATAGTTTTAAAATATTATCTGCTAGATTGAAGGATTTTGTTAAAGCACTTGTTTGTTTGTTTGTTTTTTAATTTTCATTTGTAGTTGAAGACAGCACAGCATGGTAATTCAAGTTTGGAGTCCATATTGTCTGGGTGTGAATCCCAGCTCAACCACTTGCCACCTATATGACTGTGACAATATTGACCAATCTTTCTGTGCCTCAGTTTCCTCCTCTGTAAAATGGGGATAATATTACCTACCACATAGGGTTGTTGAGGTCTTAATAAATGATACAAAGCAGTTAGAATAGTGCCCACATAGAAGGAACATTGACTAAGAGTTATTACTGACATCAAAGGGAAAGCATGAAGAAATTCATGTTTAAAACAAACAAAAAAAAATCCTTCATTTAGATAGTTCCTAGAATGCAGGATTAAATGGAGCTTCTGGAAGTCAAAAGATTAGAAGAGAGAATAGCATAATAATTTAGCATTAAAAAAGGAAGGGATGTTTGCTACAGATGTTATAAGGAAAGGACATAGACTATTTAGGAACAGAATTGAAGTATGGAATGGGGGTGTCCATTGCTATCTCTAGCATTCAAATTCAAAACGGTTTTCTAGGAAGAATGATAATTTAATGACAGAACTATGGTGGTCAGGAGGACAAGGAAAATAACTTTATTTTCATCTAGTGAATGGGTTGATGGCAGGATGTCTTCTCATGGTAGTCAGACAAACAGAAAAGTGAATCCCCCCAAATTCATGTGCATTGCTGCATTTATAGAATTGCATGGACTAACATCATATAATGGGAAAATATGGAGAATCACACATATCATTTCCTATTGACACAAGAAAAGTATGCCAATAATTGCTTTAAAATAAGGTCAGATTTATAATGGCCTTGAAAGACCAACTTCTCCAAATTCCAACCCAAGTTTGTATGGGGAAGTGAGAAAGATGGCCTTCCTGAGAGTTTTCCTGAGTATAAGATAAACAGAAGCTGTAATGTTCCATCTGGGTTTTGATATGGCTAAAAAGTGGACATTGGTGGGAGGCTGGCCCTTTAATGGGCCACATTTCTTGAGCACTGAGAACTCCTGAACTTAAATTAAAAAAAAGAGCTGTCTCTGGCAACTGCTACTGTCGTGTCCCATAGAGCAAACTACTAACATCCTCGAGGGCAGGAATGAGAGAAATGTTACGAAAACATTTATTTTCCTTAATGTACACATAGATTGGGTTGTTTCTGAGCATTTTGAGTTGCTTTGAGATGAACGCTTATGTGTTTTGTATGGGTTTTATATGACAGCTACCTGCTATCAGGAACAACAGGGGACAAAGGTGTACCTCAAGCTGACAGAGTCCAAGAAGAAGAATGTACATGGAAAGGTCAAAGCCAACACTGGACTCTCATTAATTTCATCTGATGTCATCCTTGGAAAACTTGATGCTGATGTCTTGGGGGATCTCTGGATTAGCCAAGTGGAGAGAGAAGACTGATCATAGGACAAAACCCTGTATACAGAGAGTAGAGTTTCATAAAGGAGGCTGGAAACAGACACAGTAAAAGTTGATGGTGGAGACTGTCTCAGAAACAAGAAGGAAGGGCAGCCCTTATGACTAAGGTCAAAATTAGAAAGTAAGGAATATCCATTAGGGAATATTGTGGAAATGGTTTAACTTAAAGGTTGATTCTTTTACCTTGAACTCTGAGACTAGTTATATTTAACATTAAGCATTACATTAAGTAAGAAAATTACTTCTCCTATATTATAGTCTCTTTAGTTACACCAACCTTATGGTGACTCAGTTATATCATAAGCTACTGTGGTTGCATTATGGGAAATTTATGAAAAACCAATCAAGAGAAAAAGATGTGGCCTGAACCACATCACTCATCCATAGAGGCCAGCACAGAAGTAGTTCAACTCAGGAAGATAGTGATCCCAAAGGTCCAGGTAATGATCAGCTTGAGCAGAATGAATGAGATCCATGGGAAACTAGGAAGCTCTAAGAGGAGCATGACTATCTTGGAAAGGTATTGCCATAGATGATAATTCTGGAATAGAAGTGAAATGACTGTTGTTTTTCCCAAATATACCAGAGGAAAATGGCTTTTGAGTATAATAGGTGGAAAATAGACTAATGCTTTATCAGTGTAAAATGTGACTCTCATATATATCCAGTATTTCCCTCTTATTGCAACCTACATTTGGACAGGCACACCTGGTAATGTGAATATTATATTAGCAACTTCATCCTGATATTTTGCGGATTAAATAAGATCCCATCTTAGGTAAAGACCTGAATAAAGTTTGAATAGGCTCACTCATCCCTAGCTGAGACTAACTCCTATACTTCAGTCCCATCGCAAGCGATTTTCAAACAATTTCTCAAGAAATGACGGTCTTTTCAATAAATGGTGCTGGGAAAATTGGACAGCTATGTGTGGAAGAATGAAACTCGACCACTCTCTTATATCAACACAAAGATAAACTCAAAATGGATAAAAGACCTCAATGTGAGGCAGGAATCTATCAAAATCCTAGAGGAGAACATAACCTCTTCAACATTGGCCACAGCAACTTCTTTCAAAACATGTCTCCAAAGGCAAAGGAAACAAAAGCAAAAATGAACTTTTGGGAATTTATCAAGACCAAAAGCTTCTGCACAGCAAAGGAAACAGTCAACAAAACAAAAAGGCAACCCACCGAATGGGAGAAGATATTTGCAAACGACACTACAGACAAAGGGCTGATATCCAAGATCTATAAAGAACTCCTCAAACTCAACACACACAAAACAGATAATCACATCAAAAAATGGGCAGAAGACATGAACAGACACTTCTCCAAAGAAGACATACAAATGGCTAACAGACACATGAAAAAATGTTCGTCATCATTAGACATCAGGGAGATTCAAATCAAAATCACATTGAGACACCACCTTACACCAGTTAGAATAGTCAAAATCAATAAGACAGTAAACAACCTGTGTTAGAGAGGATGTGGAGAAAGGGGAACCCTCTTATACTGTTGGTGGGAGTGCAAGTTGGTGCAGCCACTTTGGAAAACAGTGTGGAGATTCCTTAAGAAACTAAAAATAGAGCTACCCTATGACCCTGCAATTGCACTACTTGGTACTTACCCCAAATAAATGGATGTAGTGAAACGAAGGGCCACCTGTACCCCTATGTTGATAGCAGCAATGGCCACAGTCGCCAAACTGTGGAAAGAACCAAGATGCCCTCTTGGGGTAAAGAAGATATGGATAAAGAAGATGGATAAAGAAGATATGGTCCATTTATACAATGGAGTATTGTACCTTCATCAGAAAGGATGAATACCCAACTTTTATATCAACACGGATGAGACTGGAAGAGATTACACTGAGTGAAATAAGTCAAGTATCATATGGTTTCACTTACTTGTGGAGCATAAGGAATAACAGGGAGGACATGGGGAGATGGAGAGGAGAAGGGAGTTGGGGGAAATTGGAGGGGGAGACAAACAATGAGAGACTGTGGATTCTGAGAGACAAATTGAGGGTTTTGGAGGGGAGGGAGGTAGGGGTTGAGGTGAGCCTGGTGGTGAGTATTGTGGAGGGTACGTATTGCATGGAGCACTGGATATGGCACGTAAACAATGAATTTTGGAACACTGAAAAGAATTAAATTTAATTAAATTTTTAAAAATATATTTATGTTTCTAGTGGATGCAGACCTTTAGAGTTGCCCACTGCATTATTGATGTAGACTACCTCAGACTGTGGTAGTGGCTTCCATATCTCCATGTCTTAACACAGCTAAGTTTATTTCTCATTCATGAAAGGTTTGCTACCGGAGGATGCTTCAGTCTGGTTTTCTTCCATATGAAAACTCTCTGGTCCAAGCTGCTTTGATCTGTTCATCCTGTCATCTACATACAAGGGTCCCTCCACCACCACCACGCAGGACAGAGGATCCGAACTCACACTAACAATTCAGTGCTTTGCACAAGAAGAACCTACACCCTTTCTGCTCCTAACTTGTTTTCCAGAATAATTCAAAGGAACTTGCTCAACTACAGGAAAACCAGAGAATGTAGTCTTCCATGTACCTGGAAAAAGAGAGCTAAGTGTCAGAGAGCAGACTAGTGTCTACCAAATCCACAAGTAGACTAAGCCATGATAACTGTGTAGTCCATGAATGAAAAGTGTATACTCTGCTTGTTCTTTGCACTCCTAAGAGATAGAAACTACATCTGTACCCAACCTTGAGCTATTCCAAAGCACTTATGCAGAGCTTATTCACTTAGTGGTAAGTTTCTCATAACTATCAGGGGTGATTAGCTAAGAAGATGGGGAGGGGTACTGAACCAAAATGTGATAACCTGAAAATAATTGATCTAAATGATATCTAACAAATCTTTAAATCCTGAGATAGAGAGATGCAAAGAGAACAAGATAGTAGATGATGATAGATAGATAGATAGATAGATAGATAGATAGATAGATAGATAGATGGATGATAGATGATAGAAGATAAATAAACAGAGCAATAAGTAGATTGGGTTTTCCCTTGGGGTCTTAATGAATCAACCTGGTACTAATAATTTAAAATATAGGGACATGGAATTTACTCAATATTAGGAAATAGTTTTTCATTGTCAAAATGTCCAAAATTAATTGAATGGCTTATAATACAGTAAGTGGCCCATCCCTATAAGTATTAACATATATTTTACGACAATTCAACAGAAAGCTATCAACAAGCATCAAATTTTAGGTAGGGAGGGCTACAACAGAAAGATGAAGCAAAGAGATAGAATATAGTATTAGGAGTCCTTATAATGCATTCCTGCAAAATCCCTATAAAACATCATACAAAGAGAAACAAACAAACAAAAACCTTAAAATATTAAATAACCTGTTTATTATCACTATTTGTTCCATGTTATATTAGAATTCAGTTGTTATGGTAGAAATAAGTTTCAGGTAGATACACATTTCTGTCTTTAAGGTAAAATTAGACATAATTGATATCAATTTTTTCCTTCCTAGGAATTTTCCCTGGACTCTGCATATTTTCAACAAGACACACTAGGTCAACAGACTACTGATATATATTTCAAACATTTTATATGCCATCAGCATATTTAGGACCCTTGAGATCTTGTTCATTTTGGGAGAGTTAAGAATATAACTCCTGTATACTAAGAACACCAATTGAATTAATGATTCCGAAATCATATAAGCTATTGCCATATTACAATTTGAGTGAGACAAAGTCCAAAGCAGTTTAGGTAACATAAAATACTGAATAATCATGAAGATTAGTGGATTGTGAAATGAATGACCACCTACCGTCACCGATGAAGCTAGCCTGTAATTCTCCAGTTTATTAAAGAAGACATAAAGTATACGAGAGTGAGAGAATTTACAATGCCTGAACTCAAAATACACCTACTCAATTGTTTTCTTGATGCTGCTTGCAAATGATTACAACAGAACATTATCTATTTTACTGGTCATTTGAGTTTTTGCATCAAATAAATGCCTGCATTGTTTCATGCCCAGCTTTGTCCTTCCATCATTTAAATCAAGCAGCTTGAATTTGGACTGACTTATAATCCAAAACTCCTAGATATTTAAATCTTATCACTGATGTCATGTTAGGTTTCCAGATAGTTGGGTAAATTAATTCTACTCACCTCATTCTCCACTTTCCCAACTGAATCAATGTGGTAACCACGGAGAAGACTCTCCTGCACCATGCTGTGCCCATTTTCCAAATTGTACTGAGCTAAAAAGCAACTAGTTACACACTATGCTTTGGTGGATCCCAGGCAATAGGAAAGGATTCTAATACTATGTGTCCACAATTTAGGGCACCATGTAAAGCTGATAAATAGTAAGTGAAAATAAGAACACCTGCTCCTCAGTGTATCAGAACCACATTCAGACAGATTCATTGTCTCAGTAAGATTGCTTTCAGCTATGAACAACAGAATGTTCATCCAAGAGTATTGAGAAATAACTGCATTTAATTGCCTCATGCAAAAACCTTGCGACAGGTAAAAGAAGGTCATAAGCAATGGCTCAAAATAACAGGGTGCAAGGTTGGTTTCTTTCCCATTTTCTTCTTCCTGCTGTGAAATGTCTCCAGAGGCTTCTAGCATCACAGCCACACAGCAACAGCCCCAGTGGGAAGAAATGAGAGTGTGGTAAAAAGGGGTTCCCTTTCTTACTTGCTTCTCTCTTCAATGGAAGAAAGCCCAAGCTGCAAGCTTCTTACCTCTCAGTGGCTAGAAGTGGGTCCATCACCACCAGAGTGCATGACAGATTGGGCAAGTGTCCATCATTTCAGTCTTTGGAGGCAGGAATATTAGTTAGAAAGACAGGCAAGAGGACTGGCTGCTGGCGGCAACCAACAGTGCCCCCCACAACACATAACTCTGCTTTTATATGAAGGGAAGTTAGAAAGGACAAAGCCTTAAAGTATCCTAGAAGATGTTGATGGTAAGTAAATTTTGTTTTGCAATTTTACTTAGGTAGATGTAGATAAAGAAAAAGGTGATATGGTATTTCTTATCAGTCTAGGAATCTAGTGAACTATGGAGTCCAGGAAATAATACCATTTATGGAACTTTCTTATGTATATATACTTTTAAAGGAAAAAGGAGAAATTCTGTTAGTGAGTAGTCTTTAGCCTTTACAATGAGTTAATTGAGCACCAACAGCACTATAAAAAGTAGACATGAAACTTAAAATCAAAAGAAAACACTATTCATAAAAATATAACTAAAACCAATCTATAGAAGAAACTATGGGTACAGGCAGAAGATGGGCCAGAGGGGGAAAGGATGTCTCAGTGACCATTATCAAGGCATAAAGAACCAAAAAGTCTTCTGAAAGGAAGAAGGGAGCATATTCAACCTAGTGGGCCGCTGGGAACCACTCATGGACATGAGTGTGGGTCTTCTCAGCATCCGGACCATACTTAGGAAAGAAGTAGACACAGCTATGAACTAAAAGGCAAACTGGACTGGAATCTTCCATATGTGGTTCTTCATTGAATTGCTAGTAGAGAAACAGTTGCCCAGTACTACAAAGAGCCACAGCCCATCCTATCATCTTCCTATAGGCACAGACAGATGAGAACATCATGAGCAGACCCCCACAATTCTGGCCTGTTGGTGTTCATGCTCTGTACAGTCCTCTCCTAAAGTGCAGAAGTCACCAAATCCTTGCTTCTGGCCAATAGAAAATGACAAAGGTGGAGGGGTTTTGCAGAAGTAATTAGATCTCAAGTAGGTGATTTGAGTTAATCAAATGTATTTATCCTGGGAGGTCTTGATTTAATCAGGTAAAAGCCTTAAGGGTTTTCTTGAGATGAAAGACTCCCCTTGTGGGTTTAGAAGTCCCCACTGCATGGGCCTATAGGCCTCCTCTAGGAACTGTGGTCCATAAAAAGTCAAGGCTGGCCTCATACAGCCACACAGAAATAAGTTCTGCAACAATCTGAATGAACATGAAGGGAATTCTTCCCCTCTTAAGCCTCCAGATGAAAATGCAGCCCAGCTAACACCTTCAGTACGGCTTCATAAGATATTTGGCTGAGGTCTACGGCCATACCACCCTGAACGCGCCCGATCTCGTCTGATCTCGGAAGCTAAGCAGGGTCGGGCCTGGTTAGTACTTGGATGGGAGATATTTGGTTGAGGACAAAGCTGTGCCTAAATTCCTAATTCACAGAAACTGTGGGATTAAAAAAGAAAGAAAGAAAGAAAGGAAGGAAGGAAGAAAAGTATTATTTTAAGCTGCTAAGTTTGAGTCATTTGTGATGCAGCAATGGAAAACAAACATTATGTTTACTCCTCTGGTATCTTTTTTCTACCCTGAACATTTTGTTTTCCCATCGCATGTCTTTTAGTTGCTAGCAAATATTTCATTTCCCTACACAGGTCATTATTTGAATAGTTTAAATACAGGTTGGAAAGCATAAGGGTAGAAGAGAGAAGGGAACCTCAGTAACAGCAGCTAACATTTATTGAGCATTTACTATGTTCTCCGAGCATTTACACTGTTCCATTTTGTTTTAGTCATTTGTTTGTTTTACATATGTATTTGAAGTCACTAAAATAAAGCAAATCCTCTATCTTACAGACTCAGGTATCACCTACTAGTTGAAAGTTCAAGTTATGCTACTTTGCATTTACTAAAGACCTATGTTAGGTCCTGTTTTGCAAACCAAAAGAAATCCAAAGAGCATTTTTACTTTCATGAAAAAAGGGAAAATTGAAAATAGCGTTCAGCATTTGTTTTTCAGGGAGCCATTAGTGGAGGCAAGGCCTTCCCAGAGCAGCAAGGATGGTACCACCAAGCTCTTTCCCCAGGAACTCTACTCAGCATCTCATCCTCAAGCCACCATGGCTTTTAACTGGGGCTGTGAGCATCTGTGCTTCCTCTCAATTTATTTTGTGCATCCGTTAGCAAGATGTGTCTGAAGGTATCAGAAAAGCCTAAAATAGGTAATTTTCGGCTTTTGGGAATGTTTAAAGATGTGTCCATATAAATTAATGGCATTTGCATTTTCGATTTGTTCCATTTCAACTTATAAAAGCTTTCATAGAAAGAGCTACTTTGAGATAGCAGGGAAAATGTAACTATTTTCACAGAAACCGAGGTCAAAAAGTTTGAGAAACATGTCAAGGTTTGCTCAATCTTGATCAGCCTAATTTATAAGACTGATTTCCTTGAGTTTAGGTATTATGGCTTCAGAACCTATATTCTTAGCCAGTAAGATTTGTTCCTTCTGGGTAGGAATAGACGATCATGCTTTAGCCATACCTCATAAAATGAAGACATCAGTCAAAAAGTACCTAATTGTATGTGGATTGTTGATAAATTACTATCAGGAATGTACCTCCACAGGGATTGGCTATGCTGGGTCATTCTAGAACTGACTTACTTAGTAACCCCCTTCTCCACAGCATTTTATCTTCACCTCCCATTCACCCACCTCCGAGGGACACGCCAGTAAGGTATAACTTAAAACAGTAAAAGCTGCAAAATACACAAAGCAAAATTCGCATGTGACGTGGAGGCTAGCCAGGAAGTACCATAGTAGAAACATGCCAGAGAAGAGGCCATAGTGGAAAGAGAACAGGATAGGAATGCATCCAGACCAGCTAACTGATTGTTGGTAAGTAAACCTCCTGAGCTTCTTGGACTTGCCCTTATATAATTCGTAAAGTGGGGTACATAATATTATCTCACAAGGCTGTTTTGAGCACCATATTTAAAAAAAAATACAGGAATAAGATTAAGGGATTTATAAACTGTAAAAGTCTGCAAAAATGGATGTGGCTAGCCTCTTGTCAGAGGAGTAAGCACATAACATCACTTTCAGTGTCTTGTGCAGGATAATCCTGATGGGATAAAAGTTGAAGACCTCTAGGGAAGCTTCTGGTAAAAATATTTCATATTTAAAATGAACTTGTCTGATAAAGAAATAATACTGCTCTCTTACCAAGATGCAAAATGTTTTATTCTGGTCATAGGACAGATACAACACTGAAAATAGATGTTTGGAGCTGGTACTTTGGGACAACGCTACCATTTCTTGACTTGTTAGGTCTCCCAGGTATGTTTAAATGGTGAAAAGAACAATTATATCTTGAAGTTATTGTAACTACCTTTTCTATCTGCTGACACTGCATGTGTGTATCCATTTAACCCTAGAAAGGGGGCATGAAAGGCAGGGATCATGGGTGTATCATAAGAGCCTTTTCCAAAAGGCAACATTTATTTTCAAGTGTTTAGATTGCCGAGACAAGGATTTCTCTCCAACGTACAATTCATCATCCTCCTTACTCACTGTAAAATCAATCTGTTCTGTTTGTATGACATAAACAACAAGTCATTTCTCAGGAATGAGGCAGACCATATGTGAAGGTGTTTTGGAAAAGCACAATAGGGAATACGCCAATCAAAGTAGCATCTGCATTTTATTTCAACATCAAATCACATGAGTGTTATAAAAAAGGGAAGTGTATCACTTTTATTAAAGAATAACTTTCCTGTTGTGATGTTTACCGTTAACTCATACCCTCCCTAATCCACAAACTCAGGTCAGCCACATAAACAACTGGATGAGAACACCCTGTGTGGCCAGAGCCACATGTGCATTTTACACACATGGAAGTATCTGCCCTCTCCCCAACACCCCATGGCAGAAGAAAACTGACATTAATCCAGTATATGTATTTTCCCAGGAATTAGCACTTTCTATTCAAAGTACTGATGAATATCACAGCACCTTGCCATTGATAAAAACAGGAAACCATAAAACGACTAGCAGAGTCCTAGGGAGAATTTATGTTTTATAATTGGGACTGGATTAAGGTGGAAAGGAAGTGGGTTCTAGTCCCATTTCCATTACTTATGAGCTGCATGACCTAAGGCAAGTCACTTAACATCTCTAGGTCTCAGCTTTATACTTGTATAAACAGACAGGGCTGAACTAAATAATCCCCAAGCCCCCTTCCTGCTCTAAAAGTATGTGATTCTCTGGTCGCTTACCCACCTAGTTGTATTTGAATAGTAATGGAAACATTTTTAGATTGTCTTGTTACAGAACCTTCTCCCCAGTTGGGAGTCAGGTACCTCTGAAAACTATGTTAACTTCTTTCAACCACTGCCTTGAAGCAGTCATTAGCACTAACTTCCAAGGGAACCTAACACATAATCTGGTTTACTTCTGTGAAGAAGTTACTATGCTGAGATTAAGGTACTGCATTAGGACCCAGGGAAATCTGGTTCACTCCATAAGCAATGAGATTCCACTGCTCTGTCTACACAGGCAGATGAGTGGTCATTTATGTAATTAACTGAATGGACATTGTAAACTTTCTCATTGAAATCTTTTCCCTCATAGGAAAATAAATTTCAAAAAAAAAGCTCCCAGGGGTGCCTGTGGGGCTTGGTCACTTAAGCCTCCGACTCTTCAGATTCTTGATGTTGGCTCAGGTCATGATCTCTGGGCCCCGAGATTGAGCCCCATCTTGGGCTCTGCACTGGGCATGGAACCTGCTTAAGTTTCTTTCTCTCCCGCTGCCTCTCCTCCCCATTCATGCTATCTCTCTCTCCCTCTCTCTCAAAATAAATCAATAAACTAAAAAATTAATTAATTGAAATGAAGTGAAAAATAAAGCTCCTAGTGGACAATATATTTTTGAACTGAACAGAAATGCATGTTCTCATGGATGTATGTAATTGTATCCCAACACAGTCTCAATCGTACTTGTAATTTCTAACATCATTTCTTTTTTTCTTTTTTTAAAGACTGATTTATTTATTTTAGAGAGAGACAGACAGCACACTTGAGAGCTCTTATGCTCAAGGGAGGGGGATAGGGGCAGAGGGAGGAGGAGAGAATCTCAAGCAGACTCCCTGCACTGAGCATAGAGCCAGACTTGCAACTCAATCTCACGACCCTGAGATCATGACCTGAGCCAAAACCAAGATTCTGACACTTAACCAACTGAGCCACCCAGGTGCCCCAGGAATGCCAATATTCTTATTTCCTCTTATTTTTCCTGTATTAATTCAATAAATGTTTATTAAAGTATTTGTAATTTATCAATCATTGTGATCAGACCAAAAAGAACATGAGACTTAATTTCTACCCCTGTGAAATTTATTAAGTGTCCAGTCTAATGAAAGAAAGGGACTATGGAACACCTCACCATGGGCCAAGGGGCACAAAGAAAATGTGCAGGGTGTTATGGGAGCATAGAACAGAATCAACCACTGTGCATCCAAATGATTGATGCTGGAAATAAATCTTGTATTACAAAAGTATGGATGGATACATTGGATAGATCATGTTATCTCAAAATATAAGCAAATGACAGTCATCTCATCACACCAGCATGTATCTGGTTGAGAAAATTTAACAGTTTAACATTTTGGAAACTTTAAAAATATATATTGACAGTTTCAAACAAAATAAACTTACATTTGACTAGCTAAAGGTCCTACACATTTTTTTAAAACATTGGAAGCTGTGATTGACTGAAGCCTTAGCAATCTACCAAATTTACCCAAATCAGCATGTTACAATGAGGAACAGGGGAAAGACAGAAATGTGGTGAGATAGGTCATATAGGAAATAGAGAAAGAAAATGCATACATTCAAACTTGCTACACTGAAGCAAATACTTCTCCCACAATGTCACATATATCTTTGAAGCTGGGTCATACAGTATTCTGTGTTAAATGCATTTTATGGGGATTTGGAGAGGATTTAGGTAAAGGCTGCCCCAATAAATGATTTACCAGCTCTAATAAAACATCAAGGAAATTGTTCAGATTGTATCTCAGACCGGTTAAAACACAAGTTTATAGAAGTCTCGGCAGCCCCCATATCCTCAATCCCGGTTTAAAAAGAAATGTTCATAGTGGTTAATTATCCGATATTACTTCTTTCTTTTTTAATGGTAGTGATTTCAAAGAAGGGAGAGACTGAAAGTAAATAAATAGGTATGACAACCAAGGGTGGTGGGAGAGAGGGAGAAGCTGACAGATCACTCATTTATCCTTTTCTTCCCTCATTCAGTAAATATTTACTGATTGCCTGTTATAAGCCAGGCATTCTAGAACCAGGGCCTAGAGACCCAGGAGTGACCAGGTAAGAGAGGTTCTTTCCTGACTACAGCTTCCATTTAGTGAAAAAGACATTAATCATAAATTATAAATAAATGAAAAAACTCTAAAAGATTAATTTAAACTGGGATGAGTCCTTTTTAAATTTTTTTTAAAAAGATCTTATTTATTTGACAGAGAGAAATCACAAGTAAGCAGAAAGGCAGGTGGAGGAGTGGGGAGCAGACTTCCTGCTGAGTAGAGAGCCCGACGAGGGACTTGATCCCAGCACCCTGAGATCATGACCTGAGCTGAAGGCAGAGGCTTAACCCACTGGGTCACCCAGGCGCCCTGGTATGAGTACTTTAAAGAAGAAAACAAAGTGATAAGGAAGTAAATCATTAGAGGAGGAGTGGGTACCTCTTTCGGTAGGGTAGTCAGGAAAGCCCTCTCTGCGGAGGCAAAGTTGATGCTGAGGCCTGCAGTGTGTGCCACTAACTATACTACTAAGAACGAAGAGAACATTCCAGATACAGGAAGCATCAACTGTGAGGTCCCTGATGTGATAAAGAGTTCAGTGTGTATAAAAGCCAGAAACAAAGACAGATGTGAGAAATGAGAAATCTTGCCAGTGTGACGTTTGGCCTCAATCTTAACCTTTGGAAAAGACATTTTCTTCACATTTTATTATTATTAATGTTAATAATATTAATTGCCTTTATGAAAAATCTACATATTAGATTGTTATATATAATCTTTCAACTTCCACAAGAACCACAGTATCCAAGAACAGGTATTATTATCCCAGTTTCATACAGGATAAAATAGCTTCCAAGAGGGTAAGTAAATTGTTTACAGTTACAAGCAGCGGCAAAACTGGAACCCATCCTCAGGTTTATCCATAACACCTACGTCCTTTCATTTCTATTAATTTGTTTGTTTTGTTCAATAAATATTTGCTAAGCCCTATGCTAGGAGCTGTGTACACAGAAATGAGTAAAGCAAAACATGGTAGGTTATGCTTCCAAAGACGGCCACACGATATCTTCCAACCCAGCATGTTGTTTTGTAATGCTGCCTTTCTGCTCTCACAGAATCTATTCCTCCTTTGCCTGACCCGGTGGCTTGCTTTGACCAATAGAATACAGTGGAGTCGCCATGTAACTTTGAAGGCTTGACCTTGAGATATCTGTACTTTCTACCTTCTGTGCTTGGAAAGATGCTACTTGGACCCCAGGCACCATGCTGATGAGAAGCCCAAACATCAGCAGAGAGAGACCCATGTGGAAAATGAGGACCACAGTGAGAGCAGGAACCAAGATCCCAGACACATGGTCCCAACAGAAGTATTCAAGCCAGACCTCAACCACCGGAGCGACCTTGCTAAAGCCCCAGAACATGGTGGAGCAGAGACAAGCCTTCCATGATGTGTCTTTGCCTGAATTCTCAACCCACAGAACTGTGAGCAAATAAAATGGTTGGTATTTCAAGACACTCAGTCTTCAGAGATTCATTATGCAGTAATAAACAAAACACATAAGGAGCCCCAACCTGATAAAAGCAGTAAGCATAAAAATACTTTTTTAAAAAAAGACTTTATTTATTTATTTGACAGACAGAGATCACAAGTAGGCAGAGAGGCAGTCAGAGAGAGAGAGGGGGAAGCAGGCTCCCTGCTGAGCAGAGAGCCTGATGCGGGACTCGATCCCAGGACCCTGAGATCATGACCTGAGCCGAAGGCAGAGGCTTAACCCACTGAGCCACCCAGGTGCCCCAAAATACCTTTTTTTTTTTATAAAAAGATTTTATTTACCCATTTGAGACAGAGAAAGAGAGCACGACCAGGGATAAGGGGAGAGGGGAAGTAAACTCGCTGCTGAGCCCAATGTGGGACTCGAGCCCAAGACCCCAAGATCATGACTCAAGCCAGAATCAGGAGCTTAACCAACTGAGCCACCAGGCATCCCAGCCATAAAAATGTCTAAAAAATTATGTGCATGTCATGAGTGAACAACAGAGAAATATCTATGTCAGTGTAGAGCAAGAGTGAAAAACTTTTTTGGTAAAGAGCTAGATAGTAAATATTCTAGACTTTTTGTGTCAACTGCTCAATTCTGTTATTGTACAGAAAAACAGTCAAAGATAATATGTAACCAAACTGCTAAGCCTCAGTTCCAGTTTTTTTTGTTTGTTTTTGTTTTTGTTTTTTTACAAAAAACAGATGGAGAACAGAATTTTCTTGGGACCTGTACTTGCCAATCCCTAGTCTAGACTTAGAGCATTTCTTGTATATTATTTTTCTTTCTAGAAGAAGTATGCATATTTTTCATCTTCTGGGCTTCTTGGCTCCCATTCCTACATAATGTTTCTGAAGCACAGGCTTCCATCTCTTGATTCAGAGTGTAATTCATTAGTTAGCCTGGAGCCCCATTTCAGTTGCTTCAGGAAAGCATTGGTGAAAAATATTTAAACTTTGAAATTTAACTAAAGCCAGTAGAACTTATTAAAACTGTGACTGGATAAATGAAATTTAAGCTGATACTATCTCTTCCCAGTGGTGGTTCCGGGATGGAAGAATGAATAAGAGAACATGTTTGGGACTAAGTCACAAGGTAGGTAATTGCTCATTGGGGAAACCATTCAATTGAGGTAGGCAGGGAGGCAGTGCTGTGGAATGGATGACTTTGAATATAGCTCCTTGGTCTCTTCTTTCCTGGGTTACTCCATGTGTCACACTGTCACTTACTGGTGTTCATTTCCCCATCCCTGATGAATCCCACAATGGCACAATCTTATAATCATTACTTCTAAGAGGCTCCAATTCTCACTCTTTTATGCATTTTTTTAAATATTTATTATATGTATGCTTGCAGAGACAGATACACCTGTATATACACCAGCAGGTAAAGAGAGCAATAACTATCATCTGCTTGAATCTTAAGAGAACTAAGGTTTACAGCACATTTCCAATTCCAACTCCAGATGCTGTCCACAATACACTGTCACCACTTTTCCACAGCACTCCTCTCCCCAAGATTTGGCTCAAACTTTTTATGAGAACATGTCTCCATTCTCAAGGAAACTTGGCCATCAACTTCTCTGCGTGTATAGCACTTTGTGCATTTTTTAAAAATATCACTATTATATCACATTGATGTTTTTAAGCATCCATATGCTTTACTGGACTATGAGCTTTCCCAAGTCAGGGTACATATCATAAAGCCTGTAATAGACATGCAATCAATAGTTGATGAGTAAATGAATAGTAAAAGAATATGATGAATAAGGATTTGTTTAATCCAATGATTTAAATGTGAAGATAGAAAGACAGGCTAAGTTACTTACCAAACTGAAAATCTGTGCTTCTCCAGTTCCTCCAAGTAAGATAAATCCTCCGCATAATCCTCAATTTCTGTAGTTCTCCAAGCAGCTGATTTTTCCTTCACTGAGTGATTGATCAGACTTTCTCCCTTATCCAAGAAATTAAGGAAACAAAAAAATAAAGTATATTAGCAGATATCAGATGAAAGGTTTACCTGGTTTCAGTGACATTTTCTCCAGAATGATTTGTAGAATCATTGATCATCTAGAAGCATAGCTAGCCATGGTTTTTGTATTGAAATGATCGTTTTACATTCCACGTTCTCTCATTGAATCAACATGTCTCTACCGGCAGACCGTCATGTTCAATTTTGCATTATTTCACATGGAATAGCCTCTATAAATGTTGTTGGAATTTAAAAAAAAGAAAAAAATAAACAAGGTCATGGAATTTGTATTGTCAGAACTACTGGTTGCAAGTAAAGAAAATGCATTATAAACTGCTTTCAGCAAAAAGGAATTTGAAAGAAAGTTTGAACAATCAGCCTATGGAGAAGGAGGGAAGTAGCTGAGGAATCAAAGGCCACTAGGACTCAGTCTTTCTCCTTCTCTGCTCTCTGCTTCAGCAGGAAACTTCATTCTAGCCTTGCCACGAACAGCTTCTTAGTTCCATAGCTTGTGACTTTCAACAACATATTTAAACTCAGGACCATACAATGTCTGTGGGAACTAATTTAGTAAACTTCAGTGAATCATGTGACCTATTATGATGTATCTAGCAAACATATTGTCTCATTGGAGAAACTGAGTCCTATCATTTAACCAAGGATTCTTAGGAGCCCCATGATGATGAGGAGTAGGGAGTAGGAGCAGTTAACCTATTTGGGCTCTTCCTTCCTTATTCACCAAAACAGTTCAACTTCCATTGATTTATATATTAGGGTTTTTTGTAAGATTTTATTGCAAAATGTTGCCAATAAAAATTCATTTGAAAATCAGTAGCTTATGGAAAAAAGGAAAGTAGCCATAACTAACATAAATATTAGTTATGCCTACATTTATTAGTAATAACTAACACTTTTATTAAAACTTTTCCTGTTTTGTTTTTCTTTATACTCTTCTCAAATGTATTTAATTATCATTTGTAAGAGGACAGTTACCTGACATTCTTTGATACCAGCTCATACAAGTTTTAGCACAACTTCAGGGTCAACTATTTTGCAATTGCAAAATGTTGCTTTGAATTTAGAGGTTGCAGTAACCAGGAGAAACAGAATGAAACTTAAGTGGAAAAGATCTGTCATCAAATCTCTAGTGAAGTCAACAAGGCTACTTCTTTTTTTTTCCCCCTTTTTACTTATTTATTTATTTACTTACTTACTTAATTGAGAGAAAGAGAGAGAGAGCAGGGGAGGAGCAGAGAGAAAAGGACAAGGACAAGCAGACTGTGCACTAAGTACAGAGCCTGATGCAGGGCTCAAATCCCACAGTCCCGAGATCATGACGTAAACCAAAACCAAGAGTGCTACACTTAACTGACTGAGACAACCAGGTTCCCCAAGGCTACTTCTTTTAATATGAAATTGACTGATTTGATTACCTTAAGAACAAAATCCAATTATGACAGCCATTAATTTAAACTACTGTTTATTCTTGCCAGGCCACCATCACCAGGGCATTGCACAGACAGCAGACTGAAACACCACCCAGGTCTTCCTGTGAAAAAGCCTATTTGCTTAGCCTGGAGTTTCAGCTTGGAGGATAAGCTTTAGGTTTCCCACATATAGAGGTGAAGGAAGCACCTTCAGGGAAAATAAACATGGAGATACCACCCGTGCCCACCAGCTTAGCCTCACTACAGCTTGATAAGAATTCCAAAACAGAGTTCTACAGTTGTCTGGGGTCCTGATGTTATGCAACTGCTATCCAGGGAACACCTCCATATCTCCTGGTCTGGAGGCCAGCAGAGATTATGACTGTGGCTCCACAGTACTATATATATTTACATACTTTAAAAGCTGTTGCCTGAGGGTCTGGCTTCCAATTAGCCTGAGAAGAAGTACTAAATGAGATTGTCTCACTTACAAGTCCTTGCATACCCTCAACAGTAGGGGCATATCAAAATAAATCAGGCAATTTATTGGAGGTAACCATATCCTGGAGATAACTAAGAGCTTAGGCAAGGTTGAGTGAGAAGGATCATCACCTACACAAGGCCATTCCTTCAAGACTGAGAGAGGTAGCCATTTCACCAATACATAGGGACAAACAGAGAGTCAAGCAAAAAAATGAAACAGAGAAATGTGTTCTAAACAAAAGAACAAGACAAAAACCACAGTAAAAGACCTTAATGACTCAGACATAAGTAACCCATCTGACAAAGAATTCAAAGTAATAGTCATAAAGATGCTCACTGAACTCTGGAGAATGGATGAACACAGTGAGAACTTCAACAATGAAAGGAAACAGGAAAGTACCAAGCAAAACTCACAGAGAAAAAGAATGCTGAACTGAAGTGAAAAATACACTAAAGGGATTGAACAGCAAACTGGATGAACTAGAAGAATGAGTTAGGGAGCTGGAAAAGAAATAATGGAATTCACATAGGTGGAGTAGCAAAAAGAAAGACATAATTTTTAATAATCGGTATAATTAAGGAACCTCTTGGACAACATCAAGCACAATAATATTCACAACATAGGGGTCCCAGAAGTGGAAGAGAGAAAGAAAGGGGAAGAAAACTTATGTAAAGAAATAATGACTGAAAACTTCCCTAAGTGAGGGAAGGAAATGAACACCCAGATCCAGGGATCCCAAAATTTCCAAATAAGATGGACCCAAAGAGAACCACACAAAGACACATTATAATTAAAATACCAAAGTTAAAGATAAAGAGAGAATCTTAAAAGCAGCAAGAGAAAACGAAATTGATATTTACAAGGGCAACTCCATAAAACTATCAGGATATTTTTTCAGTAAAAACTTTGAAAGCTAGAAAGGAGGGCATGACTATTCAAAGTGCTCAAGGGAAAAAAAACTTCCATCCAAGAATACTCTACCTAGAAGATTATCATTCCGTTTTGAAGAAGTGATGAAGAGTTTTTCAGATAAGCAAAAGCTAAAGTACGTTATCACAACTAAACTGACCTTGTCAGAAATGTCAAAGGGACTCCTTTAAGCTGAAAAGAAATGGCACTAATTAACAACAAGAAAATATATGGAAGTAAAAATATCACTAGAAAAGGTAAATATATGGTAAAGATAGGAGATTAATCACTCCTAAAACTGAGAAGATTAAAAGACAGAAGTAGTAAAGTTAACTAAAATTACAATAATTGATTAAGAAATTGTATGAACTGTATTAAAAGTGACAACAAAAACATAAAATGTTGGGGGAGGCATAAAAATGTAGAGTTTGGGAGTATGTTTAAATTTAGGTTGCTATCAACAAAATAAAGGGTTATATACTTAGTGTGAAATAGGTAAATCTCCTGATAACAACAAAGTGAAAACTTACAATAAATACAGAAAAGAAAATGAGAAAGGAATTTAAACTTAACACTACAGAAAATTATCAAATGACAAAGGAAGTGAGAAGAGAAGAAAGGAATAGAGAAGAACTACAAGTACAGCTAGAAAATAATGAACAAAATGGGACCAAATACATACCTATCAATAATTACTTTGAATGTAAATGGACTAACTTCTCCAATCAAAAGACAGAATGTCTGTACACATCAAAAGAGAGAGAGAGACACTTCTATATACTGACTATACAGTATGAACTATAAGACACTGATTAAAAATTAAAAATGACACAAATAAATGGAAAGATATTCCATGCTCCTAGATTGGAAGAACAAATATTGTTAAAATGTTCATACTACCCAAAGTTTATAGATTCAGTGCAATCCCTGTTAAAATTCTAATGACTTTTTCACACAAATAGAACAAATAATTCTAAAATTTGCATATAACCACAAAGGACCCCAGACATCTATAGCAATTTTGAGAAGAAAGAGCAAAGCCAAAGTTATCATGCTCCCTGATTTTAAAGTATACTACAAACTTTAGTAAGTAAAGTAGTAAGTATACTACAAACTTTAGTAAGTAAAACAGTATGGTATTGCCATAACAACAGACATTTGTATACTACAAACTTTAGTAAGTAAAACAGTATGGTATTGCCATAACAACAGACATTTGGATCAATAGAACAAAACAACCCAGATATAAATGCACACATATGTAGTCAGTTAAATTACAACAAAGGAGACAAGAATATATGATGAGGACAGAATGATCTCTTTATAATGAAATTATTGAATAACTACATGCAGAAGATGGAAACATGACCACTTTCCTACATCATGCAAAAGTTAATTCAAAGTGGATTAAAGACTTGAAAGGGAGATCTGAAACCTTAAAACTCCTAGAAAAAACATAGATGATAAGTGCCTTGACAGTGTTCTTAGCAATTTTTGTTTTCTTTTTTGGATCTGACTCCAAAAACAAGGGAAACAGAGAAAAAATAAATAAATGACACCACCTTAATCTAAAAATGTTTCTGCACAGAGAAGGAAACAATCAACAAAATGAAAAAGCAACCTACTAAATGGAAGAAGATATTTGTAAATTATATATCTGATAAAGGGTTAAATCCAAAATATAAAAAGAATCTATATAAATCAATAACAACAGCACAAATTCAATTAAAAGATGGGCAACAGATCTGAATAGAGATTTTTCCAAAGAGATATATAGAGATGGGCGACATGAAGACATGCTCAAAATCATTCATCAGCACGGAAATGCATCACAAGAAGATTTACCATATACCTGTCAGAATGGCAATTCTCAAAATAACAAAACAAAACAAGAAACAAGTGTTGGCAGTATGTGAAGAAAGGTAAATCCTCATGCACTATTGGGAATGTAAACTGCTGCAGTCACTATACAAAAAAAAATCTTCAAAAAATTAAAAATACAGTTATTTGGGGAATGGGGTGGCTTGGTCAGTTAAGTGTCTGACTCTTGTGTTTGGCTCAAGTCAGGATCTCAGGGTTATGAGATAGAACCCTGTTTCTGGCTCCACAATGAGTGCGAAAACTGTTTAAGAGTCTCTCTCACTCTCTCTCTCTCTCTCTCCATCTCCTTCTGCCCCTGCCCCCACCTCTTGCTCTCTCTCTCTCTACCTCACTATAAATAAATAAATAAATAAGTATCATATAATATAGTAATTCATCTACTGGATATCTGGAGAAAACAAAAACACTAAATTTGAAAAGATATCTGCATCCCTATGTTCATTGCAGCATTATTTACAATAGCAAAGATATGGAAACAACTTAAGTGTCTGTCAATGGATCAATGAATAAAGAAGATGAATGAATAAAGAAGTATATTATATATTTATATACATATACTATGTTACATTCATATATATTATGTTACTTTATATGTTATATATATATTATATGTTACATTCATATTTATTATATATATGAATATATATATGAATATATATATGAATATATTATATGTTACACTCATATATTATATGTTACATTCATATATATTATATATATGAATGAATAAAGAAGTTATATATAACATATATAAATATAACAGAATATTACTCAGCCACGAAAAAGAATGAAATCATTTCCACTTGCAACAACAATACCTTCATGGTATTATGCTTAGTGAAATAAATCAAACAGAGAAACACAAATACTGCACTGATTTCACTTACAGGCTGAATCCAGAAAAAAAAAGAAAGAAAGAAAAAGCAAACAAAAAAAACAAACCAAACCCAGACTCATAGATACAGAGAACAGATGGTAGGTTGCCAGTGTGGGGGTGGTGGTGACTGAAATAGATGAAGGGATTAAAAAGTATAAATTTTCAGTTATAAAATAACTAAGTCATAGGGATTAATGTAGAGCATGGGGAATATAGTTAGTAATGTTGTATCAACTTCATATGGTGAGTGGTGACTAGACTTGCTGTGGTGACCATAGCAAATGTCAAATCACTATGTTGTCAACTGAACCTAATTATAATATGCTATGTCAATTACACCTCAATAACTTTTTTTAAAAGGAGAAACCAATCCCTCTAAAATAAATAAATAAACAAACAAATAAATAAATAATCGTGGTCTTCTTTATCTTTCTTAGCCTCTGTAACTTTTGTGTCAATAATGGTATTTGTTTTTAAGATTTAATTTAATTGAGAGAGAGAGAAAATGAGAGAGAAAGAGCAGGAGAGGAGAGAGGTCAGTGGGAGAAGCTGACTCCCTGCCAAGCAGGAAGCCCCATGTGGGGCTCGATCCCGGGACTCCAGGATCATGAACCAAAGGCAGTCACTTAACCAAATGAGCCACTCAGGTGCCCAATAATGGTATTTTTAATAAGGTTATTTAGTGTTAGTATTTTTTATTACTCCATTCTTTCAGTAAGTTAAAGAATGACAACAGACTTAAAAAATATGAGTGTTTTGAAGTGTCCTAATTAAATATATTTGATTTGCATACCTTACTAGACTGTTTAAAAGATGTTTTGTAACTATTTACATTTTAGATTTAAAGGAATGTCATTATGAATTGCTTAGACATTTTATTCACTTTCTCTTGATAGAAAGCTGAAAGCACCACTAAGAACCATACCATAGATTTGGTGTACCCACCAAAGTTCCTGTCTGGTGAAGTATAGGTTTTTCATGATAGAATCCATTAAATTGCTTCCTATTTGGTTAATCTGTGAATATGTATCTTGGTTGTTCAACTAAATTCGGTGGAAGTGGGTGATAATATATTTTTCTGTATCTATCCAACATGGTGATAACCACACAGTTGAAGTTCCAAGAAATACCTAGTAGAGGTCATTTCTTTAAGTACTTCTATTGCAATAACAGCAGTGAGCTTTACCTCCATTTGTTAAATCACAAAGAAAAACACCCACGAATTCTAAAAATGACAAGTATTTTTTGAACCTTTGGATTTCCTTTAAAAACTATCTATGTTAATGTGCTAAAAATTTTTTTCAAATCAATGTTTTAGAAGACAGAAAGTCATGAAAATTAGTTTATGTCTAAAGAAACGACCCCCCCCCCCCGCAAGGAACCAAAATAAGAGGTTTAAATCCAAAAAGAAGGTAAGTATGTGCAGGGACGTTCCCAAGTAAGCACCAGGTGTGTGTCTCCTCACAGAGAGGAATCAAAACAATCTGCCAACCACAGATTTATATCCTGAATCTCTACCTGAGAAATAATGCTTTAACTAGGATATCATCAAGATTAGAAAGACAGAAAATAGATCCTGTCTGTACCCTGAAGCCAAAGAACATCATCACTAAAAAGAAATTATTCCAAAAGCAATGTATTTAGAAAGATGAATATCTATACTTTAAGAACTGGTGGTGCAACATTTGTCCTGGAACATCACATTTTATATATTTTATGTACGGCTACTTATGCCCTAATCTACCACAGAAATCAACAGCGAGTGTTGAAATATAAATTGCTAAAATTCAGAATATGATTTTCAAGTTCAAGGACTAACAGTTGGGTTTGTGGGAATTGTCATTCAAATGTAACCATGTTTATGAGGCACCTGGGCCACTCAGTAGGCTAACTGTCTGCCTTTGGCTCAGTTCATGATCTTAGGGTTCTAGGATCAAACCCCAAGACTGGTTCCCTGCTCAGTGTGAAATCTGCTTCTCCCTCTTCCTCTGCCCCTCTACCCAGCTTGTGTTTTCTTTCTCTCTCTTTCTCAAATAAATAAATCTTTAAAAAATGCAACACTGTTTAGAAAGCAATGAATAAGCATTCTTTCAAACACAACACAAAACGACAGCTAGGAGTGTTCTATAGAATTTTGAAAAATTAAAATGCATAGTGTTGTAGTGGAAAGGGTTGACAAGTGATGGTCAGAAGACACACATTCGAGTCTTCCCACTTCTTTGGAAACTTAGATTATTTAAAGTTCATGAGTTTAAGCTTTTTTTTTTTTAAAGATTTTATTTATTTATTTGACAGACAGAGATCACAAGTAGGCAGTGAGGCAGGCAGAGAGAGAGGAAGGGAAGCAGGCTCCCTGCTGAGCAGAGAGCCTGACTTGGGGCTCAATCCCAGGACCCTGAGACCATGACCCGAGCCTAAGGCAGAGGCTCAACCACTGAGCCACCTAGGTGCCCCAAGTTTAAGCTTTTTAATCTGAAAAATGGAGATAGTATTTGTCCTACATAGATCTTGTGGAGATTCTTGTGGAGACAAGAATCTATGGAGATAATAACTATAAAATTCTTCTGGGCATGAGGTGAAGAACATTTAAAATGCTTTAGAATATTAAGGATATAACTAGTATCTGGAACAATGCACTATATAGCCCAGGTGATCAACAGAACACTTCATATTCTTTCTTTTGCTTTTATTACAGCATTACAATGAAGCAGTTAAGTAGAAAATATTATAGGAAGATGTATATTAAATCTCAAGTTGTCCAACTCATGACATGATAAGCTCATTAAATTGCATTATAGGATAGGAAACAAAGCCCAGGGTCCCTATCTCCTTGTTCAGAGTTTTGCCCTTTACCCTGAATTCCTTTGATGGCCCAGTCAGCTAGCGGAGAAGAGCGTCTAAGATGAGACCAATGAGAGGGTAAGTCTTTGCGCAGAGAAAGGGAGCTTGAAGTTCACAGGCCAGTGGCACCAGTGCATTGGAAACGCATTAGAACAACGAATCTCCACTTAGCAGCAGCGTTTTTTCCCCAAACTCCTTACAGGGTCTTTGTGCGCAGCTCCAAGAAGCACTGTTCATCTGCCCATCTGGCCAGACGAAGAGCCAGGGGATTGTTTCATCAAAAGAGAGAGGCTTAGAGAAAGGAAATGGTGAATAAAAGGCTGAATCCCAAGGATTACAAATGCGTTTGAACTGCCCTGGGAAGATCAGAAGGGAGCAGTGGTGGACGCTTTAATGCCTGCCCCACGAGATGCACCGTTTTTTTTTTGGTTTTTTTTTGTTTTTTTTTTTTAAGAAGGCAGTGAAGGAGGGTTTGGGGTGGAGGCACTCTGCTAAGAGGCTTGCAGTTCATAAGATCACAGAACTACAAGCCAGAGATAACAACAACAAACACCAGGTGCATCTGAATTATCAAAGCAAACAAACATGACATCATGTTCAATTCCACCCATGCTGTTATTAGCATCCAAAAAAAAAAAAAAAAATCATAGCTCCAAATTTAACCAGTCTAAATCCTGAGGCCATCCAGCAAGGAATCCTTTCTCCTCTTTCTTGAATTCATATATGATACGTGTACCAGAGAATTTTTCAAGACAGGCTTTCCATTAGCAATGCCCAGGGAGAAACAAGATATCCCTGGTTGCCTAGAATTTACCTAAAGAGAATTCACCTACATTGAGGAACCAACCCCCCACCGAGGCTTCTGTTTCTGCGCTCTGGAGGAGAGCTAGCATTGCTGGCCTTTTGGAACCACAAATTTCGATTGTTCTCTGTATTATTTGGAAAGCTGAAGCATCCCTTGTGAAGTTGAATGTTAACCTCATTTGCCCACAGCCACCCTGGAAATTGCCTAGGTTAGTTCTTTCTTAGAGACCCAGATTAGTCTCCAGTAAGCTTGCCAAGATGAGGGCAAAAGGAAAACACTTAAGTTGGAGTCGGGGGTCTTAGATTGAGGTTTGGTAGGTGGTATAACTGCCCTTGTCCACATCACTCAGTCACTTGATTCTGGGTGATGGGTGTGTGTCTGGCTCTCTTGTCACAGCATGGCTTCACTAAGGCATAATCCCGACAAGAACAAACTTCTTGCTGAAGCAATTCAGTTAAGACACCGTCCCAAAGTGGCTGATCCGCAGGGAAGAGCTTAATATTCCAAGCAACCGACTCACAATTTTTGAAATATAATATTAAAAATAAAGCGAAAATGAATTCCTTCATTGAACATGTAAAACCAGAAAATATAGGGAAGAATATTAGCTTTTCTGGATGATTGTACTCTTTCTCTCCTTATCTATTTAAGTTTTTCTTCTAATCCCCAAATTTAAATTCAACAATTAGTATGAAAAGTCAAAAAAGGACTTAGAAGACTAATATTAGATCCACAATACCCCGGGAGTCTTGTCTGCATACCCTTTCTTTCTTCAGTGTCCCAAAGAGTGTACATAAAAGTATGTAATACCTGGGGTGTCTGGCTGGTCCAGTCAGTTAAACTTCTGACCCTTAATTTTGGCTCAAGTCGTGATATCAGGGTTGTGAGATCGAGGCCCACACTGGGACTCGTGTTCAGTGGGTGTCTGCTTGAAGATTTTCTCCCTCTCTCTTGGCCTCTACCTCCACTCAGGCCTTCTCCCTCTCTCTGATATAAATAAATAAACCTTAAAAAAAAGTACATAATACATAATAGACTTAATATGTAATATGTATAAAAAGGAAATGAGCTTTTCCCCTTCTTAGCAAGTTGTTCATTTCCTTATCCTAGCTCTTAAATTCAAGTATGCAAGGTGCCTGGGTGGCTCAGTGGTTTAAGCCTCTGCCTTCGGCTCAGGTCATGATCCCAGGGTCCTGGGATCGAGTCCCGCATCAGGCTCTCTGCTCAGTGGGGAGCTTGCTTCCCCCTCTCTCTCTGTCTGTCTCTCTGCTTACTTGTGATCTCTCTCTGTCAAATAAATAAATAAAATCTTTAAAAAAAAAAATTCAAGTATGCGATCCAAAAAGTAGAACACCATGTATACCAAGCTTAAAGGAGAAAATAATTCACAAATATTTTGAAGTATTAATTCATGATGAATACAAATATGGAGTCTAGAAACAGTCTGGATTCAAAGCCCAGCTACGCACTTATTAGTGACGTTATCTTGGCTAACTCACTCCATCTCCCATGCCTTATTTGCCTCACCTATAAAATAGGGAAAATGATGATAATGGTAGTGTCTGTCCCATTAGTTGGCTGTGAGAACAAGATGAGTTATTTAATGCAGAGGATTGAGAACATTTCCCGGAACTTAGTCATATCCAAGCACTCAGTAAATACTGAGCTCAAATGTCCTCATTATAAATTTCACTAAACTTTTGATTCCTAAGTTTCCTTTTTAAATATGAACTGTGATAGAAACATAGTAATTGTGAATGCTATAGTGGTCATCCAGACATTAAAAATTTAGTCATTTATTTGAGTAGATGGTGGCCCGCTATTTAGAGACGAGAACAAGACTGACTTGAAATTCTGTCTTGAGTGTAAGGCAAAATATTGGTTCTAGGGGTGCCTGGGTGGCTCAGTCGGTTAAGTGTCTGCCTTTGGCTCAGGTCATTGTCCTGGGTCCTGAGATTAAGCCCCATGGTAGGCTCCCTGCTCATCAGGGAGTCCACTTCTCTCTCTGCACCCCCTTCTCATGCTATCGCTCTCTCTGTCTCTCTCTCTGTTTCTCTCAAATAAACTTTAAAAAATCTTTTCAAAAAAAGTTAGTTTTATAAACCTATGTCTATTTAGTCAGGAAAGTGGAAAATTAATGATTCAAGTAATTTGTATGAGAAAAAGCAGGGATTGGAGGACAATCCTTTCATTTCAACCTTCTAGCCAAACCAATATTTTTGAGTACTTAAAACCCAAAGCCTCTTGCTCTACATAGATAGGGATTTTGCAAAAGGCTGAATATCTAAAAGCTGGGTCCAGTAATGCTGGTAAAATTAATTTAACTGAGATTTGAAAAGCCAGGCTATGTAATTTATATAAATTTATCAAGACAGTTTCTGGACAGACTTCATGGCAGCCATGGTCATGCCGAATAAAACACAGTACAATCAGCACATTTTCTAATCACCCTCCCCAAGCTGGAAAGAGTCTTGTAGACTGATTAAATTAACTAAAGTCTTCAATAGCTTAAAGAAGTCTGATTCGGATGTAATAAAAATTTATTGGCATTACTGATTTCACAAACGTCAGCTGCTTTGGCATGCCCCACACTTCAAAACCTGCTTTGAAGACCAAATTACTTTCTACCTGTAAATATATTTTAAGAAATCATAGTTAATAATCAGGGGCTGCTGTTTTCATGGTCTTTCCAAAGCCAACATTTACAGCTTTCATCTTACCTTCTTGTGTAATTCATGGTCTTCTTTTAAGAGATTGAGATCACAGTCCATAGGGCAGGGACCAGTTTTATTAGAAATGCTTCCTAGGGTTAAAAACAAAAGGTGGAAAAAAATATATTACAGATTTTCACTTCAGAGGATATGTAAGTTTATACTACTGTAATCTAAGAGTTTATATAAAGCCTGACAAATGGGGCTAAAATAAAGAATTGTAAGAAGGAAGCTCTAAGATGTTCTATCCTCCACAATTTTAATTCACTCAATGTATGAACTTCAAGTAGAACTCTACCAATGACCACACCACAGGGATGCAATTTACAAGCAGCAGCTGTGTCTAATCTGCTTTCCTACCCACATCCAGGTGGGATTCTCCATTATCAACTATTTTTCCAAGTTTTCAAAGAGACTCCTCTGCACCCTTTTTAGTCTCAAGGTATAAAAAATTCTGTTCTCTGTCTCAGTACCCAATATTTTCCACCTGAGCTATCTTTTCCATATCGTGCGTGATTTATTTTATAGCACAGTTTCACAGTCCCAGCACTATTGATATTTGGGACTGGATAATTCTTTGTTATGGGGGTTGCCCTGTTTTGTAAAATGTTTAGCAGCATTTCTGGCCTCTACCCACTAGATGCCAGCAGTGGCTTCCACCTCTCCACCCCCTCCACATTTTTCACAACCAAAAATGTCTCCAGGCATTACCAAATGTCCCCTGGGGGACAAGACATCCCCAGTCAAAAACCACTGTCTAGATCAAAAACTCTCTGCAAAATAAAACAAAATAAAAAAATGAAAAACAACAACAACCAAAAACCCTCATTTCAGGCAATGTGTCTTGTTCATCTTTGTTTCTTCTTCTGCAGTGTATAACAGAGACTGAATACTGTACTTACAATACTGTTTTTTTTTAAATTATTATTATTTGAGAGATAGAGATAGTGAGAGAGAGCTAGAGAGCACAAGCAGGGGGAGAGGGAGAAGGAGAAGCAGATGCCCTGCTGAGCAAAGAGCCTGACGCTGAACTCGGGCCCAGGACATGGCCTGAGCCAAAGGCAGATGCTTAAATGATTGAGCCACTTAGATGCCCCAATACTGTTTCTTAAATTATAAATCAACCAATTAATCCATCTCATAAAGTTGACCCAACATCTTTTTTTTTTTTTTTTTTTAACGATAAGCAGCCAAAGTTTTGCTGCTTGTCCTCTTCTCCCCCTCCAAGGATT
Organism: Lontra canadensis; assembly: GCF_010015895.1. Taxonomy (NCBI): domain Eukaryota; kingdom Metazoa; phylum Chordata; class Mammalia; order Carnivora; family Mustelidae; genus Lontra; species Lontra canadensis. The sequence continues at coordinate 9,477,846 of NW_022631015.1, forward strand.
AAACATTATCATCCCCTGGCCCTTAGGAATTGCACTTGGGGACATTTCTTTAATGAGATTTCCATAGTGTAAAAGTTTTAGGACCTGGTCTCCATGTCTACATGCTTTAGAAAACTTTTTCTCCCTAAAGATGACTCAGCCAGGCTCTTACCCCAGTCGAGGTCTATGTGGCTCATGCATTTTGATGGTTTCATTGTATTTTCTGACTCTGCTCCTGGTTGATGGTGCCAAACTGAAAGCAAATACCAACAAATGTCCTTCTTCAGGTAGAGTCTGACGGGTCAGTTGCCCCTTGTGTGAGAAGTCTGGCACTTTAGTCTATTGAGTTGAAAGTGCTATAAATTATTAAGAGAGCTTCCTTGGGTCTAAAACAGAATTCATTCATAGTGAGGTTGATATGGCCAAAATCAAGATAAGAAAGAAAGGAGAAGGGAAGGAAGTGAAGTTACATTTTAAATATACCATTCTTTTAAAAGAGTGAAAATTTAAATTTACAGCACATAGCTGTAGGTGGAATAACAAATATGAAATAATAATAGAATGAATTTTTAGTGTTTTTGCTCAACTTCATATGTATTATATTGTTTACTACACATACACTCATACAAAACAAACTGTTAGAAGAGCCGGCATTACCTCATTTGACAGACTTGGAAATTGAGACTCGGAGAGATCAAAGAACTTGCACAAATCAGATAGCTAAAAATCTGAAATTTAAGCCCAGTTTTATTTGACCTCCACGTCCATACATTTAACTCTTTCTTTGCATCTTAGGTGAGAACCCCATTTCTACTTATACATATTTTTTAAATGTTGAATAATATATTCATTTTTTTTATTGCTGCTGGAACACATTTCCACCAACTTAACGATTTAATATTCATTTAAGTATTTTGCAGGTCAGAAGTCTAGGCAAACATGGCCCAGCTGGTTCCACTTCTTCCAAGTCTTACCCAACCAAAGTCAACATATCAGTCAAGGCTACAGGTCTCATCTGGGTCTTGGGATCCTCTTCCAAGCTTGCTGATTGTTGGCAGAATTCATTTCCTTCTCATGCTTTCCTTGCACTCTCCTTCAAGCCAACAACCATGGGATGCATCCTGATGCTTTGTATCTTTCCAGTTTTTCTTCCTGCCTTCTCTTCTGCTTACCAGCCTGAGAAAGTTCCATCCACTAAAGGTTCATGTGATTAGATTACGTGCACCCAGATCCTCTCTCTCGTGGTGTGTATAGCTTCTGGGGATGAGTGCTTAGACATCTTTGAGAAACCAAGTTAGAAATCCTGCCTGCAGGAACAATCGCTGATGTAATGGAATTTATATTGCTTTATGTTAAAATGTGGTAATGCTGTGTGTGTCCAGGTAATAAAGTCCCTACCAAAGAGATAGTCTTCTCAAAGACTTCTCAAAGACATTGTTTTGTTCTTACATAAAATGTTCTCTGCTCCAAAACCTATTTTCTAACTTATAAAAATGTATATACTAAATACCTACACATTAGATAATTATTAATGTACACTTCCTATAATTATATGCCTTATGTAACATCTACTATACATTGTATAAATGTATACATAATACAATTCTTATCAAATTCTGATCATACTGTACATGCAGTGCTCATCCTTTCTTACACTTATATTGTTTCATTATTAAATATTCCTCAAAGTTGGATAGTACATCATTTGTTTTTACTTAACCAGCCCCCTTTGGTTGGATATTTACATCATATTGAATGAATTTCACAAAAAAAATCTTAATTTTCATCTGTGCATATTTTCACAAATGAGTATATAAGATTAGGAGGTCAGGCATACTAAATCAAACACTTAGGATTTACAAAAAGAACTATCAAAATTCAATCTGCAGTCAGCAATGTAGTAGAGTATCCAATTTACCCACATGCTTGCCAAAACAGACTCTCAGTGTATTTTTCAGTTTGTCCTTCTTGGTAGACAAAATTATAGCATTTCACTGTTATTTTAACTTGCAATCCTATAATTCTAAAAAATGTGAAAACTTTTATGTTTGCTGAGCACATATGCTTTTTATGTTGTAAGTTGCCATCTCCCCAGGTGTTTTCAGTCGGAATATTTAACATTTTCTTTAAGATTTTTATCTTTCCATATCAAAGATGTTAACTGTTTGCCTGGCACACAGGTTTAAAATATTTTTCTGTTTGCAGTTTGCCTTCCAATTTCCTTCTTTTTCTTTTCTTTCTTTTTTTTTTTTTTTTTTAAGATTTATTTATTTATTTATTTATTTGACAGAGAGAGAAAGAGAAAGAGCACAAGCAGGGGGAGAGGCAGGCAGAGGGAGATAGAGAAGTAGGCTCCCTGCAGAGCAAGCAGCCTGATGCAGGACTCCATCCCATGACCCTGGGATCATGACCTGAGCCTAAGGCAGATGCTTAACCAAGCCACCCAGGCATCCTGCCTTCTAATTTCTTTGAGAGGTGTGTGTGTGTGTAAGATGTGGTTTTCAATCTTATATAATCATGAGTATCAGTGTTTTTCCTTTATTGTTTCTTTTTGTTGTTGTTGTTTATAAGCTTACAAAATCTATCCACACTAGATAGTCAAATGAAGTGTACAGAAACAAACGATAAATAAATAAAGAACTCATGAGGTTCTGCATGATTTTCTTTCGAACTTCCTCCCACCGCTATTCAGGTAAGCAACCAACCATGACCCTGGAAGTCCTCCTAACACCCCAGGGCTAGACATGCAAACAGAACCAAACTTCATTCATCTTAAAGGATTCCTTCCCTTTATTTCCTATTCCTCTTCACTACCTTGCCAAGCCACCCAGACTCAAAATCTCCTCCATGAGTCTTCCTTCTCTACTGAGACTCAGAGCTAATCATTTGCCACTTTCTCTTTGACCTTGTGAAGAAGATTTTATAGCCATTCCTTCCTCTTTTCAACCACAAACATGAATTCGACCTTCTTTATTCTTATGTACAGGCAAATAGATAGATACAGATAAGCAGTGACTTTTAACTGAAACAGAATTATGCCTACACTTCTGTTCACAACTTTGTTTTTCCTCATATAATAAGAAATCATGGTCATATCTATGAGTCATAAAACACATATCTAACTACATTTTACTTAAAATGAATTTTTCCCTTGGTCTTTCTTCTTATCTTCCATCCACATTCCCCTAACACCTCTCCATTCCTCCTGCTCCCCATAACCCACTCTCTTTTCTCCATGCTCATTTAACCAGATATATACATGCCCACACATATGTGAATATAGGGACACACACATTGATAAAGGTATTTTTCACTGTTACACAAAAAGGAGATTATATATTGCATATACCTACCTATACCCTTTTTCACTCAACAATGTCTGATGGAATTCCTTTGAGTCAATAACTATAGCTCTAATTTATTAGGTTGAATGGCTGAATAGTATATTATACTGCAAATGTAGCATGATTTATTTGACCATTCCTTACTGATGACATTCATTTTTCTTCATTTTTATATTCTTATCAAAAAGAATGCTACTATAAAATCCTCCATACTAGTCTTTTTATTCCTGTGGATGGATTTCCAGGATGGATTTGCTGGGTCAACAATTTGACATACTTTAAATATTAATAGATACTGTCTAGTTGCTTTCCAAAAAACTTTTATATATATGTAAATATACATATGTATATATATGTTTGCATATATACAAATTTATATACATCTTTCCATAAGCAATTTATTTTAAAAATCTATTTTTCTAAATTCTTGCCACCAGTAGATCACTTTTGAATTATTAATTTATAATATTCTTAGATTATGGTCAGAGAGAATATCCTCTATTATTGTATTTTGTATATGTCTGTCACATATATAAAACCTAACAAGGTTAGGTTAGGCTTTATACTCATATGTTGTGTTATTTGATGCATATAAGTTGTGTCATATTATATCTTTTTCATAAATTATACCTTTTCTCATTCTAAAATGTTCTTCTCTTACTATTTAGACCTGTTTAAAACTTCAGTGTTAACTTGCCTGTTGTGGACATTGCTTCTTGGGACAGTTTTATTTTTGTTTTGTTTTCTGGGATCAGTTCATTCATAGCTGTTCAATATTTCTTTAAGGATGCTTATTGTAAGCTGTGGGTTTTCTTTCTAACTCAGCTTGACAGTATCTTTTACTGGGAGAATTGTCATATTTTTAGAAATATTACTTTACTTTTCTACTTCCCTCTTTCCTTTTCTTGGTGTTTCTGATTCTCTTGGGATAATGATCATTTCTCTTGGCCTTTCCTTCCTTAATGTATGTTCTCCATTCAATTATGCTTACTTTCTTTCTCTGTAATCCAGGCATATATTATATTATATTATATTATATTATATTATATGTATTAATAAAGGACAAAATTAGGGTACGACATAGTGTCTGTTTCTAATGAAGGATTGATAAAAAACCAGCACAGAGTGAGAGAACCGTGGCAAAGGGAAAGATATGAAAGTGTATGTCCACAGAAAGCATAAAAGTGTCCCATGAAAGAGGAGATCAGCTTTTAAAAACCTAACAACTTCTACCGTTTGAAAACACCAGAGAAATAAGCTCTTCTCTGCTGTCCAGCCCTGGCCTGCCCCTGATTAGATCCTGAAGGAGTCAATAACCATGATTCAGAAGATGGAGAGAAGGAGTAGAAGCATAATACTCAGAAAAGAAGATACTCGAGTTCTGCCTTCCTTTCTCAATATTTAGGGCCAGCATGAAGGAAACAGCAAGCAGGATGAAGCCTTTAAGAGAGGTTGAAAACTTTTTTTTTTTTTTTTTTTTAATTACTAGCCCAGATAAGCACATGAACCAGTGATTTCAGACTGGACATAAGGGTGCTAGTAAGACCAAGGGAGAAATGATGTCTCACCACAGACTCCCTTCATAGAAGTACTCATCTCATCACTCTAACTCTGCATGCTATGTTTAAGATAAAAGGCAAATAAAATAAGATAAAAAGAGAGAGGAAGGCAAACCATAAGACACTCTTAGCTCTAGGAAACAAACTGAGGGCTGCTGGATTAGTGGGTGGGGGGATGGGGTAACTGGGCACATGATGTAATGAGCACTGGGTGTTTTATGCAACTGATGAATCACTAAATTCTACACCTGAAACTAATCATATGTTAACTAAATTGAATTTAAATAAAAAAATTTTAAAGTAAAAATTAAAAAAAAAACTTTTAAGAAAAAAATAAAAAATAAAAAAATAAAAAGCAATAGCAAACACCACTGTACTCCTTGCAGACTTTAATTCCTGAATCAGATAATGATGTCACTGGCCACTTTGCTGCCACACACTCTGTATTCTCCCTGGCTAAATCCAGAATATCTGAGTCCAATATTATTACTTTTAAAATCAAAGTGCTGAGGGATAATTTATATATGATAAAATGTACATATTCTAATTTAATGAGTTTTGACAAACATATGCACTCATGTAACTCTCACCACAAGTAAAATATAAAGCACTTAGCATGACCCCCTGAAATTCTCCCATATCCTTTGCAGTTGATCCCCTGTCCCCAGCACACACGCACACGCACACGCACACGCACATGCACTCACTCACTCACTCACTCCTGGCAACCACTTATCTGATTTCTACCACTACAGATTGGAATCCTGTTATAAAATTTCATACATATGGCATAATACAGTATTTATTCTTTTGTGCCTGGCTTCTTCCACCCAGAACAATATTTTGATATTCTTCACTTTTTCTGTTACTGAGTAATAAGCCATTGTGTGACCATACTGCAATTTATTTATTACTTCATCTAATGATGGATATTTGCATGTTTCAAATTTTTGGCTGTTGTGAGTGAGCTGCTATGAACACTCATGTGGTAGGCTCTTTGTGGACATGTTTTCATTTTTATATAATAGGAGTAGAATCACTGGGTCTTTGATAACTGTCTATTTCATTTAACAAAAAACTGCTAGTTTTTCAAAGCAGTTGTGCCATTTTATACTCCTACTAGCAATGTATGAAAGTTTCCTCTAAGTCATCATCAACACTTGGTGGTGTTAGTTTTTGTTTTCTTTTGTTTTGTTTTTAATTTTGGCATATTAGTGATCGTGAAGTGGTAACATGTAGTTTTTTTTTTCTTTTTTTTTTAATTAACATATAATGTATTATTTGTTTCAGGGGTACAGGTCTGTACACAATTCATAGCTCTCACCACAGCACATACTCTCCCCCCGGTAACATGTAGTTTTAATTTGAAATTCCTGACAACTAAAGATTCTCTATGAACTCCTTGGGCATTTCATATATCCTTTTATGAAACTTCTAAGTATTGTGTTTTTTTTAAAAGTCTGTTTTCTTCTTACTAGTGAGTTGTAAAAGTTCTCTATATAGTCTGGATGCACACCCTTTTTTAGATATAGATACTACAGTTGGCTTCTCTCTATAACTTGTCTTTTATTTTTTCCTAATGGCGACTTGACAAGAAAAGCTTAATTTTGTTGAAATCCAATGTATTTTTTTTTTCTTAAAGTAGGTAATTTCTGTGTCCTGTATAAGGACAAAATTATAAAGATTTCTCCTATGTTTTCTTCTAGAAGTTTTGTTGCATTGGCTAGGACCTCTAGGATATAAAATGATGAGATGAGAAACCCTTGAAACATTTAATCTTTCTCCATTAAATCAGAGAAACACTGCTATATTATTTAAATCTTTTAAAATAGACTAAATTCTAATTTATTACCTGAAATATGATCTATCTTGCAAATAGTCTGTGTTTCCTTGAAAGGAAAGTGTATGTTGCTGTTTTTAAGTGAAGAGTTTTGTAAATGTCAGTTTGATCAAACTGGTTTATAGTGTCATTCGGATCTTATATATCCTTCTTGATTTATCTCTTTGCATTTTCTTGATGATTAGTGATATTGAACATCTTTGCGTCTTTTTATGTACCTGCTGGCCATCTATCTATCTACCTTGGGAGATGTCTATTCAGAGTCTCTGCCCATTTCTTAATCTGATTTTGTTGGGGGGTATTGAGTTTTATAAGTTATTTATATATTTTGGATATAATCTCCTATCAAATATATCATTTGTAAATATTTTCTCCCATTTGGTAGATTGTCTTCATTTCATTTCATTAGTGGTTTCCTTCGCTGTACAGAAGTTTTTAATGTAATGTAATACCACTTGTATGTTTTTGTTTTCTTTGTTTGCTTGTTTTGGTTTTGTTTCCTTGGCTTTTGGTACCAAATCAAAAAGTCATCATCAAGAGCAACGCCAAAGAGCTCATCACCTGTATATCTTTAGTTTTATGGTTTCAGGATATTTCATGAATATTTAATCTCTGTCATTAAGAGCATATTTAAGATTGTTGTAGCATCCTAATAAATTGCCCCTTTCATATTTGTCTCAAAGTTTACTCTCAGATTTCTAATATGAGATATTAATGTGACCACACTAGTTCTCTTAGGTATCGCATTTCCATGGCATATATTTTTCTGTCCTTTCATCTTCAGATTTACCATGCATCTCTTGTGGACAGCGTACAGTGGAGTCTTGCCTTTTGATTTAGGTTGACAATCCCTGCTTTTTAATTTAATTATTTAGTCTTGAATATTTTATGCAATTATTTATATGGTTGAGTTTGTCTACCATCTTGTTATTCACTTTTTGCTTTGTGCCTTTTGCTTCTTTGTTCTTCTGTTGAGCCTCCCTTGCCTACTTTTGTGTTACATACATATGTTTTTAGTACTATATCTTCTTTTCTCCATTTTCCCCCTTCTTTTCTCCATCGCTTTCTATTATTTCTGCATCTTTGAGGTTGTTTTACTAGTTAATCTAGGACTAATAGCATGGATTTTTAAATTGTCCATGTCTACTTATAGTCAATATTATAGAATTTCATACTTCACACCTGACATTCCCATTATCCACTTCATACCTATCACTTCATAAATAATAAACTCATAACAGTATGATTCTAGCTCCCACCCCTCATCCTTTGAGCTATTGTTATCATGTCTTTTATCAGTACATGGTTTACAACCTCACCTCACAATGCCATTTTATTTTGTTTAAATAGTTACATTTTAAGAATATAATTAGACAAATGTGTCTTTAGTATTTACCTCTATATTTGCCATTTCTGGGATATCACCATTCTCCTGTGTAAATCATCTTACAACATTTTCCTCCATCCTAAAGAACATTCTCTAGCTTTGTTTGTTTATAGTGTTGGTCTGCTGGAGAAATATTTTTTCAGCTTTGCTTCATCTGAAAATGTCTTCATACCAACCTTAATTTTTGAAGGATACTTTTGTTAGGTACAGAATTCTTTTCTTAGCGATTTAAATATGTCATTATATTGACTTCTAGTCTCCATTGTTTCTGATGACAATGTTGGCCATTTTTCGTATCATTTTTCCATTGCATATAATGTTTGTCTTTGTAGATCTTCCCTCCTCTGTCATAGATTAATTGACCTTATGTGAGTTTATTTTGGGGGACTCTATCCTGTTCCATTAATCTATGTATCTATTTTTGCACCAATACCATATTGTTTTGATTATTACAGCTTTGTGGTGTGTCTTGCTGGACTGTGATACCTACAGACTTGTTTTTCTTAGGAATGCTTTGGCTATTCAGGATCTCCTGTGGTTCCATATAAATTTTATAAATTTTAAAATGAAAAAAAAAATTTAGTTTTGCAAAAAATGTTGTTGGTATTTTGACAATGATTGCATTGAATCTGTAGATTGCTTTGGGTAATGTGGACATTTCAGCAATATTAATTCTTCCAATCCATGAGCATAGAATATCTTTTCATTTGTTTGTGTTATCTTCAATTTCTTTCATCATTGTTTTCTAGTTTTCAGAGTGTAGATCTTTCTCCTCTTTGGTTAAGCTTATTTCTGGTTTTTGGGGGCAGTTGTAAATGTTCTTTATTCTTAATATATAGACTTTGGGCAGTTGTAAATGTTCTTTATTCTTTTGGGGGCAGTTGTAAATGTTCTTTATTCTTAATATATAGACTTTGGGCATCTTAATTTGCTGTCAAATTGATAACGAGGTATTAAATGCCTTTCCTGGTTTGAATGTCATCTCCGTCTCAGTTCTAGTATCTCTGTTCTATTTTCAGGCTCACCTAGCGATACAGACTTCTGGGTTTCCTTCTGCATATCTCTGTTCTGTGTTCTACTCTGCAGACCCCAGCTGCTTCAGCTCCCCTGAATGTCAAGCTCAGTTAGTGAGATTCCCTGCTAGCATTCCACATCCCTGCTCTACAGACAGAATATTGCATCCAGGTTAGAAAGCCAAGGCTTGCCTCAAAACTTCTCTTCTCTCAAGGATCAGGAAATCTGGTGCTTCCTGAGGGCCAATGCCCAGAACACTGCTTCATACATTTTCTCCAGTATAATAGTTGATTATAGCAGAAGAGTTACTCTATTATAGCTAAAACTGGATATTGCAATTCTGTTTAAGTTTTTAATTAATTAAAAAGTATAAATGGATACATTCATTTATCATGGGCTAATTAACACCCATGTTTATGTGTTAGTAATACAAATATAGGTTAATTATTTCAAAAGTTCACTTATTTTATGGAACTATTACTCATTTAATTCTCAGATCCTCTTATATTGAGAAAAGGACAAAATGTTTACAAATAAGAGTAACCTGCTGATGCCTTTAGAATGTGTCAGTTGGGATCACCTAGAAAAAACAAATGGAACAGTCATATTTTTAATAATGTATGAGGTGCACAAGGAAAACACTTGTCAAAACTGTATGTTACAGTACCCTATCTATATATAAATGTGTATGTTTATAAAAGTGTGTTCTCCCTGTGTTGTGCTAATCTTTTTTACTTGGCATGTTTTTAATGGTTTTTCCAAATGACCTTTGTAAAATTAATTAAGGATCTGACACTATCCTTTGGAGAAATACAAGAAAGAATGCAGCTTATAATAACTTTTGCAAGAAAAGAGCCAGAAAATGACAAAACAGAGAAAACATTAATAGTAAAAAAAAAAAAAAAAAGGAAAGAAAAAAAATTAAAGTGGAACTAACTGAAAAATGCTGTCTTTTTGTCAGTAATATTTTTGTGTGTCTCTGAAATTCCATTTTCCCTTTATTTTCTAGACCATTGTCTTTATTACTTGAGATCAGATAGATTTCTCAAAACAATTTACTAAGAAAATACAGCACAATTTTTCAAGAGCTCTAACAGTGAGAGGCATCCCAAATTAAACATTAATAAAATGTACAGAAAATATGTGTAAAAAAATATAAATACAAAGAACCTAGAAAAATGTCTGCAATTAGACAGGCTGGAAATCTAAAAAGAAATTAAATTTAGTTGTAATACATTTTCTATTCTTTTCTTTGAGAAAATTACTACTGAAGTGAGGAATTTTTTCCCCCTGTAATTTAAATGTTAAGCTGCCAGATGTGTGTCTCATGCTTGAAGAGTCGAAGCTTTGCATTATTTAGCATATTAAGAATCACAGAATTTTAAAAAGGGCTCCTTTATTGCCTCGAGGTTCTAATTAAGTAAACCTTAGCCTGGTACATTTAAAACTTGCAATACAAGAGATTTTGCTCTTTCTTCCCCCGTACTCAAGTCACATCTATGCAATAAATACAGAAAATCTTTAAGATGATATAATTTTTCTTTTGCTTGAAGAATTAAAGCTATCTATTATTTTAAGAAGTTTTTAATAGAGGCCAGCAATCTAGAAGACAACTAAGGGTTCAAAATACTTTTTAATCATGGCAAGTTGCTTGCCTTATTTATACCAAAGCATATGTGTTTCATAAAGGCAGTTCTGTACTATCAATCTTACCCTTTCTCCCTCACTTCCGCTGCCTCTGCTGTGGCCTCACCCATTCTCTTGTTAGACAAAGGCGATTCTAAGAAGTAACAAGATCATAGGTTTTGGGTTTATACAGTGTTTCTACGTGTTTCTGAATGTGTGTCTGTCTGTATTAAATAGATGATCACATGGCACTAATTAGTTGCTCTTTCAACAGTTTGCGGAGAGTCCCAGCAGTTTCTGTGAAAACCGTAATCATATGGAAGTTCTATAGGCATGCGACATTCATAAATCATACCCTTAAATACAGTTATTTTTGCCATTTTAGAAAATGTCAAAGGTGTCAACTCTGTCCAAATATACCGCTTAACAGTGACTATTTTAGTAAATTGACTTGAAATGCATTCAGCTAACTGACAGTTAAAAGTACATAATCTAGTTCACAGTACAAATGGATGGTTTAAAGGCCAAAATAAGCACCAAAGTATGAATTTTCAGTGACATATTGCAGTGACCCTCGTTGCAGCCACAGACCAAAATCTTAGCATTGCTTGTCTACATTAGGAATAGATGCTTCAAATTTTTGGAATGTGATTTTTTAGTATCTAGTTTCTAGTTAAGAAAAAAAACTGCTTTAACCACTTTTAAAGAGATGGTCCAGTCTCTATTTGAGGATACAGTGAACAAACTAGAAATTACATAAATTCAGGTAATAAGTTGACAACGTTCTTGCTAGCAGCATGGTTTCAACCTATAAACACTAACTTCTCAGATGCTGCAAACATAAACAGATAAAGGTTTGTCATAACCTCAAGAAACAAGAAATTCTCTTATCGTTCCTTCACAGGAAGAACAAATGCACCAACTGATCTTTAAATTTAACTGTTGACAAAGGGCAAGTATCATTAATTTGGAGCTTAGGTTTGGCCAGGATTATTTCCTCCAAAGTCCAAAGTACTGGGTAACAGGTAAAAGGCATATTTTATGAATCGGTTTCTTGGAAATGTTAAGAAGTTTAATGTTTTCATATTTGGAGATGTTTTAATATTATTGGCAGCAGAAATGCAGCAAAACCATCCTTACTTTCACTTCTATTCAAACCATTAAACCACAATCTGTCCACATGGAACTTCAACCCATGTGACATTTAGGTACTACTCATGAATCTCAGCAGTTAGTGAATTGGTAATAATACGTTATGCTGCATACAGTATTTTTCCATTTATAAAAATATTTGCATATGCTATTTATTTAATTCAAGCTATTTGATTAACCTTATTGCTGGCACAGAATGGCAAATATTTCTGCCATGATACCAAACCCAGCAGGAATCTCTGGATTTTTGCATTTGCAGGATAAAAATAAATTCATGCATGCATGCCTTGCCTAATAAAATATTACTGCAATGTAAGAACAGGAATATATTTGGTTATTCTAAAAATAATTTTTAAGGATCACCCATTTCTGCCATTCTTAACACTTTACCATTTTATGAAAGTCTTTTTCATGAAAACATCTATTTTCCTTATTCTTAAATATATTAAACTCTCCATCTTAACCACAATGAAAGAATTAAGAAATTTTAATATGTTCCTCATGAGCTTTCCTTGGTTATCATCCATTAACACTTCCACTGAACTTAGAACATCCAAAGCTATTTAGAATAATAAATTATTTTGCCCACTAATAAGTCCGTAGTGTTAAAAGAAAATTACAGTAAGGATAGAGAGAGTCATTGCCCAATACCACAATTAAGCATGATATAAACATATGCAAGGATGTATCTAATATGGTAATCAACTCAATAACACAGGAGTGATTTAGTGAGCACCTAGTATATGTATCTTTTTTTTTTTTTTTTGAGAGAGAGAGAGCTCAAGTGCACACAGAGTGAGAAGGGCAGAAGAAGAGGAAGAGAGAGAAACTCTCAAGTAGGCCCTATGGCCAATGCAGAGTCATACATGGCGCTCCATCTCAGGATCCTGAGATCATGACCTGAGCTGAAATCAGAGTCAGACGTTTAACCACTGAGCTACCCAGGCATGCTTATATCTATATCTATATCTATACCTATATCTATATCTATATCTATATCTATATCTATATTTTTATATATATAAAGGGTTAAATTATCACTAACCCTCAAATAGGTCTATTTACCTCCCCTTTATACGTGAAGTAACAGGATTCAGAGTTTAAGGAACTTGTCAAAAGACATTAAATGATAAGAATTAAGGTCTGAATTTAAGCCTCTCCGACTCTCATATTGAGGCTCTATTTCCCCCACTGAAGTTGCATTGATTGGATTACGTCTATTGATTCTTTATGGCGCATTTCTAGTAGTAAACAGAGATTATGGCTAGTTGTCACAAAAAGGAACAAAAGCAGAACTGTGACTCAAGCCCCTATGACTTTCAGTTGTTCATGCCAAGGAGGAAAGGAATAACAAAATATGAAGAAAATAATTTTGATAGCTACATTGTTGAGTTCATACTACATATCAGGCTTTACAGGTTTCAAAGTCCCAAGTTAGCTACTAATTTAAAACCCTTCTTTCCAATGCTTTAAAACATTTCAATGTGTAATAAATTTTGCCAATTCAGATTTTACCCCTTTCCATGAAGACATCATGCTAGATGAATTTAACCAGTCACAAAAGAACAGATACTGTATAATTCTACTTATATGTGGGACGTACAGTAGTCAAATTCATAGGGATAGAAAGCAGTATGGTGGTTTCCCAAGGCTGGGAGAAGGGGGGAATGGGAAGTTAATGATTAATGGATACACAGTTTCAGTTTTGGAAGATGACAAAGTTCTGGAGATGGAGCGGGATGGTGGTGATTGCAGAAGAATGTGAAGGTACGGAATGTCACTGAGGTATATACCTTCTAAGTGGTTAAAATGCTAAATTTCATGTTGTTTATATTTTACCACAATTAAAATCATTTTTCTACTTTCACATTTTTCAAGCCCTAAATGAAATGTTAAGAAGCATTTAAAACGCTGTGAGACCCTATACAACAACAAGGGGCTTCTGGTTAGGACCAGATGGCTTAGACTCATTTCTCCCATCTTCTCCCTTCTAAGTATAACTATAAAAATCCAGAAATAATGTAGAAGACACAAAAGGGAGGACTCTGAAAGGTATAATGAGGAAGGAGATATGATTATAGAGCCCAGGACTGGAGCAACAATGTAGGGTTTGAGTTTGATCCCACACTCCAACTACCCAACAGAACACCCAGGCCTAGCGTCTTCAAACCCATCTTAGTACCAGTTAGTGCTCTATATAGGTTCATTTACCTACTTTTCAAAAAGAAGTCCCACCAATACCACCAAGTGATTCCAGTAGCACTGGAGAGGAGGATAACCCGGATGCCAGACTGGAATGAACATCCAGGGGATACGCTTTCCTTCCCTGCTGCTTGAGACAGCCCTCTCCCACCAAGACACAACAGGTGGCTGAGTGGCCCTAGCGGGTGTATCCTGCTGCTACTAGTGACTGGACTAGGATGCCTCTTAACATCCTGAAGCAGGAAACCCTCTTCCCCACCTAGAGCACAAGGTGGTCAGACCTGGAGAAGCTCCTTTTCTCTCAGGGGTTACCAGCAGGGTCTGGTGGGAGTCCCAGATGCACAAGCTGAATACTGCAGACCAAAATAGCACATTTTTCAAATGTTGAAAGACAAATATCACCACCCACAAATCTTATATCCAGTGACTACCCTTCAGGAATAAAAGCAAAATAGTCTCAGATGCAGGAAAACTAAAAGAATGTGTCACTAGAAGACCTATCCTTAAAGAATGGCTAAAGGAAGCTCTTCAAACATGAAATAATAAAGGAAATGACAAAAGAAGGAATCTTGAAGCATCTGGAAAGAGAAAAATGGAGAAATCATCAAATGTGCATATGTACTCTTGTTTTCCTTATGAGTGTTATAAATGCTTGATAATTGAAACAATAATTATAACACCATGTTATTCAAGACAATTATATTTTTAAATAGTGAAAGTAAAGAGACTTAAATGGAAGTAAGCTGTCTGCACGTGACTCAAGTAGGTAAAATATTGACACCAGAAAACTGATACATCACATATTTACAATGCTAGACACAGAGCAACTACTATGAAAACCATGCAAAGAGATATTTAAAAAAAACAAAAATAAATCAAGATGGAATCCCAAAAAGTGTTCAAGCAATACCCAGGAAGGAAGTAAAGAGGAGCAGAGAAATTTTTAAAAAAAGACATAATGAGAAAACAAATTTTAAAATGGCAGACTTAAGCCCTATCAATAATTACTTAAATGTAAATGGTCTAACTATATCAATAAAAAGACAGATATTGGCAGACTGAATTTAAAGACATGACCCATTATATACTATTTATTAAAAAGTATACTTCAAACTCAATGACACAGGTTATAAGGAAAAAGAAAAATTAAAAAAGATGTATCATGCAGACATTAATCTTTAAAAAGCAAGACTGACTATATTAGTACCAAATAAAATTGGTAATTAACATCAGATAAAACACCAGATAAAATAGGGTTCAAGGCAAAAACAATTATAGACAGAGAGGAATATTACATAATTACATTATCAATCCTCTTGTAAAACATAACAGTCTTAAATACATATGTACCGAACAGCAGAGATTCAAAATACATAAAGTAAAAACTGATAGGGCTCAAAAAAGAAATGGAAAAACTCCCAATTATAGTGTAGGACTTCAACACTCCCCTCTCATCAAATGATAGCACTACTAGACATAAAGTCATCAAGGACATAGAAAATTTGAACAACACAATCGACAAACAATACCAATTTAAACACACACACACACTCTATCCAACAACAGCTCAATACAGATTTTTTTTTCCAAGTGCCTGTGGATCATTCACAAATGTATCCTGGGCCATAAAAGAAACTTCATCAAATTGAAAATAATTGAATAAATTTTTCTCTGATCAAAATGAAATCTGACCAGCAATCAATAACAGAATGTCAAGGGGAAACTTTAAGCCCTCAGAAATTAAACACACTTCTGAATTATCCATGGGTCAAAGAAGAAATCTCAGAGGCAATAAAAAATAGAACTGAATAAAAATGAAGATCAACATTTGTGAGATTCAGACACAGTAATGCTGAGAGGGAAATCTATAACACTAAATGCTTACATCAGAAAAAGAAAAAAAAACAATAATCTAAGATCTTATCTAAAGAAACTAGAAAAAGAGCAAAATAAAACCAAATCAAGTAGATGGAAGAAAATAATAGTGATTAGAACAGAAGCCAGTGAAATTGAATTGAATTTCCAAGCAATTGACTAAATTAATAAACATATAGCAAGACTGACAAAGACAAAAAGAGAAGAGACACAACTCACCAATACCAGGAATTAAGTGGAATATTACTACAGATATTGAAGCCATTAAAAAGAAAAATAAAGGAATACCTTAAATTACCTTAAATAACTTTATGGACCAATTCCTCAAATACTAAGAATAACAGAAACTCATCCAAGATGAAATAGATCATATGAATAGTCCTGTAGCTGTTAAATAAACTAAACTGACAATTTTGAACTCCCAGGCCCAGATGGCTTCCCTAGACAATCCTACCAAAATATACAGGAGCATTAACACAAATTTTACTTAATCACTTCTAGAAAATAAAGAAATTAACACTTTCTAATCATTTAATGAGGCCTTTATAACCCCTGACACCCTCAACATAAAGCAAAGTACATCAACAACAATAGTACAGACCATTATCTCTCAGAAACTTAAAAAATCCTCAACAAGGGGAGCCTGGCTGGCTCAGTCGGTTAAGCATCTGACTCTTGGTTCCAGCTGAGGTCATGATCTCAGGGTTGTGAAATTGAGCCCTGCTTTGGGCTTCTTTCTGGGCATAGAGTCTGCTTAAGATTCTCTCCCTCTCTTTCTGCCCCTCTCCACCACAAAAAGCCCTCAACAAAATATTAGCAAATTGAATCCAACAGTGTGTGAAAAGAATTACACAGCCTCACTATATAGTTACAGTAATTAATACTGTGTAGCATTGGGACAGACACATAAATCAATGGAATAGAACAAAGAAGGCAGAAAAAAAGTTTAAGAAATCTGCTCAATGGCTGATTTTTCAGAAAGGTGCAAAAGCAAGTCAACAGAGAAAAGATATCCTTTTCAACAAATGGTATTGGAGAAATTAAATATCTCTTGACCAAAAGTAATAATAATAATAAAATTAAATTAAAATTGACCTGAACCTCATTCCTTATACTAAAAATAACTTGAAATGTATAATCTTTGCGGGGGGCGGGGGAAGGAGAAAATATTCAGGATCTAGGGCTAGACACGGAGTTTTTAGACTTGATACTAAAAGCCTAAACCCTTAAAGGAGATTGATAAATTGAACTTCATTAAAATTCAAAGTCTCTACTCAATGAAAGACCCCATTGAGAGGATGAAAAAGCAAGCTGCAGACTGAGAGAAATTGTTTGCCAACCACGTATTCAACAACTATTGGTTTTATCCAGCGGGACATGTGTTATGGGGAAAATATCAAAATGATGAACTCCTGGTGGTATCTCCAACAATGAGTTCACTACACTCAGTTAAAACTTTCTTTCATTGTAATTTTTCATACGTGGCCTCAGGAAGTTCTATGTGCATTTATGCATGAATATGGGTGTGCATGTGTAATTGACATCATCTTAACACTACTAAAAGCAAGACACCAGCCTAACCATAGAGAAACTAACTAATTTGAAAACAGAGGGTAGATAGAGTGAAAGGAGAAATATTTGCAGTTTAGAGTTTTATATGACTGTTTTTCACCAAATAATGTTTACACAACCTATGTCTCTTCACTACCCTACAGGACCCATCAGTGCCTTTAAAACTAGCATTATGGGGGTGCCTGGGTGGCTCAGTGGGTTAAAGCCTCTGCCTTCGGCTCAGGTCATGATCTCAGGGTCCTGGGATCAAGCCCCGAATCAGGCTCTCTGCTCCGCAGGGAGCCTGCTTCCCCTTCTTTCTCTCTGCCTGCCTCTCTGCCTGCTTGTTATCTCTCTCAAATACATAAATAAAATCTTAAAAAAAAAAAAAACTAGCATTATGCCTTCTATATGTTTACACTACACATGTCAAAACCATTGCAGGATTTTTTTCACTAAAACTTAAAACCTACAAATTTCTAAATGTTTGAGATCCTTGTGAAATAGTTAAGGTTCAGTGTTCATTTAACAAATTACAGTAAATAATCTTAACCAAAAAATAGTTGTGGTTTTGCAAATAAAGGTGGTTTGAACTCACTGGCGCTAGTCAAAGACCATCTGTTATGTAATACCAAGTTGTTACATCATTCATTGCCAAGGTGTCAGCATTCAAGACCTGACTGGTTTTTCTGAGAAATGAGTATAATTCCAAGAGATTGACTTTCTCCTACTTCATGCTAAAAGAAATATTGTTTGACTCAAAATCTTATTTTCTAATTTATATTTCCTATTCCTTATTCCACGTGGACCATCTAATTAGACTGAGTGGATCATTCTGAATAAAATTACTATCCCTTTTGATTCTAATTATTTCCACTTTGAACAAAGTCAATCATCTGTTCATAGGAAGTTAGACCCTGGAAGAAGGTGAACTAAATGAGTCAGACCATTAAAGTGTTCAAAGCCAGACTCATGTTTAGAGAGAGTTAATGAACCCATTTATTCATGTGATGACTCACAATACCTTTTACTTTTCATTTCAACTTTTGTTTTCACCAGGTTGACAAGGACAGTACTGGACCAAAGGAAATGCTCTCTGCTCAGGACTTGCACCTTAGCGTGTCTTGTAAGGAGCAATGTCTATTCACAGTGCCACTTACAGGCAGCATCTACAGTGGTCAACCTCTGGGAATCAGAGAGTAGCATCATGGAGGGAAGGGGAAATGGGTGGTTTTAATCAATGGGCATAGTCTCCATTTTACAAGAGGAGAATATTCTAGAGATTTGCTGTACAATATCAGCCATATGATTAACAACACTGTATTATACACTTAAACATTTGTTAAGAGGGTGGATCTCGTGTTATTACCACAACAAAATAATATTTAAGACATGAAAGAGCTGATAGTTAAAATCAGTACTATAAACTAGAACTGTAAAGCCATGCCGGAGAGGTTGCTGCTTTGTCATGTCTAGGGAGCAAATTCTCCTCAGCCATGGTTTCTCTCATCATAATCCATTTAGTACATCTTGTCCCCATAGTTCCTTATTTCCCAGTTGTCTAGAGTGTACATTTAGCTTTGGGTACTTCTGGGAATGCTCTTATCAAAGAGTGGGGCCAAAGGCGAGCGTGTCTTATCACAGGTCTACAGTGACCTGTTCTGACCTTCCTAAACCACCAATCCCAAGGCTTTCTAGGAGGGGTCAAATACTCCCAACCTGGTCAGTTGTGATGTCTCATATTCAGTTGAGAACTATGATATTATTCGTCATCAATATCTACCTCTGCAATATCACTTTGTAAGAATATTTATCTAATCCTGAGGCACAGAGTACCCACAGATTAAATAAGAGATTGGTCAAGGAAAACTCAGATTATTTTTGTGGATTGTATGTTTGTTTGAGTGATGGTTGAATATACGGGGCACGCCTGCATTCGTCAACCAGCTTCCCATAATAGACAAAGGAACACACACTCACTCTCTCACACACACACACACACACACACACACAAACAGGGTGTGTGTGTGTGTGTGTGTGTGTAGAGAAAGAGGAGTAAGTATTAAAGACCACAGTCAGAAAAATATGTATCCTGAAAAATGCTTTTAATTATTTCAAGAAGTATAAAAAGTATTTTCAAAAATGACTTTATTAGCGACTCCTCAAATATCCATAACTTTTTGAAATGGCCTACATCGATGGAGTGGGAAGAAGGACAAGCCAGTTCCAAAGATAATGCAGCCCAGTTGCCCTTTTACGTTTCCTCACTGTGCTGCTTAATAGCACAGGTACAGAGGGGAAAAGGAGTGTGATGACTACATGAGACCAAATAAAACGGCCAGGGTGTAAAATGTCCTGAAAACACAAGTTGTAATCTGCTGTTGTCAATCTAATCCACACACACTCTGTAATTAGAAACATATTGGAGTAGGGTGGCAGTTACGTATTTGTACTTTTCCCTCGAACCTTTATTTTGATCATTCACATGTGACACATTCATTTTTATTGCTGCTTCCTTTAAAAAAAAAAAAAAAGAATTTTTAAAAGTTCGCTTCCAACCATCCCCTAGAATTTTTCGGACGCTTCAAAATAATTTTTCATTTTTTTTTTTCTCACGAAAGGAGGCAACACAGCAAAGATTGTAACCTGCTGGAAACGTTTTAAGCCCATCTCGTCTCTGCGTCCCCCAGATCCTTTTGACACACCCTCCTCCCTCCTTCCTTGGCGTTAAACTGCTTCCCTACTTCCTTTACAACAGTGGGAACACTTCCCTTATGGGTGTCAGGATCTCTCAGAGGGGGCAGGGGCTGCCCTGCAGAGGAAATGACAAGCTGTGAAACGTAAAACAACAATTCCTTCCACATGTTCCTTTGCTCCTGGAGCGGTGAGGGCTTGTCAGCTAGCATCACTCTGGAATCAGGCAGGACTGTGCCTCGTAGTTCTGTCAAAACTAATTTACAATTAAAGACCTGCATGACTGTTTAAAGCTTTTTCAATTCCAGCAGTTTTCTAAAATGACTTTGAGATTGAAGTGGATCAGACCAGAAACTGTTGTTATAATTAACTGCAGTGGATGGGAAAGAAGCTCACAAAATAAGACAAAGCTGAAAACAAATTTTGTGTTTATAATATATAACATATATATTATAATTTATAATATAAATAGTATAAATTTCCATAATACATATAAATTTCTATAAATACATATAAATTTCTATAAATACATATATTTACATAAATACATAAATACATATATACATATAAATGTATTTATATAAATGTATTTATGTTATATTTATATAATATAAATAAATAATATATAACATTTATAATATTGTATATTTATATTACATGTTACTATATATTTGTATATTTATATATTAATGTAGTATATATTTATTTCTAATATAATATATATTAATTATTATACTATAAATTATATATTGTATATATTATTATATATTCATATATGTGTGTATATATATATATACTACACCTCCAATTAACAATTAGCATATTTGTGGAATTTTCCCAGCTGACCCCCAGTTTGGGGAATTTAGTGTTGCAGCTATTGGAAATCTTGTTTAATTTGTAAATAAGGCTACAAAATGATGACTTCATTGGTAGGAAAGAAAGAAGGGAGGAAGGAAGGAGAAATGGAAGGAAGGATTGATTTATCTTGACCATCTGCCACTTTAAAAAATTATATTATTTTAAAATATTTATAGCATTTATATGACTTAAAGCATTTGATCCATTTCCCTGATATATTAAGTAAAGTCATCTTAAAATTGCAGGTAATTAGCTTTTTATGCAAATTAATCACTCTGAAGCATACTGTGGGTCCCTGGGGTTCAATTTTGCATTCGGTTAACCAACTTGTATTCACTTACGCTATTTCAAAATCGAGAAATCCCCCAAAATAAATATCATGTCTAAAAACTGCCCCAACATCTCACCGAATGGTGGTTCTGAAGTGGCCATTCCACGTTCTTAAAATCTAGGGCATATCTTCTAGAAATATAAAAGCTAGCTAAGTGAACAGAGGCACACCTAACGGGAAATTCTTTGGGAAAGTCTCTCCACAGACTCAACTCAAACTGTCCAAAGCGAAGTCATACAAACTACTTTTAAATATCAGATTCATAATTCTTCCATAGAAGCAAGGTAAGACTAACTTTCAGATTACTAACTAAAAATATATACCACTGTGTTCTGGGATAATTAACAGTGTCTCCTTTTCTTATCTTACACAGGAGGGAATGGTGGCCTAAAGTCTTCAGGGCACATGATGTGAGACTTATCTAAAAGCAGCCACAGATGTGTGAGCTCTGACTTCCACATGGAAAGTCTCTTCATAAATAATGAACACACTAACTAAGCTCTAGTGACCAGCTTCTCCATGGCTCCCTGTTCTGAGTTCCAGTATTACAGACCTTCATCTACTCTCCATCTGTGCTTCTGCTCCCACTGCTGCCCTCTCTCCCGCCTCTACTCATGGCTTAGATTAGACCTAACCGTGCACACTGGGCAGAGCCTTCTCACCAGGCCCCCGATGACACCCTGAAAATAGAACTGCACATGCACAGCCAATTGATTTTTTTTTTAAGATTTTATATATTTATTTGACAGGCAGAGATCACAAGTAGGCAGAGAGGCAGGCAGAGGGGGTGGGGGGGGGAGGAGGCTCCCTGCTGAGCAGAGAGCCTGATGCGGGGCTCAATAGCAGGACGCTGGGATCATGACCTGAGCCGAAGGCAGAAGATTAACCCACTGAGCCACCCAGATGCCCCCCAACTGATTTTTGATAAAGGGGTAAAGGTGACTCAGTGGTGAAAGAACAGTGTTTTCAGCAAGTGGTGTTGAAGCAACTGGATACTCATATGTAAAAAGCGGGGGGGAGGGGACTTCAACCTTAACCTCACACTTTATTCAAAAGCTAACTCCAAATTATATCATGGATCTAAGCATAAAATGTATACTATAAAAGTTTCAGAAGAAAAACATAAAAGAAAATATTGTGACTTGGATTAGCTAAAGAGTTCAGATATGATTTCAAAAGTACAATCCGTTGAAAAAATTGGTAAATTGGACTAATCAAAATTCAAAACCTTTGTTCTGAGAATGACACTGTTAAGAAAATATAAAGATCGGAGCACCTAGGTGGCTTAGTCGGTTAACTGTCTGCGTTCAGCTCAGGTCATGATCCTAGGATGGGATTGAGCCCCGCATCAATTGAGCTCCCTGCTCAGTGGGGAGTCTGTTTCTCCTTCTCCCTGCTCGTGCTCTTTCTCACTATCTCGGTCTATCTCGCTCTTAAATAAATGATAAATAAAATCTTTTTAAAAAGATTTATATAAATTATATTTATTTATATAGTATATATTTATTTGTATATTATTATTATATAATATATAATAATTTATATAAAGATTTATATAAATAAAAAGATACACTACAGACAAACACCCTTTCCTTTGCAAACCACCTTTTCCACAAAGGATCTGTATCCAGAATGTAGGAAGAACTCTCAAAATTCAACAACAACAACAAAAAAACCCAAACAACCCAATTCAGAATAGGCAAAAGACTTAAACAGATACTTTACCAAAGATTAATATGGATGATCGCTAAGCACATATAAATATGGTTAATAAAGTTAGCCACTAAAAGAATACAAATTGAAATTATGACCTCAAATTTAATTTGAATGCAAATTAGAATGACTCTTTTAAAAAAGAACGACAAGGGGCGCCTGGGTGGCTCAGTGGGTAAAGCTTCTGCCTTCAGCTCAGGTCATGATCCCAGCATCCTGGGATGGAGCCCCACATGGGGGGGGGGGTCTCTGCTCAGCAGGGAGCCTGCTTCCCTTCCTCTCTCTCTGCCTGCCTCTGCCTACTTGTGAATCTCTGTCTGTCAAATAAAATAAATAAAATCTTAAAAAAAAAAAAAAAGAACGACAATACTAAGTTTGGATGAGGGTGCAGAGAGATTGAAACTCTCATATGGTCCTCATGGAAATGTAAAATTATTTAGCCACTCTGTAAAAGAGGCAGCTTCTTATAAAGTTAAAAATACAATACCAGCAGGGCCCCTAGGTGCTCAGTCAGTTAAGTGTCTGACTTTTGGTTTTGGCTCAGGTTATAATCTCAGGGTCATGAGATCAAGCCCTGCCACAGACTCCACGCTGAGTATGGAGCCTGCTTGAGATTCTCCTGTCCTTGCTCACTGTCTCTCTATCAAAAAAAAAAAAAAAAAAAAAAAAAAAAAGAGAGAGAAAGAAAGAAAAGAAAATACATATACCATCCAACCCAGCAATTCTACTTGTATATCTACTTGTATATCTCTTGGAGAAGTAAACACTATGTTCACATGAAAACTTGCATATGAATATTTATAGCAACTCTATCCATAATTGCCAAAAATGGAAATAATTGCTATGACCTTTCATAAGCGAAAAGATAAAACTTTGGTACATCCATTTAGTGGCATGCCATGCAGCCATGAGTAGGAATGAACTATTGATGCATACAAATCAGATGAGTCTCAAAGGCACTATGCTGACTAAAAAAAACAGCTGTGTCAACAAAAGATGACATAGCCTACTGCTGGAGCAGAGGAGGGTGGGAGATGGGGTAACTGGGTGATGGGCATTAAGGAGGACACGTGATGTGATGAACACTGGGTGTGATGCAACTGATAATTTATTGAATACGACACCGGAAACTAATGATGTACTATCAGTTGGCTAACTGAATTTGAAAAAGGAAGGAAGGAAAGAAAGAAGGAAAGAAGGAAGGAAATGTGGGAGATAAAAAAAAATTACATATCCTATGAAAATTTTGGAAAATACAAAACTTTAGGGATTGTAAAGAGATCAGGGAGGAGCAGAGATTAGGGGTGGGGTGGAGTGAGGGGAGTAAGGACCTGGCCCGCAGCATATAGTAGAAAGGAAAAGGAAGGTGTTTAGATAATAGAATGGTTCTTTATCCCAATTGTGGTGTAAATCACACAAATCTAAATTACATTGGCACTCTAAGAAAGTCAGTTTTACTGTGTTCGTTTAAAAAATAAAATAAACTGTCTGCTTGACTTATTTCCATAAACAGGAGTTGGAAGCCCAGATGGCCCTTGACCATATTCACTTACTCATTTAACAAATATTCACTGAGAATCTATGATGTTTAAATATCTATAATATTTAGCAATATTGCTGTCGGTAATTGGTACACGAAGAAGCAAAACAAAGATTCCTGCCCTCAAGGAGTTTGGAGTCCGGCTACACCTCTTTACAATGAATCTTCTTTTTTAAATTTTATTCTATTTTATTTTATTTTTTTCAGTGTTCCAAGATTCATTGTTTATGCACTATACCCAGTGCTCCATGCAATACGTGCCCTCCTTAATACCCACCAATGCATTTTCTAAGACTTAGTCAAGTCAATAGGGGCATGAAGGTGACACAGATCTCATGCTTTGAGAAGAAGCTCAAAGCTTCATCTCTAGCGATGAAGGGAGGCCCTATATATATATCTAAGAGCACATCTGTTTCAAAGTCCCTCTCAGGGAGTCTCATTTGAAGTAAGGCTGCAGTACACACCATAGTTAGGCCACCTCCTCCCTCATTCTCATCTTTAGGAACCAAAGCTGGAGAGGACTCTAAAATTTCTGTTGCGTAACAGAGAACAGTTTCAAATTAAAAGATTAATGAATTACTAGAACATTTAGTACGTTATTTGACTCTCCCCACAAACTTGCAAGTAGAAAATTCAGCCATTACTAGTCTTATGTCATATACATAAGGAAAGTACCTCACAAATCTTCACAAATACTCAAGTTTACTGAATAGTAAACTTGTGATTCATACTGGTTTTCGGACCTTGAGTCCATATTATTTTTCCCTGTACCACAGTGTGATAGCCAAGTGAAAACCATTCCTTTGCATTTCTTGGCTTTGCTAATCCACAATTGTCATTTTTTTAAATTTTATTTTATTTTTTCAGTGTTTCAAGATTCATTGTTTATGCACCACACCCAGCGCTCCATGCAATATGTGCCCTCCTTAATAGCCACCACCAGGTTTACCCATCCCCTCACCCCCTCTCCCCTCCAATCAATTGTCATTGATTTACCCATTCATTTAACAAATCTTGGCTGACCAATTATTGTCTGCCAGGGACAGTGGCGGAATGACTAGACAAGAGTCTGTCATAATTGCTACGAAGGGAAAGAACTCTGGGGAATTCAGTGGAGGCACTGCACAGGGCCTTCCTTCTTTGGAAAGCTAGATTATCAGGAAGGAAAAACTAGGCAGGAGAAGACTCTTATGATTGGAGGCAATAGCACCAACGTGTGCCCTAAGGTGGAAATCACCTTGCTCCATTTGTAGGAACTGAAGAAAACCAGAACAATCAACAGCTGTACATCAATGTTTCTCAACTCTGGCTGCACATTAGAATTACCAGAGTTTTTATAAGAATAACAATGTCTGGGTCCTTCTCCCCCCCCACCCCAAGAATTTGATCCATTTGTTCTGGGGCAGAGCCTAGACAAGAGAATTTGTTTAAAGCTCCATGGAAGAGTCAATGTACAGGCAGATGTAAGAAGCCTTATTCTTATTAGGTTTCTTGAACCACAGATACAGGCAAATTAATATTTTAGTATGAATAGACTTCCTTCAGGATTTATCAACATTTTAGTTAATTTCAAGTGGGACTTAACTTTTTTAAGTCAGTTTCGAGTGATCTAGTTTATAATGGCTTTTAAAAGGCTCATGACAGTATTAATTGGTTTCAATACATATGGCACATGATGTAAGAATAATTAGTGGTTCTTTGTTTCCTCTTATATATGATAATATTTATGTTATAATCATTGATAAGTAAGCTCTAGGAAGCAAGAGACAATGGACTCATCCAATTATCTATACTCCCAAAGAAATACACTTCCCAAGATGGATGAGTGGCCCATTGACAAAGGAATATGGAGTACCCTTATAGGATCACAGGTTGAAGCAAAAAATAATTAGATATCAGAGTGGAAATCTATTATTTCAAAGGTTCTTTGGATTGGGCTTCTTGGATACATGGTACCATTCTAATGGTACCGGGGGTCAGCCCAAAGAAGAGGTGGTAAGAGCTAGAGGTAGGATAGTGGCGGTGGAATGTAATCAAGAGGGTTCATTTAAGAGAAGTGTTAAACTTGAGCCAGTTCTCCGGAGTCCTGGAGAACATCTATCTGACCCCTATATCACTGACCCATCTGGAAGCAGTAAAACGTGGTCCCATTATTTCTTAATAACACTGTATAAAAAATGAGTGCCACAATTAACGCATATTCTCTCGAAGTAGGTGCTTTCTACACTTGGGTGGCTCAGCCTTTCCAGAAGGTATCAGAGCCATTTTTATCCTTATTTTGTCCTGAGGCCAAAATCTCCAGCAACTTTGAAAACTGTAGCTTATCTTGAGAGGGGCCAGAAGGGAAAGTGTTTTAATAAGATTAAGACACTTGAAATTAGAATTTCAAATAACATCATTGTTTCTCAGTGATTTATTACATTTCCTAAATTTCACAAAGAATTTTTTTTCTTTAAAGGTTGCTATTGTTGCTTGTTTTTTTTTATATTTTCTTACGTAGAAAATATCAGAGAATTTGTTTAAACTATTGGGCTTTTTTCTCTTTTCTCTTTTACCTCGGAGGAAGAATTATACTATCTCCTTCCCAGGACTCACCTCTCCCATCTATCCACTTATGATGGGAACTCATCCCAGCAATTTCCCTCTCTCCTGCATTCTTGACTTTTCCTCCTGCAGGTATTTTCCCATTGTTTATTAAGAGAGGAGTAAGTGTTCAGCCATTACAAAAAAAAAAAAAAAGATACAATCTTCCCTCAACCCTTGACTCCATTAAGTTGCTGTTGAACTCTTTCCTTCTCATTTTTAAGAGTGTCTTCTATATGCACTGCCTTAATTCCTTCTTGTTCCCTCCTCTGGTCATTGCAGTTTGGTTTGTGCCCTCATTTCTTATGTGTTCCCTCAAAAGGCATCAAAATGAACTTTGTTTTCAAAGCAAGCTGTCTTTTCATCTTTGCCTGAGTCAGTCTTCCCAGCATATGAATCATATGGGAGCTGAGGAGTCTAATGACCATCTTAGACCTACTGAATCAGAACTCACATTTTAACTAGATCTTTGGGTGATGTGTGTGCATTTAAAGTTTGAGTAATGCTGTAACAGAGTATTTTACTGATGTGACCACCCTCTCCCCTTCATGAGATTCTTAAAATTCCATAGCTCCCATGATGCCACACCTCCTGGTCCTTCTACTTCTTCAGAGTGCTCCTTTGAAATTTGTTTCACCCTCTTCTCTCATCCATCCCTTAAATTAAGGTTTTCCTGTAGCTTTTCCACTCTTTGTGCTGTGGTTTGGGCCCCATCCTTATTAGGATGACACCCATAGGACCCTCCTGAGTTTAAATCCATTTTTTTTTTACCCCAAGCTAGTGACAGTCTTCTTAATTTCCCCAACACTTTAAACTTAATTTGATCAAAACCAATTGGCCAACTGTTATCTGAAACCTGCTCCTCTGGGTACTTCATCTCTGATAAAGGCAACACTATTTTCCGAGATACCTGAGATAGAAATCTCCTGACTATAATTTTAATGTTTTTTGTTTATGTGTTTGTTTTTATGGTGCAGCTATTTGTCTACCAAATCCTGTTGACTCAAGTTTAACACTTCTCTTAAATGAACCCTCTTGATTACATTCCACCGCCACTATCCTACCTCTAGCTCTTACCACCTCTTCTTCGGGCTGATGCAATGGCCTTCTTACTGGATTTCTTGCCTTCAGTTACGCTTTGCCCAAATGTACCGCCGTATGTATGCTGGAATCCTATGGTTCCTTATCGTTCTTCAAATATACTTTGTACCATTCTGACTTCTTAACTCTTCTTATGGCTATTCTTTTATCCAAAAGCATTTCCATCAATGCTTGACTTTTGAACTCCAAACTACCTTTCTAACCCCAGGTCAAAATTGTGAAATTAACACATATTTTCCAGATCACCACAATATAGAATTTAAAATATACTGCATTTAAAAAAAAAAAATGTTCATGCAATTCACCTGCCTCCAAAAGCTCACTCATTTGTTTCTGATTGTTTATCAGGTCACTTTGCATGAGCTCACTATCTGCCTTCTTAGCTTGTCCCATGGTGGGCTCTGGAACAACTTGAATTACTGAATTGTAGTATAGAGAACACAGCATATGTAGATAACATAACTCAATGTGTCACAGAATAGTATGTACTATACTATACTGTATACTTCCATGTCTTACATAATTTCATAGAGAAGTTTCTCTATTTCAGCAGGCTGGTGAGTATTTCCACACAGTCCCCCTCTCCCTGGGAATTCCACTGTAAGATAACCGAGCTAGAGAACAAGTCTGATTGACAGACAGCATACATTTCCACTTTCACCTATCTTTCTTCCTATTCTTTCTTAGCTAACTAACTAATTGCATCTGCTTCATTTCTCCAAGTCTGAAGTTTGTCCCAGAAGGTTTGCTGGTCCTGTATGTAAATAGAGTGCTGGTAGACCTCCCCACCACCTATTCAACGTGTATGTGTATTTGTGTTTGTGAGTGTGTGTGTGTGAGTGTGAGTGTGTGTGTGTGTGTGTGTGTGTGTGTGTGTATTTCTCAGTGGAAGAGTAAGTTTGGGCTCAAGTAAGCCCCCACAGGTCAAGGATTGCATGTTATTTTGGTTTGTATTCCCAGAGCATTTAGCAGCGTGCTTTGTTGACAGTGGTTACACAATAAAACTCTCCCGAATTGAATTCTGCATCACGAAACATAGAAAGATGTTGCCAGAGACCATTGTTTATGCAATGTAGGCACATACAAAACAAAATTATCAAGCATAACAAATATTTCCCTAGACTGCCCCTTAAAAAAGTAAAACAGCCTTAAAAGATGGTAATAACCCAAAAGTTATATGGCGGCTCTCTTCTTCCAGCCTTTCAGAAATAACTTTCTGGCCTCAGGCATCCACCTATTTGCAAGGCTGACCATCACTTAAAATATCAACCTTGGGATTAAATTCAGAATCCTCTCAAGAGTGTGTGTGTGTGTGTGTGTGTGTGTGTGTGTGTAAGCCTGTGTGCACTTGCAGGGAACATTAGTCACTTTTTCATGATTTGGGGACTAGGGTAGATTCGGCAGATTATGTATGGAGCCTATCAATGTGGGACAGCTTGTGGAAGATCATAAACATATTTTTCAGAGAGGAACGTTGCAGCCACGAACACATCACGTGGTCACCCCTTCCCTAAGGTTTGCTCCTTTAATTGTAAATAGCCAGAAAGCCATCAAGCCAGAGTTTAATAAACTTTTAATTTGAAATGAATTACCACATGTTGTGTTTGTTTACCCATTATTAAATCTCTTAGCAACATATCAGTGGCAGAAACAGAGTACTGTAGCACAGCCCTGATATATTAGAAAACAAACCCATGGGGGATATTAACTGCTAATAATATGTTTAGGAAGCCGCTAAGAAAAATAAATAAATATAAGCAGTGTAGCAGAGACATGTATTTGAAGAGATTTGTATGTTTTCTTTTTGTATAAATCTATTCTGAATAGGAGCAAAATGTCCCTGCGCAGTCTTTGAATGTGAAGCTGGAATCAGTTTCTGAACTCAGAGCAGAGCAAATGCAAATCAGCCTTTTCCAAGACTTGTCTTAAAGCAGAAAGATTCTTTCTCTTCCAGTACATAGCATTCTCATACTGATTGTGCCAGTATTCATGTTGCTTGGAGTGTCACCTGTCCTCCTGTTAGGGGAACTGAGGGCAGACAGCATTTGAAAAGCCAAGTTCAGAGCACAGTGCAGTAGGTGTGGAAAATAAAGCCACAGTACCCTGAGGAAAAACTAGAAAGCAAAAATGGTCCGATGAAAAATGGTCTAAGAGTAATTGCTTCTAGTCTTCGGCTCAGTATCCTAAAACTAGGTTAAAATGTCAGTATCACTGAAATATTATCACTGTTAAGTCAGAAGCTACTTTCTCAAAAGTTAAAAATTCTAAAATAAGATCTTGAGTTCCATGCTTAATACTAAAGCATTGGGAGGAAAAAAAAGAAAAAAGAAAAAAAAAAGAAGAGGAAAGAAAGAAAGAAAGAAAAAGAAGGAGGCAGGGAGGGAGGAAGGAAGGAAAAAAGGAAAGAAAGAGGGAAGGAAGGAAGGAGAAAGAGAGAGAGAGAAAGGGAAGGAAGGAGGAAGAAAGGGACTCCAGGTTACAGATGCACATTTCGTCAGAAGGTCTGTAGTAGCCAAAGACAACGTCACAGAGCTGAAGTCATTCATCTCATTTCATCTCATCACATAAACATTTTATGATCTCAAATTTTCTCAGGAAGGGTAAGCACAATATAATAAGATATTTTCAGAGAGAAAAAGAGACAGCACATTCATAGAACTTTAGTTAAAATACTTTGTTATAATTGTCCTAGTTTATTATTAGTTATCGTTAATCTCTTCCTGTACCTAATTGATAACTAAAATGTAGTATAACAGAGTTCAATACTATCTGGGGTTTTAGGCATCCACTGGAGGTCTTGAGATGCATCCTTGCCACCAGATAAGGGAGGACTACTGTATCTTATATCTAATTTATTTTATCAAATATTTGTTTAAAACCAGATGACATAATTCAATATTTATGAATTTTGTATATAAAATTTCAATATAATGTTCCCAGGTGTATATAATTATAAAGTGACATTTAGTTATCTGGAGGTGATGGTATCTTAGTTATCATTAGCTGATGATAATAGTTTGCTCACAAGGAAACAGGTCAAGTATGACTAAGGAAGCTCAGGGCTTATATTGGGCCCAGCTCTTAGGGAAGGAAGCAGGGCTTCTAAAAATAGAGTATGGCCTTCAGTGGAGTTTTACTCAGCTCAGCAAGGCATAATCTCCAATGCACTTGGGCAACTCTAGGCACAAGAAACATTTACCACCAGAAGTTGACTATGAAGCTCTGTGTTGCCCAGCTGATAGGCAGAATAAGACAAGAAGGCAGATCTCATTAGGAAATCAAATACAACAGTCTTTAGGTCTGGCCATTATGGCAGGGATCCCATATCTCTTCCCAAAAATCTCTGCTTTTTCCCTGACCTATACTCTCAACCCAACAGTTCCCTCACTCTACATACTCTTCATGGTGGAGCTCAACCACTTAGCAACTTCTGTAGTCTATGTATTTATGTTTCTATAAGGGACACATTCTTCCTCCCTACTTTCCATATCTCTCCCACTTTCCCAATGGTCTCCTAAACATTTTAACTTGGATACAACATAAGGATCTCAAACTCAATAGGTCTAAAATCAAGCTCATGTTTGTTTGTTTGTTTTTTCCCCCCTAATCTTGTCCCTCTTCCTTTATTTCATATTATCTGCTGGTTAATACCCATGTCTAGCCATGCTAAAAAATTAGGAATCTTCCTTAATGATCCCTCACCATCAGTATCCAACCAAGCAACAGGGACATTTTTATTCTTTGTCCTATAGTCATTCTTTTACACATCTTTAATACTCTATAAATTTAAACTCTCTTCTCCAACTTTACTGTCACTGCCCTAATTCAGGCCCTCTTCTGTGGCCGACACTACTCTAATATTTTCTAAACGTATCTGGTTTTAGACTTTTCCTCCTCAAATAAACCTTCCTAAAAATTACCAGAGGGAACCACCTAAAATAAAAATTGAAATACATCCCTCCCCTTCTTTTTTTTAAGATTTACTTTTTTTTTTTTTTTTTAATTTTAGAGCAAGACAGAGCATATGGGCAGGGAGAGGGGAGAGGGAAAGGGGAAGAGAATTTCAAGCAGACTCCCCACTGAGTGAGGAGCCTGACTCAAGCTTGGACCCAGGACTCTGAGATCATGACCTTACCCAAAATCAAGAGTCAGCTACTTAACCAACCGAGCCACACAGGCACCCCAAGTCACTCCCCTTCTTAAGATCATTTGTTGGCTACCCACTTTATATCAACTTCTCATCAGCCGCAATAGACACAAAAAGACACACAAGAAAATAGTGAAGGAGTTATTACTATCCTAGAATATATACATGGATAAATGATGGCAATGAGGAAAAGTGAGTAAAGTGGGAAAAGAATAAAGACTTTTCAGACATACAAAGGCTAAGACAGTTTACCATATTACAGACTCAAACTCTAAATGAATTACTAACAATTTTTTTCAACAAGAAGAAAAATGAAAGTGGAGAAAAGCTACATAAAAATACTATGAAACACAAGTATTTACCAAATATGTCAGTAAATTAATTTTCTATTGAGACTAAAAAACAACAACAACAACAACTAAGTTTTCTGTTTAATAAAAGAGTGACCTGGAAACATGGCCAACAATAACTTGAGAGTACATGGAGATGTTTGTTGGGTAGGTCAAACATAATAAAAGTCCTTATCATGCTCAGGAAGAGAAGAGAAAAATCAGATGAAATTAGACTTTTTAAAACAATTTTCAATTAAATACGTAGATGAGAAAATTCAGGATAA
Organism: Lontra canadensis; assembly: GCF_010015895.1. Lineage (NCBI taxonomy): Eukaryota > Metazoa > Chordata > Mammalia > Carnivora > Mustelidae > Lontra > Lontra canadensis. The sequence goes on from NW_022631015.1 coordinate 9,510,958, forward strand.
TATCTGAAATAATTAACAATAAAATCTGTAGATTATAAACAGCAGAGGATAAAAAAATAAAGAAATTATTTTTGGTTAAAGAAAAATTCAGTAAGTATTTTTAAAAAGCAAAGAAATAGGATGGCAAAAATAAATAGCAAAAAATGTTAATGTTATCAGCAAGTACCAATATAACAATAATAATAGTATTTACAAAAAATTAAACTCACCTGTTAAAAGACACATATTAACTACTTGTCTTGAGTGCAAAAATAAAATCTAGATTTATGCTGTTAAGCCGTACTCAAAAGAACACCACAGATAAGTTTTAAATTCTTAAGATAAATATTAGGAAAATAATATATGCCATAACAATACTTATTAAAAAAATCAGGTGGTAGTATTAATATCAGAAGGAATAGAATATAAATTGAAGCATTATGGGGAGATGGAGAGGAGAAGGGAGTTGAGGGAAATTGGAGGGGGAGATGACCCATGAGAGACTATGGACTCTGAAAAACAATCTGAGGGTTTTGAAGGGGCTGGGGGGGTGGGAGTTGGGGGAGCCTGGTGGTGGGTATTATGAAGGGCACGGATTGCATGGAGCACTGGGTGTGGTGCATAAACAATCAACTCTGTTACACTGAAAAGAAATTAAATTAAAAAAAATAAATTGAAGCATTCATAAACATAGAGGTAGACTACATCTATATAAAGAAATAATAACACAAAAGTTAATAATTGTAAAATTACAGGCATTTAACAACACATTTAAAATATACAAAGCAATATTTGACAGAACTACAGTGATAAATGGACAGATCTAGTCAGAACTGATGATTTCACACATAGGTAAATAAAAACTGAAGATAAAGACTTAAGCTTTCCAATCAAGGAGATTAAAAGGTAACTCCCTCCCAAAAAAACAGAAAAAATAGGAGCAAAGAAATAATAAAGCTGAGTATAAACACAAAAAACAAAAGATCAATGGAGAGAAAGTCTTAATGGAGGTAGAAGAGCAGTCGTATACTTTTAAAAAAATGAATAAAAAGATAAAATTCAACCAAGATGGTAAAGAAAAACAAAAAAGGCATATATTAACCAATGTTAATAATGAAAAGAAGAACATAATTATAAATTTAGTGGTATTAAAAATTATAATAGTATTTTTACATATTTTCTTTTAGAGACATAAAACATCTATTGAACACTACACAAAAAACATTGGTTTCCTCCAAGGAGAAGAAAGAGTCTGCAGTGGGAGGCAGATTTTGTTGTGAACAATCTGAGTGTATTCTCTGTTCAAAAAAACTGTAACAAAAGGAAATAAACTTTAAAGATAATATACTATGTATACCAACATATATATACATGTATTATGTACATAATATGTAATATATTACATTATATATTTAATATATGTATATATAACATTATATCACATTATATACTTCTATATATAATATGTACATAATATGTAATACTATGACTAATTTAATTCAAGTAGTTTTTCAAATGAATTAAATAGAATAATTGAATAATCAATAGCAATCAAAGATTGAATTAGAAATCAAATGCTTCCCATGAGTCATCCCACATTAAAAAACAAAAGGTCCAGAACTCTTACAGTTCAATAAGAAAAAGTTTTTAAAATGATCCAAAGGAAAAGTGAATAAAATTTAGGTATAGGCAATTCACAGAAAATAAAACACACATGATGAACAGAAAGGTATGAAAAAAAAAAAAGCTCCAATTTAGTCATATTCAGGGATAGTCTCATGAAAACATAGAGATACTGTATTGCAACTGAATTGGCAAAACTAATTATAACGAAGATTGATAGGATGTGAACCAAACCAACTCCTACCCAGCTGTTAGAAGGGCAAATCAATACAACTACTTTGATAGCAAAGTGTCACTATGCTAAAAATTTTAAAAGTGTGTGCCCTGTGATTCAGTGGTTCCTCTCCGGGATAGGAAATATCTTTTACTCTATTGAAACTTACACCTACGTGCACAAGAATGACATGTCCAAGAGTAATCACTGTAATCTTGCTTGCAACTGAGTAGAACTTGAAACAATGAATAAAATAAAAATAAAGTTTGTTACAATCATGCATATCACCATGTATACAATTATGCAGCAGTAAAATCAATAAACCAAAAATACATGTTGATGTGTGTAGGAGTTGTGCAAATGTCAAGGATAATACTGAGAGAAAATGAATTTGCAGAAATAGATATAAAGCATGGTTACTCAACACAAATCTTAGAAACTTAGAGAGGATACATTGTTTATAATTACATACATATGTAGGAAATGTGAATGAAACATACATGGGAATGATCAATAAGTCTCAGAGGGTTGGGAACAGAATGAGCAAGCAGTTCACAGAAGGCTTTAATCACATGTAAAATATTACTTTTTAAAAGAAAAGTTGTGGAGAAAGGATGCAAGATATGTCAAAATAGCAAGAATGGATACAGCTGGGTACTGATTACTGGTTTATGTTATGTTATTTTCTGTACAGTATGTTTAAAATATTTGACAACCTCCAAACTAAAGAATATAGTCCCTACCACAGTACTGGCACATGAAAAACCTACATCACATGTAATTATTATTAGTGGTAATCCTTCTAATATTAGTATTATGCTGGTAATACTGTAAGAGTTACTATCTTTACTACAAGTAATAATATAATTACTACAACCATCCATCCCTTACTCTTGCTTCTAACACTATTATTACTGTTAGGAGATCCAACCGGTTAGAGAATCTTCTGAATCTTTTGGTAAAGGAAATAATTATCTTGCAAAAAATAATAGTCATTTCTAGTATATCCCTTCTGTAGGCTGAAACTTCTATACATTAAATCATACAAAGAATGCTATTTGCTTATTTAGTGCTTGATTAAGTCAGTCGTTGAAAACTGAGGTTTATAAAATAACTATATTATTTGAGAACTTCTTTCTGAGAATATTTTCTCTTTCATAGTCATCTGTTGGTTAGCACTCTTGTAAGCAACCAAGAAGGCTTGGTTCTAGAACTAAGAACTAAAAAAAAGTCAACTTGTCCCCCCAAACAACTAAAAAAATATTTTTAGAGCCGTAACGCAGCATGGCATAGTAAGAAATACATTAATTAATGCCTCTCTCAGTTTTCTGCAATATAACACAACTTGACATACTAGGAAAAGAATGCTAAAAACAGTCTACGAACCCTGAGAAGAGTGTAGGAAGGGTTTAGCCTTACCATTCAGTGATGCACAAATGTTTTCCTCCGTTTGTTTCTCTGAAAGGCCCAGGGTAGTCTCCACACCTGATTCGGCTTCCTGTACTTCAGCCGTTAAAGAAATTGGAAATTCAGGGGGAAGTGGAGTTTGTCTTTCATAGGTTTGTTGATCATCCAAACACAGAGGAAGTTTAATAACCTATTCAGAGAGAAATCTCTTATCTACACTGTTGAAAATAGTGCACACACAGTTAATTTCACCCTAGAACAATGATACAATATACAGACTCCAAAATGTCCATGATGAATTTCATTTTCCAAACCTTATATTTGCTTGTGTTTGGCTGCCTTATAAAAAAATGCATTTTTTGTATTAGCAGATTTACATAATTGTTTCAGATATTACCACTGTTTTATATAGTTCTTAGTTTTTTCTTTGTCTTGCCTTATAATTTTCTTTGATTTCTTCTCACAAGTAACACTGTCTGATACCAGGATCAAGTTGGCAAATATTTACTCAGTATTCACTGTCTCCAAGAAACAATATTTCTAATTCAAATATAAAAGACAAGATTGTAGAATCTCGTGGTGAAACTATGGGTGTTCGTTGTGCCATTTTTTTTCAACTTTTCTCTATGTTTAAAATTTTATTTATTTTTATTTTATTTATTTTAATTTTATTTATTTATTTATTTATTTTTTATTTTTATTTTTTAAAGATTTTATTTATTTATTTGACAGAGAGACAACAAGAGCAGAAATACAAGTAGCGGGAGTGGGAGAGGGAAAGCAGACTTCCTGCTGAACAGAGAGCCTGATGTGGGGCTTGATCCCAGGACCCTGGGATCATGACCTGATCTAAAGGCAGACACTTAATGACTGAGCCACCCAAGCACTTCTCTATGTTTACAATTTTAATAATAAAGTGCTTGGTGGAAATAATCAATGACACAGGAAATGAAATATTTAGAAAAGTGCAGGAGTTTGGGAAATAATTAAAGGCTATCCTGCTTGCAGAGTTGCTCTTCTTGGATTCTTTCACATACCCTACGGGGGCCCAATCAGATCTGTTCTCCTGTCTCCATGTTCCGGGTGTGAGCCTGAGTTCTATCCCTAATCACAACGTGGTAGATTATGTGAGGTCACAGCTAAGCCACATGCCCTGCCACTTTCTTTCCACTAACAGATGTGGGAGGGAAATGATCATAATTTATCTGAATTATTTCCTTTCATCTCTTCTAAAGCTGCATTACAGAAACCACTTTTCTGTTCTAGTGGTTCACCCATCTTTTCTCTTCTCTGTTCCAAGTTATTATTATTTTTTTTTTATCTGAGTGACTCCAGAAAGAGTACTCAAAAATTACATTGACTTGTTCAAAAATTGCATTTGAGAAAACTCACATTGGAAAAATCCTAATATTTTAGAATTTCACATAAGAGGAAAATCAGTTTTAAAGATAGGAAAATTTCATTTTTATCCTCATGAAAGAGAATCAAATACATTCCTATTTATTCTGCCTTATGCTCAGAAAATCCTGTCTTGACTAATGGCATTATTCTCATCAGTAAGACTCACCTTGCAGCCCCCGTTCCATGAAATATAGAGAGAAGATCTGTTACCAAATAAGAAAGCCAGTACACAATTACAACCATCTGTGATGACTAATGGCCAGAGGGCTCTACAAATAAATCATAATATTATTTTTCACCAATTTTCAAAAAAGGGAATCAGGAAAAAAAAAAAAGAGGAAAAGTTTAGTAATGTGTCCAAATCAAGTAGATTTTAGTGAAATCAAGCTTTCTAAGCTATTTACCAAATAACTACTGTTCTTGATCTTGTAAATTTTAAACATCACTTCCTGATTTATCTCAAATATAAAATGCTTATATCTTTACAATCAATACTGGTACTACCCAGATGACCTTTTATGAAATAAAATTGTTGCTGACTTTCCTTGCTGTAATTAAAACCTCTGAATTTTAGGTAACGGTAAAAATTATAGATGCCTTTCACATTAGCTAGCAAACTTATATCAAAATTTGTTTTCTTTTACAATTCTATTTTTATTTTTATTCCATTTTGATTTCTTGGTACGATATTCAAGTCACCAATTAAACATTTTGTTACGGGTTATCTACAGTTTTCTTCAAAATTTGGGTGATTTTTCAATAACTCCTTTGAATTCATTTTCAAACGCATTTATGTCATGTTTCTACATGTTAGAAACTTTTATAAACTTCTGATCCTGACACCCACCTCAAAACAACTGAATCAAAATCTCTGGGAACAAGACCTAACCATGGTATTTTAAATGCTTCCTACAGGATTTCAGCGTACAGTCAGATTTGACTCAGAATGGCACTATTTTCGGAATAAGTAGAAAGGCACATATTAGGGTTTAGATTCAGATTTATTTTCTTAACAGCAACCTATAATATCTCAAAATGATATTTCAACAAAACATTTTAATGGATTTAGCTAAAAGGAAAAAAAAAAAGCCAGCTGATTCTACTTCAAATAAGTAAGAAATAGGAAGACCATCACAAAAGAAGGATATGGAGCTACTGATTTTTAACCCAACACTGCATGTGTTTCCTGGAAGTGTTTATATTTAATAGTCCCATTACTTTGGTAGATAGATGATGGTAATAGATAGGTAACAGACAGATAGATACATACATAAATAGATTAGATTAGATTGACTGAGAGCTACCTAGCCAGTTAGCTAGATAAGCAAACAGATTGGGAAAAGTCAAACATATAGGTAAGCAAAAAAAAAAAAAAAAAGAAAGAAAGAAAGAAAGAAAGAAAAAGAAAAAAAAGGCATTTTATGATACAGGCACTGTGGCAAGACATCATAATCAGGAAGAACAAATTTGGACATACAGGAGAGAAGTAGACTAAAATTGTGTTGGAATGCTTTATACTTTATGTATACTGTCATTTTATTTATTTATTTTTGGATCCCCCATGGTATTTGCTTAGAATGAATTTATGCAATGACATTTCTGCTAAAAGACTTGGTTAGAAAATACATTTCCAAACATACACAAGTAAATGGTACATCCCCACAGGTTTTTTGGAGTGATTTTTTTTTTTTAAATTTCTGAGGTAAATAATATAGCATGTTTTTAAGGAGTATGTATGGGTGGTAAAGGGAGCTTTGTAATGGCCATTTTTATCCTGTGGAAATGTGGGTCATTAATTGTTGGGTTTTTTTTTTTTTTTTTTATGAATACATGCCTATCTCATCAAATAAATGGCAACCATCCAGAAGGCACAGACTCTATCTGATCTCATTTGTATACATAGAGTAAGCAGTGCCCAATACATAATAGTAGCTCAGTTAGTACTTCTGATAAGGAAACATCATAGCCTTACACCCAAGTTGCTGGGACAGATCAGCTCCAGCAGCAACAAATTATAAAATGAGAATTGAAGGATTTGGGTGACTTTTCTGGGCCACTCATGACTTACAAGTTTGGGTTAAATTTTCTTTAAGATTTCTGCCAATTCTAGGATTGTATTCCTTCTTTGTAGAAATCAATTTAATCGGCATCAAGAAAGCATTAGGATGTGATTACTTTTATTTTATTTTAATTTTTAAAGATTTTATTTATTTATTTGAGAGAGAGAGAGAGAGTGAGAGAGAGAGAGCATGAGAGGAAAGAAGGTCAGAGGGAAAAGCAGACTAGCAGACTCCCCGCAGAGCTAGGAGCCAGATGTAGGACTTGATCCTTGGACTCTGGGATCATGACCTGAGCCAAAGGCAGTGGCTTAACCAACCAAGCCACCCAGGTGCCCAGAATGTGAAAGCTTTAACAGGTTTATGATCCTTGTTGAAATTTTCAAAGCATAAAAAGTAAGGTAAAGGCTAGAAATAAGCAGCTTTAGAAAAATTTTAAATTCTTTTTTCCACTTACAAAATCATATTACAAACCTGAAAGTAGAGATTGCACAGCCAGTGGTCCAAGTCCAAGCAAATCAAATCTTCCATTTTCCTAAAGTTGTCGAGTCTCTGATCATAATGTCCTCGGAGAAGGGGACACTTGAATTTTCCCTCTACTACATCAAAGTTTTTATCACACAAATGGAAGGCTGCCCAGCCCACAACCCAGTCAAAACAAGTGTATTTCCCACGAAGGAGACAGAGTTCAAACAAGAAAGCCATGCCAGGTTTCACATCTTTCTTAGGAGGGAGTACCTAGGAAAAGATACCAAGACAAGGGAAGATCAGGATACTTGTACATGGAAACACACTATATTCAAAGATGCCTATGTCCAATTTATAATTAAGTAAATAGTGGGTCTTACTTCTATTTTTTGTCCTTAAAAATTAACCATTGTCAACAATGATGCAATAAACCTTAGGGGTACATATATCCTTCCAAATTAGTGTTTTCATATTCTTTGGGTAAACACCCAGTAATGGAATTATCAGATCACATGGTATTTCTATGTTTTCTTTGAGGAAACTTCATACTGCTTTCCACAGAAGTATTATTTATAATAGCCAAGATATGGAAGCAATCTAAAAGCTCCTTCCTGAGAGACAAATAGAGAAGGAGGATGTAGTGTGTGTAGGATATCTATATATAATGGAATATTACACAACCATTAAAAACGATGAGATCATGCCATCTGCAACAACATGAAAGGATCTAGAGAGTAAGTCAGACTGAGAAAGACAAAGACTATATGAGTTCACATATGTGGAACCTAAAACAAACAACAAGAATAAAAACAAACAAACAAAACCCAAACGAATAAACAAAAAGCAGAATCAGACCAATAAGCACAGAGAAGAAAGTGGTGGTTGTCAGAGGGGAAGGGGATGGGAGGCTGGATAAGATGGGTGAAGGGGAGTGGGAAATACAGGCTTCCAGTCATGGACTGAGTAAGTCACAGGAAGAAAAGGTGTAGCATAAGGAATATAAACAATGATATTGTAATAGTGTTGTATCATGGCAGATAGTAGCTACACCGGTAGTGAGCACAGCACAATGTTTAAACTTGTCAGTTCACTATGTTATATATACCTGAAACTGATGGAACACGTTTGTCAACTACACACAAATAAAAAAAAAAAATTAAAGAAAAATTCACTCTTGCATGCATTTACATGAATAACCTTTCCAGTCCAAAGTAATTGAGCAAACACACTGCCATGAAAGTGGGACCCAAGCAACAAGACAAATTTGTCCCTGCCCATTCAAGATTCGGCACTATGGTCTTTGGGAATCAAACTTGTAATCTGTTACCTAACACCAGAGACTGTATTTGAGTCCTTTTTACTTGAGCTGGCCCTTCTATTGTATAACAGTTTCTATCAATTGTCACCATCATGGTTCTACTTGCCTGTCACTCATCTTTGTAGTGCTCATGTACCCAGCACAAGTGCTTGACATCAAAGAGATGCTTTTTCAAAAGGTGGTTAAACAAACTCCAGAGAAACTATTCCTAGTCATAATGATAGCTTGCATTACTATTGAAAGGTCTACCTCTTGAAAGAAAAATAGTGTCCTATTTAATTCTGTGACTATCCTGTTTATTTCAGTTGACATTATAATGGACGTCACTATATAAGCAACCTGTCAATGTTCGATAAACAGTGTTAGGCATAAGGACGGATGAAATGATCAGATTGACCAAACCATCTTTTCAGGTCCCCTGTTGTAGAGATGGAGCCTGTGCTTTGGCCTTTAAAAAAAGAAGTTTAGGGGACACCTGAGTGACTCAGTCAGTTAAGCATCTGCCTTATACTCAGGTCATGAACCAGAGTCCTGGGATCAAGCCCTGCATCAGGCTCCCTGCTCAGAGGAGAGTCTTCTTCTCCCTCTCCTTCTACCCTTCCCCTTGCTCTCACTCTCTTGCTCTCAAATGAATAAATAAAATCTTTAAAAAAAAAAGAATTTTAGGGAAGTGCAAGACATGAAAACATCTTTTTTTAAAAAAATAGAGTATAAGCTTCAGTTTCATTTTAAAATTCTATGTGACTAATTACAAATGGGCAAAGATAAGGACTTGCTTAAGATTATTTTATAAATTTATCCAAAAGTGTGTAGGCATATTTTATATGATTTATGTAAATATTCTAAGACTTAGTTTATGTTTAAAATGAAACAGAAGCATCTGTTGAAAAATACCATAACCCTGTGGCAGCTGCTATTAAACCATTAACAGGATCAGGTTTCATTTAAACCAGATTTACCATTTTCTACAACAGCCCATGGGAAAGCTAAAAACATTAGACACAAATTACTGACAAAAGAGATTCTTAATCAAGCCATACTTTTCATTTGGCTATTTGGCTGTGAGTAACCTTTGTGATAGGAAAATAAAACCTAAATGAGAAAGAGGAAGAGGAAAAATTGAGTCAGAAACCTGTTTTGGATCATCATTTAAAAATAAAGCTGAACTGAGGTCATTACAATAATTTTATCTATTCTCATCCCTGACTTTAGAAGCACCCACCTTGTACTAACCTGATCTGACTCAGTGATAACGTTCAAAGTAGATAAAGTAAGAATTTGAGCCATACTGACCCAATTCTATTGTTAAGTTTCTGTGGTCACAGGCTATCACTTCTGTTTTTTGTAACAAGGTTTTGGTGTACTCAAGTCTCCTCACTGATAAATGACCAGGAGGGACACCTGGGTGGCACAGATGGTTAAGTGTCAGACTCTCATTTTTGACTCAAGTCATAATCTCAGGGTGGTGAGATCATACCCCACATCGGGTTTCCCACTCAGCTCAGAGTCTGCTTGAAATTCTCTCTCCCTCTCCCCATCACCCTCCCATTTGTGCTCTGTCTAGAATAAGTAGATGAAGTTTACAAAATAAAACAAATAAAAGACCAGGGGATAAGCATTTCTTCACAAAATTGATACAAATATCAGGCTAGACAGTAAGTATAAAAATGTTCATAAAAACATGAAATGCACATAATTATTAATATTATTATTATTATCTGAAGGCTTTATCTCAACTATTTCCAAGATGAGTTAGATTACAGTTTATTTAATAAAGAAGAAAAGAACATATCAAGGTAAAAATTCATCTGTAAAAAATGTAAAATACCGGTATCATTTTGCATATGAGAAACAACTGTTCAAGGCTACCAGACATAACCTATAACCACCAGGCTAGCACATGACTGCTGTAACTGTGTAAATAAGAAGCCAATTCTCATGCACAAAAGGAAACTCCACTGCAACCTATTTCACAAGATAGAAGAGTCACATGCAACTACCCTGACTGCTGGAAAAAAAAAAAAATAGTATATGAACATGACAAAATCTAGTCAGTGGTATTGATTGAAAAGCAGGATAAGAGCTATACGTTATCAAATAAAAGAATTTACTTTATGTGACAATAGTTGTCTTATCTTATTTAATCTTTCAGTGTTTTTCCCTCACCGTGTATCATAGGAGAGATCGGTTGCTCTGTAATGTGTAGCTGGGGACTCATTCTTTTCCTCTTTGGCAACAAAGGATCACTAAGTTTCATTGTGTCTCTCAGAGGATCCTTTCCATAAACCTGAATACTTCCACAGCTGTCTTATGATGTAATATTTCCATGAGCATAATTGAATTGAATGCTATATAATGTAATTGAATGCTATATAATGAGGGAAATAAATGTACTGGTCTCTGCCAATCACCACTGCCATCTCATCATGAGAGTCCTGGTGGCTGGGGGGTCACAATGTCCCTAATTTTCTTAGTACCAAGAAGAGCCTACTTTTTAAAGGAGGAGACACTATACAGCTTAAGTTCACTGGGTGACATAGGATGAAACAGAATGTGCATGTGAAAGGAGAGTAACGAACAAACAAAATCCAAGAAACAAACAAGAATTCTGAAGGCTGAAGGTTGCATGGAAAAGTGGAAAAGAAAGTAAAGTTCTTTCCACTTGGGTACCAAATAGTATGAAAGTGAAGCAAAGCAGAGAGGATTAGGATAGTCTTTCAAAATGACAAAAATGCATGTTGATAAATTATTCTTCAATCTTCTGGACTTTCTGGAATTTTGAAAAGGATTATTATTTTTATAATCAGAAAAAAATTAACAAAGTGATTTCAAAAACAGAAGACCCATGGGGCACCTGCGTGGTTCAATCAGTTAAACATCTGTCTTAGGCTCAAGTCATGATCCGAGGGTCCTGGGATTGAGCCCCACATCATTGGGCTCCCTGTTCAGTTGGGAGCCTGCTTTCCCTCCTCCCTCTGATGCTTCCCCTACTTGTGCTCTTTCCCTCTCTCATTCTTTCTCAAATGAATAAATATAATCTTGAAAAAATTAAATTTAACTTTAAAAACCAGAAGACTTTCTGCTTCTGCTTATGAGGGAGATGATCATAAACGACCATAATTCCCATTATAATAAAGAAAAACACCAGTTAAGTTACACATTTATGTATATTATTGAACCCTTGGGGGAACTGAGGACACAAAGAAACTTAGGGGAAACTAAATCTCAGAGAGGAATAAGTCTTTCATAAATGAACTAAGACTCAGTGGGGGCTTTAATCTTAGGAAACAGGTGAAGGAGCAGAACTGTCATTGGGTGAGAGACTTTACAGATAGAAGGAGAAACTGGTCAAACATAGAGCAATCTTTGACTAATGTGGAATATTGAATACATAGGAGCCCCCAGATGCACAGTGAGTCCTCACTTTATACCAACTCTCAACCTTAGGACTTGTATCCAGAACTCAGCAGCAAGTGAGTAATTGGGTCCAGGGTGAGAGTCCAAGAAAGATCTCCAGTGGCACAAAAGTCCTGAGGCAGGGCTGGGGAACACAGCAGAGTCCCAGTTACATGGTGTTTGAACACCAAGCCAGACTGGAAGGAGGAATCTTTTATCTCTCAAGACTTTTGAAAAACAGTGATGAATTAAAACTAACTAAAGCTATAACTTAACCCCCAGTTAGCTTAATTCTAATCAGAGAGATCATTCCCTCACCTCAGCTGCCTGACAGAGACAGCTTTTTAGTGGGGTATAAATATTTTCCACTTCAGTCTTTACAAGTCCTTTATATACTGTGTCTGGCCCACAGAAGCAGGAATACATGATGTCTAGACAAAAGATAACAGCCAATGGAAACTGACCCACAACTGACCCAGATGTTAGAATTAACAAAGACATTAAACAATCATAATTAGGATTAAAAAAAATAGAGGAAAAGATAGAAATAAATAATTGAAGGGAGGAAACTCCAGGAGAGAACTTGTAAAAAGTTTAGAACAACATTAAAAAAGTCATAAAATACTTGAAATGAAAAGTTTATTGAGTGGACAGTAGAAATGGACATAGCAGGAAAAGAATAGATGAACTCAATGAGAAATCAATAAAAATTTCCACAAAGAAAAAATAAATAAAAACAGAAAAAAGAAAAAAACAAGATCCAAGCATGTAAGAACCTTTGGGACAATAATGCATACACATAATTGGAGTCCTGAAGGAAAAAGGGAGAGACAATGGTTGCAGAGAAAAAATTTTGAAGAAATAATCACTGAAAATTTACCAATATTGATGAAAGACATGAACCCACAAAATCAAGGAAGCTCAGAAAATCCTAACAAGACAAAATAATATGCAAATAATACCTAGGCTTATCATAGTCTAACTGTTAAATATCAAAGATAAAAAATCTTAAAAATACAGCACCATCTATAATATGTAACAGGAAAGTTTATTATTGGCCTGTCAAAGAAAGGGTCACACTTGGTCAAGTTTCCATATTTCTTTATTGTGAAGTCCTGAGTATAATATAAAAATATTTATATCATATGGAAAATTCTTTCTTTTTTCTTTCTTCCTTTCTTTCTTTTTGTACTGTATTATTCTGGTCATATAGTTATTCTTCTCTCTGGCACTGAGCAAAAGGTTTCCAGAAACTTTGGTTAAGAAAAACCTCCACTTTTTTGCTTCTTGGTAGGCTGTTTCTTGCATAACTAACATCTTATCACCTTATATTTACCATATAATTTGTAATTTCTTAGCATCACCTTAAAGCCCTAATGCAGCCTCACCACAATCTAACTTTCTAGTATTATTTCCTATTAAACTTGCACATATTGAAATATATAATACATACACATACATATTAAGTATTGTCAAAATTATTGTCTTGAATGTCTGCCCATCACACACACACACATAGAGGCTCATAAGAACCTCTTTATTAGGAAATCCTTCTTCCCAAATTCTGCTCATTATAACTAAGGAATTTTGATATTTGAATATTGTTTGATATTTGAATATTGTTCAATTTGAACAATACTTTGAGATAATAATTTCTAATCTACAGGTCCTCAAGCAGAAGTACAGGCAGGTGGGACCCAGATACGGGCTAGGAGACTTATGTGTTTTCATAACAATTACTAAGTTCTTCTAAGAATTTTAAAGCACTTAAACATAAAGTAAATAATTATTATAGGAAGAAAAGAGTGGTAAATACACAATGACATCAGAAAAGGGCATTTTTAGAAATTTGTTGAGAAATACAGATTATCTAATAAAATTACTAATGATATATACAACATAAAAATGGAGAAAAGCTGTTATATTCAATCCCTTGCTCAGTTAGAAATTGGTTCTATAATATGAAAGACAGTTGTTCATTCTCTACCTGAACCGTGCATTGATGGGAAGGTTTGCCAATTTATACGGTAAGTTAAACCATGTGAGAACAGTTCTAATTTTAGGAAGCTCCCAGTCACTCCTAAGAAGTCATGATGTCATTAATGCTGTTGGTTAAATATTTCTAGCTCTTCACCTTCTAAGCATATGGCAGGATTGTACTTCCAAGCTCCATGGTGGTTGGGTGGGACCTTTGGTTTTGTCCAATGATCTTTATATGAATATAATAAGTATCACTTCCAGGCTGGAGCATTTATTCTTGGTTCTAGACCTTTGAGAGCTCTCTTCTGCCACAGTGATAAATGACATTCCAGATGGTGCTCTTTCAAAGAGTCTTTGACTCAGAATGAGAATGGGTTCAACAGAACCTCTGCTTTCCTGGAGTGGACATAGAGCTTAAGTGAAAAATAAGCTTCTACTGTATTAAGCCTCTGAGATGTCGTGAGGATTTTTTGTTACCATAGAATAACCAAGCTAGTGTAGACTCCTTTGCTGACCCTGCCTTGTATTTACTCAAATCCAGTCTTAACTGTTATATAAAGATGATTATTGTGCCAAAAGAGCTCAGAGCCACAGGTCTAAGTCATCGGAGATTAAGTCAAAGGTATAGTGGTTTTTGTCAGGTTCATGACAAAGCCAATATTAGAGGAACATGCAAATACTCATATAACCTATCCTTCCATAGATAAAGCAGAATACTCCATAATGCTTAAATTGTTGCCAGTAAGTCTACCATGGTGCTGCTCACACATGGCTTCGATTCTGATTTTTCTAAATGCATCTTAAATGGTTCTCTTGACTTTATGTATAGATTACTTGAATCCTAATTGTTCATTCCCATCTTCTTTAACTGCTACCCTGCTTTAAAAGAGAAACTATATATCTTAGTAGTTAAAAGCATGGGCTTTGGGGTGCCTGGGTGGCTCAGTGGGTTGAGTCTCTGCCTTAGGCTCAGGTCATGGTGTCAGGGTCCTGGGATCGAACCCTATATCGGGCTCCCTGCTCAGCGGAGATCCTCCTTCCCCCTCTCTCTCTGCCTGCCTCTCCACCTACTTGTGATCTCTGTCTGTCAAATAAATAAATATATTTTAAAAAAGAAAAAAAAAAAGCATGGGCTTTGGCATTAGACAAACATGAGGTCAAATCCCAGCTTCTCACTTAAGTAGGAATCCTACCATCTCCAGATCTTCGTTTCACCATTTATTAAATGCTGCTGGTAGTACTTGGGGGTTGGAGGAAGTGGGATGACAGCAGTGACAAAGGGAAGGTGGCAGGTATACAGAATGGGTAATAAACTAAACGGTGTCTTCCAAGACTACCATTCTAAGGAATAAGGGGAGTCCAGAAAGTAAATAAATACACTTAATTTGCAGTAGAAATCACAAAATGTTCTTTCTGAGGCAGACAGCTCTGGACAGATGAGTGGGAATTGATACCACAGCACAGACTAATCTAGGTTATCCAGTGAGAGTTTTATAGTACCATTATTTGCCTCTCCATTCCCTCAGCCAAGATAAATAAATAGACAAATTAGCTCTAATCCCCAGTCTTTCTGCTGTGGGATAAAAGAAAGTAATTATTCTTGGAAACTTATCTTGGACTAAGGATCAAGGACAGAGGGTGGTGACAGCTACTACTGTCATAGCTTCTGAGAGAAAAATCTTACTTTCTACACCATTGGAAAACCATGCTCTCTCCTGTGCAAATATAGTCATTCCAGGTCCCTGTTTTTTCTAAAGAAAATTGATTTTTTGTTTGTTTTCCTTAATCCTAGAAGGTAGTCTATCAAAAGTGAACATTTGTTGAAAGTTTACGAAAAGCAAGGCACCTTTTAAATCACTTTATCCTTGTCAACTCAATCACCACAGTAATTCTATGAAGTAGATTTTGTTACTAACTTCATTTTTATGAATGACACAAATCAGACAAAAAGACCGATCATCAAGTCACACTGAAAAGAGATGTAGAGAGTGGAGCTGGTTTCTGACTTTTGGCAATCTACTGCAGAACCATTCACGCTATTATGCTTCCTGAATGTAGGAGGTGCAGCATTAGAAAGCCTACCTTGGCTTCACGGAGAAGAAGCCCATGGTCTTTCTTCTCTACCCTATTTACTTCTCTTCTTGATCCCTACACACTGAGAATCTACGGCTCTTCCTCTACGTGTTTCAGCCTGTTCTCTCTTAAATTGCTTACTCTGAGTTCAGCCATTGAAAGTAGACATGGGCTTACCAAGAAAAAACAGTTTTACTACAATAAAACCCCATTCTCCAGGATCCTTAATGAGCAGGTCTTCCCAAAGGCCTAGATTCACTAGACAGCTTGCAAATTAGTCATTCAGAGCAATCTTCCTGAAAAGGGTGTTCAATTCCATGATCTCTCAAAACCTACAGTCCCTGAATCTAATTTTTGGATTTCTCAACAACTAACATAACCATTTGAGGAACATTGATAAACATACGTGTCCTCAAGGATCTAGACTCCCAGTCTCCCAAGTTTAATTTGTGTAAGAGTTATCCAAGGGTGCTTATAAAAAATGCAGATTACCAGGCTCATTCTCATCCTTGAATCAGTAACGTGGGGTGAGGCTTGAGAATATGAATTTTAACAAGTATGCCAAGGTAAAGGTAATTCAAGTGGTTCTTCAGGCCACACTTTGAGTATCACCATCCAGTATGAACACAAAGATAAGACAGGTTTGTGTGTCCTTGATCATATGACTTACACAGCTTAGGGCAACCACATTTCTGTCTAAAATCAAACTGATTCATACCTGAATAATTACGGGCTAAAAAATATGACCTTTCCCCCTTTTCCTATCAAACATGACTGAAATCAAGAGGAAATATATGGCATGTCATCTCATTATATTGAAATTCCATTACCTGACCTCAACCTCAATATGTCATAACTCATCTCTTCACATGCTACTCAAATGTTCAACTAAGAATATTTCACTCTAGGGAGATGGCAAAATCTAATTGAATATTTTAATTTAGAAAATTCAGTTCTGGGATTTCTATACCTCTCCCTTTTTTTTTTTTTTACTGTGAAAACAAAAAGTTGAATTTTCTTTTCAGTTTCTCCTTGTTAGGCAAAAGATAAATTTTCCCTTCATTGTCCCTGAGAGTTGAACACATTGGGGAAAAATTGGGCACAGCCCATTACTTTTCCAAGCCCCTGTGACTGAGCCTCAATACACAAAAAGATGGCATTCCTGAACATCTGCAGCATGATTAGATCAAAGACCAACAAATTAACCACAAATGGTTTTACATGGAGCAGGCAAATACATCATTTGGAAAGGAGAAACTTCTGGCAATGATTGCCAATCAACGTTTTTCCTTTGGGCCACCCACTTACTTCACACCAAAGATATCTACTCATAACAGTAATACCTGGGCAGCATTTTCTATTTTACAAAGCTCTTACATACACATTATCACATTTGATCTACATGTCAATCCTATTACAGCATCAATATTAGCCCATTTTACAGGTGATGGAAAAACAATTGGGAAAGTAATGATTCACTCACATTTTCCCAGCTACTAAATTGTTGATTTGACTATATCAAAAATGATATCCCACTTTACCACTTCCTTCCATTCATTCAATCATTCATTCACAGACATTTTATTAAATGCCCATATTGTACCATTTTTGGCACTGAGGACTAAAAAAATGGAATGAAGACAAAGAAACTTCCTTTTCTCTTTGAGCTACTCTCTAGAGCAGGAAGGGATTCTCAATAGCCAAATAAGACAATTTTAATAGTAACAAACGCTCTGACTTATCACTACTGATGTTGGAAATAATCAAGATAAAATAGTGATGTACTGGAAAATGACCAGAGGAGCTATCCTGTTAAGAACCTCTAGTTGAAGAAAGGGAGAGTTAACCTGAGACCAGCCACATCACAGTGAAAGGAGGAGCCCTCCTAGGCAGGAAGCCACAAGCAATCCCACGGCCCTGCAACAAGAATGAGCTGGTTGTATTCAGAGACTGGAAAGGAGTGGAGTGAAACACATGAGCAGGGAAGGAGTATTAAATAAAATGAAAGAAGGGGATAGAGATGAGATCGCATGAAGTCTGAAGGCCCAGGTAAGGAATTTAGAATTTATTCTCAATGCCATGGAGAGCCACTGGAAAATCATAAGCAGAGGCTTGCTGTGATCCGATTTGCAGTTTACTAGACTGACTTTCAACGGTCCTTGAGCTCATGATGCTTTTGTTTGAACAGAAATCATTTCCCTGCCTTCACCATGAGCTTTGAGAGCCCCATCGGTTGAAAAGTCATTGACTACAGCCTGGTATATGTATGGGGCCGAAAAATGCGAAAAGATAGCTGGCTCTCTTCTTGGCAATGAATAGGCCACGTGACCTTGGAGACTTTCTTTACCCTACTCAGCCCTTTGTGACTTCGCTCAGTGTTCATACGAGAATTAGGTCTTAGAAGTAATTGTGAAGCATTTTGTATAGATGTTGAAATATTAAAACATATTTCCTCTGAATGTGAGCAAGTTCAAATATAGAAGCAAGTTTCTCCTCTTTAGAGAATTCAAAATGATTTGATTGTTGAATTGCATGCAAAGTGAACAAGAACTACTATTTGGTAACTAGGGCATTCTTAACTCTGAATACATCAGATGCGAACAGATGTAGAGAGCAGACACAGAGGGCAAGGATAGATTTGTGGCATTACAAAACATTTGCAATAAAATAAAGAATGTCAATCTGCATAAAACACCAAAATGTTTTTAAAGTTAAAAGAAAAGAATTTCAACTAGGAGGCAGGCAATAGTTGACCATTTAAAGCCTGCAATGAGACTGAATTTATTAGATTTGTTCATGTTAGAGATATTTGAGACAGCCACATTTCTAGGTGCTAGAGATACAACAGTGAACAAAATAGTCCCATGTTCCTACTCCCAAGAAATTCACACTCTAGTGCTACCAAATAGTCTTAAGATTAAATGACCACCTGTCCATGTCATGTAATGTAAGAACCTTATTCCCAAATGTTAGTCTACTACATGATACAAAATTTGTCCTCCAAAAGGACAGAAAAGACCCTAAAAGAGAAAGGGACTTGGCTTCAGAAATAGAAATAAGTTTGGTAAAAATACAAAGAAATAGAATGTGAATTGATGAATACTTTAGAGATATGGAAAATATATATATATATATATATATATATATATATATATATATGTATATATCAGTTCTTGCTGCTTCCTTTAGTCTGGGTTGTGAACTTCAGTGTTTGTGGGGTCATTCATACAAAGACATTCATGCAATTTCAGCTTCTGACATCTGGGTAAGTCCTCATCTCGAAAACCTCAGTTTCTCTTATCTGTAAAGTGGGTTTAACAATAGATTGGGTTGTGTGAAGTTTGCATTGATTGTGTGTATTAAGAATATAGTGAAGAACTTGACACACTGCAGACAGTTAATTACATCTTACTCTTCCTCTCTTCCAGAGACTATGAGGTACAATAATAAAATGAATTTCCACACTGAAGGCCTTGAAACCCCTCACATCACTCAATAGCAATGAGTACAGGCAAAACAGTATCAAATAAATTTAATGGAAACTGAGCTGTCTTCAAGGAAATAAATCAAGGCTGGATTAGCTAATATTTCTTGAAGGGATGTTTTGAAGAGCTGGGGAAACCTAATGCAGAGGAAAACAGAGAAGATTCTATATGGTAGATTATTACTATAGTGATAAAAATAGTTATAGCAAATAATTATTTCCTACATGCAACCCACTATGCTCAGTAATTTATACAACATATTAATTAATCCTCACAAAATCCCTATGAATTAGGTATTAGATTCCCATTGTACAGATGAGGACACTGAGGCCAGTGAGATTAAGCGTTTTCCTGAAGTGTTGAACCTTAGCAGAACCAGATCAATGCTGACAGTGGGATGCATGGTCAGTGGCCATCCATGCCATTCAGGTAAAGCTGTTTGCAATCTAGGTTCTGTGGGAGACCTCTTGACCAACAGAAATTGACCATTCCAAGCACTGACAAAAAACAAACAAACACAAACCTTCTTCCAACTAATATAAAGGAAAACTTTCTAAAACTGCATAATATAATATACTCCCAGATTATTCATTATTAATGGCAAAAATCAATAATCAATAAAAGTAATCACGTTCAGGTTCTAGTTTTCCTAAGACTGCTCCTTCCTTTGAGTCATTAAAATCTTTTCAATTTTTTGATATTAAATGTCACGTAGAAAATAACCTCTTGCAAAATGTTGGGTTCATCATATTTTAAGAATTAATACTTTAGGTCATTTTAATCAGTTTCTGATATATGCAGTTTTCAGAAAGCACTTCAGGGAAGAACACTGTGGCCATGACTAATAATGACAAGAATATGAACTATATTCTTCATATACATATTGGAATCAGAACATTACTGGAGTACTTTACCATCTTAAGTATTTAGGAAGCCTTAAATAAAAAATAAATTTGCCTATTTCACTGAAATTGAGCATCCTCTTTTCAGGCATAAAACTTCAAACTTATTAATTTCATGGCTATATTTTAAAATGAGTGCCAGTACCAGCCAGCTGACTGCATGATAAGTGTCTTAAAATTTCAAGAAGAGGCACTAAATTTTTCACAGTATTTGTGTTTCATTCTCAGTGTAATAAAAATATGCCACCCCTTTTAATAATGAATAATAGATTCTCAGTTTGATTTACATGCATGGATTAAATGTCATGTTTGAAAAGTTGCTATTTTATTCATATTGGATTTCCCACCAGTAAAACAAAAATGGTGCCCATCCACTACTATAATAATGATACCTTTCCCCACTGATGTATAAATATTAACTGGTTGATAGACCTTAAAATTCTATAGATACATGAAATAGTACGGGGAGTCTAACTCAGGTTTTCCCTGAAGCTTCTGAGGTACTTATGTGTGCCCCACAATTAGCCCAAACCCTCCTACACACAATGTGTCTACATCAGAGGAATAGGAGAGCCAGAACTTGTTTCAATGATGCCAGATTGACATATTGAATTCTAAAAGGTTCAAATCTATTCCTGTTTCTTCTTTCCCACTAGGAAAAAAAAAAGGGTTGCTCACTGTCACCACTTGTTCATGGGCCCCTGGATTCATATTCTAGGATGGCCATAGCAAAGGATCATGGGGTGGGCTTAAAAAACCAGAAAGTGATTTTTTCACAGTTCTGGAGGCTGGAAGTCCAAGGTCAAAGTGCTGGCAGGGTTAGTTTCTTCTGAGGCTTCTCTCCTTGGCTTGTCTCCCTCACATCAGTCTTCCATTGGTGTATGTCTGTTTCTTAATCTCTCATTTTTATAACGACATCCCCATATTGGATTAAGGCCCTCCCTAATGACCTCACTTCAACATAATTAACCTCTTTAAAGACCTGATCTGCAAATACAGTCACCTTCTGAGGTACTGGGATTTATGACCTCAGCATATGAATGGGAGGGGTGGGTTCTGTAAACTTCAGTCCATAACAGGGCCCTCTCTATTTACCCTCATCTACCATTTCTACCTTACTATATGTACGTGGCATAACTAAAGGATGAGCCATTTTGTACAAGATCCAAATGCCTTTTTGGTGATTCAAAGCTGAATTTAGAAATAAAATGATCCCACCTACCTTTAAGCACACAAGGTTCAGTTTGTAACAGCTACCCATGCAATTTAAGGAGAGGGTGCTGACTTTATTCCTCCAGCTCTTGAGACAGTATTTGGTCATATGAAGAATTACATAAATAAGCTCTTCAGTTACTTTTTGTTGCAAAAATTAGTGCCAATTCTATGGATCAAAAAAAGAGGCATGATTGAGCACAGTGACTCACCTACTCCACACAGCATCACAGCATCAGGTGGGGTCACCTGATGCTATTTAACTGGTGGCTAGACTTGACTGGAGTGTCCAAGATGGCTTCTCTCACATGCCAAGCACACTGGCAAAGACAGAGAGAAAGCCAGGTCTTGCCCAGGAGCTCTCTCTCTTATAGTCACAAGGCCTCAACTTCTGGTCTAGCAAAGTAAATTTTTATGAATTATTTTACATAGCATCTCAAGCACCTAAGACTATGGCTTCCAGTAAGACAGGAAGTGAAGCTGCCAATCTTTTAAAGTCTTTCAAACCCAGAACTGACACCTAGAAACTGACAGCTTCACTTCTATTGTATTCCATTGTTTAAAAAGTCACAAACTTTTCCCCCCTCAGAGTCAAGGGGAGGAAACATAGATTTTGTTTTTCAGTAGGAGGAATAGCAAAGAAGTTATGGCCATCTTTAATCTACCCCAACATGTTATGTCATTGGTAACTGAATGAATGAACAACAATATGCAAAATACGTTATACAATACAAATAAAATTAATCTATTTGGCCATGTACATTGCAGTGACCTTTGTAACTTCCATCTGAATTAACACCAAACATGAAAGATTTCCAATAATTCAAGCAAGGTAATGTGAATTCAGGAAACTACTTGCCTGGTTTTCATATTTTTTAAAAACTCTTTTATTACTTGTAATTCTTCCTAAGGTTGAAGTGCTTATTTATTTACTTACTAAACCTACTTTTCATTTGCACAGTGAAAGAATACTTTGGTTAGAAAATGACTAATAAAAAGAAGGTAAGTGTGTATATAGTTAATATAGCTCCATAACAGGAGTGCATGCTTGCTGAAAGCTAGATTTTTACATATACCTTTTAAATTCTATGATTTTCTTAATAAAGAGCTTGTAATTGCATTCTATAATTAGAAAGGCCAATAGAACTATTTTCACTTAGAAATATCAAAAAATAATCTGGAGAAATGTCTGCTTGGTCTTTAAAATAATCAAGTTCACAGTTAATATAACATCAAACAGGTGCATTCAGGGAGGTCCTCATGCATGTCTAAGTACTCTGGAAATTCTCAGAAGGCATTCCATTTGAAAACAAACTTTGGGGGCACCTGGGTGGCTCAGGGCATTAAAGCCTCTGCCTTCAGCTCCAGTCATGATCCCAGAGTCCTGGGATCGAGCCCCGCATCAGGCTCTCTGCTCGGCAGGGAGCCTGCTTCCCTTCCTTTCTCTCTGTCTGCCTCTTTGCCTACTTGTGATCTCTGTCAAATAAATAAATAAAATCTTAAAAAAAAAAAAAAAAAGAAAACGAGCTTTGTTGAATATGCTCATGCTTCAAGGACATGACTTCATGAGCTCACTTCTCTCTCTAGAAAATGTTTACCTAAAATATTGCTTTTATATACTAAGGAAGGGAGACAACAAAAAATAAACATGAAATTGTAAAACCTTAAAACATTGTTATTTATTTTCTTACTCATTACCAGTGATGGGCTCCTCATTTATAAATAATGTGAAAATCATATCTCTTCCTCCAAATTAATTTGTTTCTTCTCAATCAGATCTATTTCCATTTTAGAAGCTACTGTTATCAAGATTTGACTCTTAAGATTATCTTGACATTTTCTTGTACTCATTTTTGAAAAACCGGATTTACTTTAAGCTTATTGCATCTCTATAACTAAAGTTTCACATTTCATTTCCTTCTTTTTTAGAAATGTCTATTGAATGCCTACTATGTACAAGTACTATATTCTCTGAAAGACACATCAATAAATATGGTATGGCCTCTGTCCTCAAACACATGAAATCTTGTTGGAGATCATTCATGTATATAAACAACAGCAAAAGTGATTGAGGTTGAGATTTGAAGGATAAGTAGGAGTTAACTTTGGGAACAAATGGCTAATGGCACACCGAACTTGTAGGGTATCTGGAATTCAGGTACAGCTTGAGCTAAGAATGTGCTTGGGTACATAATGGGAAGTTTGCTCTATTTAATAGGGGTAAAGACTGTGGACAGGGGCTGAGGCCACATTGCTAGGTCTTTGAATCCATGGCAAGGACTTTGTGATTTATCTTAAGAGCAATGGAAAGTCAACAAATGTTTCAAAAGGGAAGTGTTAGAGTGACAAAAAGTGTTAGAGTGATAAAAAGACCATTTTCACTAATGATGACCAAGAGAACACTGGTGATGCCCCTGGGGTGAGTGGAAAGCCCTTTTGGGAGGTGGAAAAGAGTTGGGTATCCAGAGTTACAGAGCAAGGGTTTCCTTGCCAACACTGCCCTGCTAAGATCTTAGGTAACTAGCATTATTTCTCCATGTTGCAGTCTCTCATCTGTGAAATAGAAATATTAATGTCTACCTCGCTTATTGCTTTTGAGGTTAAATGCCATACTATTATTGAAAACCGAAAACCGTACTTTGGTCTAAAACACTTCACTGGTTTTTGGAAAAGGTGGACTTAATGTATAAATGTTGTTCACAATCGCTCATTTATCCTTTCGAACAATAGAGTCATAGACATGTTAGGAAGAGAAATACTGATATATTTTAATCAACCAAAACTTTGTTTTAGGCATATATTTGGTGTTTGTTTGTTTTTGTTTTTTTAGAGCTGATTTGCTCCTAACTTTAAAATACTTTAGTCCTTGAAGCATGTTGGCCCTGAGCTGCACTACATAACATTTACCCTAGACCACGACCCTATTGGTGGTAAATAACAACGTAAAATCAACAAGATTGGGCTTCTTGTGATGATTATTATATGTGGAGATCACAGAGGCACAGGGAGATTGGGTGACTGCTCTAAGTCACTTTGCTAAGTAGCTTTTGGAACCAAAATTCAGTTCAAGAAAGAGCACACACTTAACCACCATTCTATCAGGTCTTGGCCCCCTGTATTTATTTTTTGCCTTTAAACAAATATTTACAAAATTTCATCATTCACACTGGCATGTGATTCAAAAAACAGATGTGCTTATCAAATCAAATGGGGTTAAGTGCCATCAAAATTGAGTGATTTTTTCCCCCCTTGGTGACACAGACCCTCAATCCAAGACATGGTTTTCTTTGCTTTGTGGTGTAGGGTAATGTGAACAATGAAATATGTAAGTTCAAATTGAAGGAAACCACAGTCTTAATGAAATCATTAGAGAAAATGTTCCAGAATGCTACATCTTTTCAGAAATAATAATCCTGTAATGTCAGCAGATTCAGAGTCAGCATGGGTTACCTGCTGCACACGGACTGCCTGGTCGTGTTTGTTAGAGCTGCCTGAGGCCTAGCCCAACTTCAGCACATGACCTTCCAGAACTCTTTGTTTAATTCATTAATCAATGTTCTTTGCCTGAATTTTGCTGGTTTTGCTCCTTGAACCTATTATTTGTATCCTCTTTTTTTGAGTTGGCCAATTCCTGTACCCAATGAAAAAGAATTATAAGCATAGCACTTTTATGTAATAATTAACAAACTGTTCTTTCGGCTCAGATACTATTGCCAAAGTACAATAATATTTTTAAGTTTCATATTTAAATATCATCTTTGAATAATGACATATTTTAAATGATACTGTGAAAACAGTTATCATAACCATCATAATTCTTAATATGTGACTTTACACTTTTAAAAAGTAGTTTAGTATATTTTCTATTTCAATTTTCTATTGCACTAAAGATTCCATATTTATTTATCTGCATAGATTAGAATATTAGAATATTAGAAACCAAGTACAACTGAAGAAAGTGTAATTTTCATCAAATTTTCAAAGGATCAATCCAATTTTCTTATAATAAGATTTTCCTTATGTCATGGTTTTCTGTAGTTTTCATCTTTGTAATTATAAACAAAATGGATTCCCACACATATATGACTGGTTTCAATCAGTGTTTTCCAACTGCGGTGTACACATCTTGTGAAAATAGAGATGTCTTAGTCCCAACCCTTGATTTAATTTTGAGTTCATTAGTTGGAGAAATAATCATTTAATTGTACAAATTATACAATCATTTGTTCTTTCTCCTGCTATTCAAAAGTTCTTCATTGCCTAATATCTTATTAAAATTGAATAGAAAAGCCATAGTGTTTATTTAATATTCCTTTGGAAAATTATAAAACATTTCAAATATAGAACATTCAAAAGAATAATTCAAGATGGCATTAGTCCTTTCATTCTTCCTTGCTCTTAGAAGATATTTCTTTTTAGCTCTTTTAGCAAGTTCTTAAAAAGGCTATAATGCTATGGGTTGAATTGTGTCCCCTGAAAGAAGAGATACTGAAATCCCAACTCCCTGATTCTCAGAATGTGACAGGATTTGGAAATAGGATCTTTGTTGATTTACCAAGTTAAGATGAGGTCATTAGAGTGGGTCCTAACCCATTATGACCAGTGTCCTTATAAAAAGGGGAAATCTGGATACAAAGACAAATGCACACAGAGGGAAAAGGATGTGAAGACACACAGAGAGAGTGGGCTCCTGGGTGACTCAGTCATTAAGTGTCTGCCTTCAGTTCAGGTCATGATCCCAGGACCGTGGATTCGAGGCCCCTGCATCGGGCTCCCTGCTGAGCAGGAAGCCTGCTTCTCCCTCTCCCACTCTCCCTGCTTGTGTCCCCTCTCTTACTGTGTCTCTCTCTATCAAATAAATAAATAAATCTTAAAAAAAAAAAAAAAGATACACAGGGAGAGGGCCACGTGAAGACAAATGATCGGAGGGATGCATCCACTGCCAAGGAACACCTGGGGCTAGCAGAAGCTAGGAGAGAGGCACAGGACAGTTCTTCCCCAGCACCGTCAGAGAGAGCAAAGATCCTACTAATGTCTTGGCTTCAAACTTCTGGTCTCCAGAATTGTGAGACGATAAAATTCTTTGTTTTGAGCCACTAAGTTTATGGTCCTTTGTTATGGCAGCTTTAGGAAGCTAATTTAATATTCTTAGTCAAAACTGCACCAACTCTTGAATGATAAGTTAGGTAACTATCTTCTTAAATATTCTCTCAGGACTCTGAATGTATTGTTCAGTTATCTTCAGTCCTCACTACTGCAATCTGCTGCTTCATCACTACGTGTCCACCTGCGGATTGATTTTACTTTGTCCTGCTCACAACTTTTGCTCCCTTAATCCGAGAGTTTGGGTTTTCCAGCAAGTCTGGGAAATTGATAGCTGTTAGGTCTTTGTATATGTATTCTCTCTTTTTCTCTATTCTCTGTTTCTGGAACAATTATAAGCTGCATGTTAGACATTTTCTTCTAATTCTTTCCAAATCAATTCACTTTTTTCATCTGTTTATCTTTTAGTGCAGTCCAGGCAAGTCTTCAAATCTGGCTTCCAGCCCATTAGCTCTCTACTTAGAAGGTTAAATCTATATAATGTATCTTTTGAATTTTTAATTTCAACTACTATATATTTTCCATTGTAAGATTTACATTGCTAGGTTAATAGGAAAGATAAAATTTTAAACAAAGCCTAAAAAAAGAGAAATTTCCTATTATTTCCCTCTATTAGTGGGCAGATTTTTTTTTGTCCAGTCTATCCTTTTTGGGCTAGTCTTGAATATCCTAGTTTGATGCAGGAGACTTTCCTTCAAAACTCTATCCTAACGGGTCCAAGGCCTCACCTCCCGAATGGTCATTGAAATCCAACACTTTAGATACCCAAGATTGATCATCTCCCCAGTTAACTCACTGCCCTGTCTGGTTTTCAATTTCCTCTTCATTTCTGATAATCAAGGATATCCTTTTCTCTCTTGAGTGTTTATCAATGCATCTAAAAGCCACTGGCTCATATCTCATCTAGAATTTCCAGGTGTTTATAGAACCTAATCCGAAAATAAAATATGCCTTTGGCTCCTGCTTTGGCAGAATGGTAGACTAAGACAATCTGAATATTTAACTTAGTTTAACATCTTGCCAAACTTGAAAGACAAAAGGCATAGTTGGCAGGGTGGGGGACATATACCTTCTCAAAGATCCTAGCCTATGTGTTGTTAATGAATATGATCATCAAAGAAGGCAATGTTTTCTGGTTGAAAAATTTCCAGGATAGATGTCAGAAGACAAGTAGGTTCCAAGTGTCTCTACCAAGAAACTTCAAACTCTTCAGGCAAAACCAGCCCAAGTCTCAAATCTATAATTTAATTTAATACAATTCTTACAGTATTCATAAGAGGGATGGAGCTGTTATTACCCATTTTACATGAGAGGACTGGAGTTCAAACTTTTCAGTCAACTCATTGTTTTTGATCACCTCCCTCTCACAATACAGGAAAACCAATGCTAAGATGTGGAATTATTTAGACAAAATCCAAGTGACAGTATCTGGAAGTAGTCTTGCGGGTGTTTGGGGTGATATTACGTTGGGCTTACCCATATATCTGCTGCCTCCTTTGGAGACTTCCCAAACCCTTTTCACCTTAACCTTCAAGTATTTACCTCCTGGCATAGCCTGATGCCAAAGGGACGCCAGCTTTGATGTTGTATCATCGTACCCTCACTCCAATATCCATTAAAAGGTAGACTTACATGTGGATAAAGCAAGACTTTCTGCAGCATTCTGGGTGCTTCTGTTATTAGGATTTGCCCTTCTTTGGGGGGAAATGTTTTCTCAGTCCGTCCTTTCTGCATGAGAGTAGATGACCATCTCCCCCACCCCGTTAGCACTTGTAAGATGCCTTGTGCTCTCTAAAGACCTTACGAAGCCAATTTCTCCTGTTTGTGGAGTTACAATAGAGAGGACCCATCTTAGACTCGCATTTTAAAAGTAATGACACAAATATCTTATATGTCCCTATATCAATTACATACCCAATGCACATTTAGGTGTTTGTGCATGTGTATTCCTATTGTTAAAAAGTTGTATTTCTGGAAAACTTGCTGTTTGAACTGTCAGTCTCCCACAAACTGCCGGCAGAGTGACTGGCAGGCAGAATTGTGTGGTTAGTGAAAAATTTGCTGTTATTGGGTAGAACCCAATGGAATGAACGGGACTTTAAGCAACAGCATTTTTATTCTGAAATGAAACAGCCTCAGATGACTTCTCTTTCCTGTCAAGTTCTGGAGGTTTGGGTGCTTTTCTTGTTTTTGTTTTTGTCCTGAATTTTGTACTTTTCTTCTATACACCGAATGTGAAATAGCCTAGCACATTTCTTTGGGGATCTGGGATTTTGTAAGGTGACACCAAGGGATGCATGTAATTCTGTGACATTTTGTCAGGCTGTTAAGGAGTAAATTTTCCTTGGCTGTGGCAGGAGGTAATTATTTTTGTTTGTTTGCTTCTGACACAGGGGAAGAAAATTTGGGGTTGTTTTTTCAACTATTCGAAGACACTTTTTGTTCTTTTTGGCAGGAAGGGAAAAATGCATTTTACTATTGAAAGAAGGGCCACCTCTGCTTTCCCCTACAGACTAGATGCACTTTTTAACACTAACGTTTTCGCAACCTCAGTCATGTAGTGGTTCTGGCCCTCTCCCTGAAGCCGTCCCTAGTACCCTTCTTCAGTCCTCTAGGCATTAGATCTTTAGCACACTCTGTTAGGATCCTCCCAAAACAGGCGTGGAATATTCTCAAAACAAACATAGCAATATATGTGCCATCTGCCCTCAGAGTTCACACTCTGATAGTGGGAGCCAGGGATGGGCCTCTATACCCATAAAAACAATAATAACAACACTTTTTACCACCTTTTAACATCAAACAGGTATTAAGGCAGATGGCTCTAGAACGCAAGCTTTTGAAATGACATACTCTGTAGCCTAACACTATGCTAAACTAAACTAACACTATGTTAAAATTTCTGGTACTTAATTAAAATGTAGCAAATGAATGTAATAGCCCATTAGGTACATTGGATTCTTTTTTAAAATAACTAAGATTTTAGGTCACACCACATTTCTGAAATTTCTCTGAGGTGAAGGGTGAGAACCAAGACCTCAGCACAGGAGCTGAATTATGCCTGCTGTCTTCTTAGAACATGTCCTCAAATTCTGGTCCCATAGAGGCAGTGGGTTCCCCCAGGGAAAATGTCCTCTCCTTCCAACCTGAAACTAATTCCTCTCACTGGTATACCCCCCTTCAGAAGGCCTTTGAGATCCATCACTAGAAGGAAAAAAAAAAAAAGGAAGGAAGAAAAGAAGAAAGAAAAAGAAAGAAAGAAAGAAAACGTTAACTGACATTGCTCTCAAGCAAAGGTCAGTTTGAAAGTTACTCACCATATAAACATCTCTTATATATAATAAAATGAAAGTCCACTGGGTAAAAATTTATGGACAGTTTCTTTATCAAAGAAACAGAATAATTATAACAATGATTAAAAGAAGCCTCTGGACTCTTACTACACACCGGCACTGTGGATTTCCAGAACTATTCTCTTAGTCATTTCTCACAATGTATCTGGTAGGCAGATATTATGCCCATTTCACAGATGAGCCAACTGAGGTTTGGTTCCCCAGTGAACATTGTCAGCCAGGATTCCTTTCTGCTTAGGGAGGATGCTATCCAGGGAAAAATTGAGGTCTCTTGTCTTAAAGAGACTCCTGGTGTTACCATCCCTATCGACACTACCAACTCTCCAAACCGTAACAGAAGTCAACCATGGCTACATCTTGGGATTACGCTGTGAACCTTCGCTGAACGTCTGATTAGTACATGGCTCCCAACAGTAGGCAGACTTTGCTTTTTTGGTTTTAGCACCTGTCAACTTCCAAACAGAGAGGTCATCTGACACTCTACACTTATTATTCAATGGTGTGGCTTTTATGAATGCCAGATCTTTTCTATTTCTTAAAACTCACTACAGAGTTGTTGCTCATTAAAAAATCAAAAACAAAAACCAACCAAACAAACAACAGCAATAACAAAAACACTGTCCTCAAGGAGCGTAGATATCTAACATGTAAAGGCGGCAAAAAAATGGAGGTTGGTAATTTTCTTTTTGGACCCTACAAGTAAATGATGGTCTCCTAGGTTTGTAGTTTATAGATCTACTGTATAGAAAGGCTCATTTGTTTTTACGGCTTCACATTCCATTTTAATTTTGTCAGTTGGTCAGAATAAATACAATATATTATCTGAAGAGTATATTCATGTGAATAATACATTGCAACCCTTAATGAAATACCACATGCTAAAATTAATTAAAAGGATACCTTTTAGCACAAAACCTAAAGGGAAATGGGGAAAGAGAGCACACTTCTATTTTAGAGAGAAATTAGTGTTTTTTTTTAATATCACTCTGCGATACCTGTATTGACTCTCAAGATGTTTGTTTTATGCATTCAAATTAATAGTGTAAAAGGCAATTCTGTGTTTGTGAATAGTCTGTGCTCATGCCCAACATCCAATGCACTGGGATTAACCCAACCTCCTTTCTTTTTCTTAGGGCCAGAGGAAGCTGAGTCTCCCCTCTCTGTTTCCAAAGGTAACTTGATGATCTCCAGGCTCTGCTTCTCATCCCTGCAACTCACTCTTTAATCTCACCTATCTCTTCCTGCCTTACTCAGCACCATCTCTTCTGTAATCTCTTTGCATGGTAAACACATCCCCCTATATCCATAATATATTTTCTGAACAATCCCTCCAACTTCTCTTCTGGTCCAAAGCTTGGTTCTCACCTAAAATCAGCATCCCTGGCTACTTACACATGTATACATGTACAAGACATCCAATAACACTCATCATTAATCTCCAGCACAAAATCCAAAAAAGGAACTAGACCAAGAACTAGACCAAGCATCCACGTTATATGTTCTTGATAAATAAAGATAGCATTTCCATTTTACACTGGACATGGCGGGAGGAGGGAGGTCCCTTTATGGTGCACAACCCATGTTTGGTGCATAGTGGGTGCCCACTAGGTATTTGCTGAATGAATGCATGTACAAATGAATGAAATCCTTCCTGTTTACTACATAGAGTTGAATATCTAAATCTACATCAATTGGGATAAAAAGATGGACGGGTAGGAAGCATGGAGAAACTACAGAAAAAGTGCTATGTGTGCAAAAAGACCTGCTTACCACATGAAGGCTTTCATGGAAATACAGCCCCACATCATAAAAGTTTCCATCATGCCTCACTGGGTGTGTTCTGGTCTTCAGCTGCTCTGTATGCCTCCACTGCATGGGACAGCCACCTGGTCGACGGAGCAAGGACACTCTGAAGAGGTAAGAGCCTCGGGGAGCCTTGTTCTTGAGACCCCTTAGGCATTTCATCTGCATTTGAAGACGCTGAGGCCCCTGACCCTGTTCAACCTAAAGGCAAGATAGGTCTCTGAAATATGCAGGAACTGGGTAAAACCACGCAATTAGCCACAATGCGCTTTTTGGGGGTGAGGGGAAATAGACAATTATTTTCGCTCAACCTGTAATTGTTAGGTATTAGTAATGATAACAGGGGAGGACACGAGATATATAATTAGGAGGTCAAAAGCCAAACCTGCCAATTATGCCAGGGAAAGTTTAGCCAATTTTTAAGCATGGTATGTTAATGATCTGTGACATCAGAAACCATTCATCTATTATAATAAGATAGAATTAACAGGAAACCAACACTTCTAGAAACCACACATCATGCCTCTTCAAGGTTATCTGGGATGGGTGAACATGGGCAGTGAGCTTCAACTCAGAGTTTGAAAGGCAACAGTCCTTACCTCTGACACTAATCACAGACCATATGACACTGTAGGAGAGGAAACCTTTTTTCCCTACCCTTCACGGTCTTCGCTGGACTCCAAATTAAATTTACATGAAACAGGTTAACAGGAGAAAGAAGCCAAAGTTTTATTACTGCAGAGCAAGGCCCAGTAATGACATGGAGACCTACAGAAATGACCAAGAGAGGCATTTATAGGAAGAGAGACAATAGCGCATTTCTTTGGGGATCCAGGATTTTGTTAGGTGACACCAAGGGACGCATGTAATTCTGTGACATTTTGTCAGGCTCTTAGAGAGTAAATTTTCCTTTGCTGTGGCAGGAGGTAGAGAGACATTTTAGGAAGAGAGACAATGCACTGGCGAGAAGCTGACAGGAAAAAGAAAACAGGTGTTGGAGAGTTTTAGTGAGGAAGGAATTCTAAGCTAAGTTTCGGCTGAGGTAGTAGATTAGTAAAAATAAATAACAAAGTTTCTACAGCTTTCTCCTCTTAAGAGTTTCAATCACTGGCGATAAGGATGTTTTTTCACTTCTTAGTACAGGAAGGGTACATTCCGTATGGGAGATAGATTTCCTGAGTTCAGGGGGACCGAGGAGGGTCTGAGTGGTCTTGCACCGGTTGTTTCTCAAGCAGCTTCAGTTCAAAATAATCCCTGTGCCACTCTGGTACATTCTGGAAACCTACCATTGGCCCCTAGACCACACTGAGGAGGGAAGTCCAAAATAGGTCAAACACCTCAACTGATAGATAGTTTAATTAAATTTCAACATGAGGTCAACTAGCCCCATCAGCTTCACATGCGAATAAAAGAATAAAGGAGGGAGTAGCATTTGTATACGCTTTAACCTACAACTCAGCATAAATTGTAGGTAACTAAAGAACACAATTCAGGCATATTTTATGGGACATTGGAATTTCATTGCTTACCTTCGGCTGACAGAAATAGGCCATTTTCATTTTTAGTAAGTGCCAGAAAGTTTATACAAATTGATAAGATTTTTAATGGACTTGTTTCAGATTAAACAAAAATTAAACTGGGATTATTAATAACTCCAATGTCATTAAGTCATGTTTTCTATACTCATAAGTCCCAAATAGTCTTCAGAATAATTTGACCTCAAAGAATTCTCTATTACATTGTGCTTTAAGCAAAAAATAATGTCGTTTTTGGAAGCAGGTTACTCTGTTGGCTACTGGAGTTAGTAGCATACCCATTAATCTGCAACCAACAGTAAGTACTTAGGAATCCCGCCTTGACTTTATTTTGTGAGTGATAATATATATTTCTATATAGATAGTATGCTTCTGGAATCAAATCACAGTTAAATAAACAGTGAAAGTTGCTAAACTTCTTTTGTTTTTGTTTTGTTTTGTTTTTCATATGAGTCATACTTAAAAGCCTATCAGAATAACAATTATTTTTGGTTTAATTAGAAAATCTTAATTAACAATAAGGACTTAACCTTCATATTTTGGTTTCCAAAAATATTTTAAAAATTAACACCATGTGAATAAATAAGACAATCTCTTTAAACCTCAAGGCAGGATTACCGATGCAGGCAGACCGAGTTATTAAACACATTCTAAATTAAACGCCTCTATGAATTTTATACTGAAATATATTGTGATAGTTTTGCATGCCAAATGTGACATTTTGTATTTTAGATTCATCTTCTGTAGTAATTTTGGAAATGTCATACAAACAAAGATTTTGTCATTTACCAATGGAATTACTATGCATGGTTGCTTAGGCATCTCTTCGCTGGTTCTTGTGGTTGTTTCAAGTCAGCAAGCCATAAAAAATCTTTATCTCTCTGAAACACAGCAATTTGGAAGATAATCGAATGGTGACTAGGGGGCAGAAATGCCAGTCTGAGGAATTATACCACAATCTCTCTTGCATTTACAACCTTCCTCAAAGCGTATGTCAGATGAGTAGGGAAAGAAGACAGAAGATTCATCAAATCTCAAACCTTGTCTCATTTGCATGGTGGCAGCTCTGCCTCATTGTCTAGTGACAACCCAGCACGGTGCCAGGGACACCGTTTTTGAGGATTTCCAAAGGGTTTACAACTGAGAATTTTAGCTGTTCTATCTTAGCAAAGAATTCTCTTCAAAAATATTTACCAAGCCCTGCTGAAACTCTGTTTCTCTAAAGGGTCCCCCCCAAGAGGAAAAGCACCACAGGAAAGGGAGTCGATAACAACTGATCTCATTGCTTAACATTTTGTGGCAGAGGAAAAGTTCCTGGTGAGAGCCTCACCTTCCAGCAAGGTCCTGCTGCTCCCCTTGATTCGCGAGTTACTTCTGGGAGGGTGCAGAGCTTGGCTGAGCTGTCTTCTTTACAGACATTTAGCTCTGCAATTAATGGTTGACTTGGTGCTCTGCTAGCAGTTACAAGAAGAAGGGAGATAAAAGGAACAGAAATTGACAGTGGGCATAATGAAAAGGTTTGCCCTTGGAAACACAACACAATTTGATGTTTTCCTTAAACATCATGTCAGATTAACTGAGAACTAGATAAACACCACATTACCACCATTGATTAAAGTTGGGGAGATGAGTAGCTTTTGAAATGGGATTCAACAAAATACAAGACTCACTATATTCTGTACTGATCTACGAGCAATTAAAATGCGGCTTGTTTCAGAAATTACCAGAAGGTTACATATTTGATAAGATGTTTAGCCACCTCATTTTCTACCCCCACCCCTTCTAGCCTATAAATTGGTAAAGAATCTCTGGAATGGGGAAATTATTTAAATAGATGAATAGCTGATATGATACAAACTTTTTCTTTTCTTTTCTTTTTTTGACGCAATGGTCCGAGATGAAGATCTACCCTCAAAATGTTTCCTAGGTTTTTTTTTTTTTTTTTAACATTTTTTCCCTATTAACATTTATTGTCTTTATTTGAGCTTCTTTGTTACTGACTACTTATTTATTTATTTATTTACTTATTTATTTTAAGCTTCACGCATCCTAACAACATGCGCCTGCTTTCCCGTATTCGTTTGAATTAAGAAGGATCTTGTATTTCACTTCTCCTGACTTAAGCTTAATTCCATCAGCAGGGCCATCTGTGACAATGACTGTACCCCTACCAGAGGAATGGCCTTTCTGGATCTCACAGCTGATTTAGTTTCTTGTGATAGAAATGATTTCCCTTAATTTGGTTAGAGCTACACTGACACAAGGGTTCATTAGGACAACCATTTGCTGGCAATTCAATTTCAAATTAAATACACTTTGTTGTAAATTTTATTACTTTTAAACTACTGTATCTATTGTCTTTAATGGCCCTATTATACAGTTATGAAGGTAAACAGATTTCATTAGTAAACATCAAACATGTTATGTTAACCGGAGTGAAATGGTTTCCTCAGTTTCTTTCTTTGTTCTCTTGGCAAGCATGGCATGGCATGGCACTCATGAAATATCTTAAAAACTTAATCTAAATAATTAGATGCTGAATTCATGATTATAATCCTAAAGGAAAAAAAAAAAAGATCCTTAGTCGCAATCCCAGTTCTTTGTAATTAAAGGTTTTCTAAAAATAACTTCCTTAGTTAAACAGGAACATCAAAAGGTTAATACACAGGTTTAACATGGTATCAGGTACCTTGAGTTAAGTCTACAGATTTGTGTCCCCTTGGAGCAGTCACACCCTGGACCAGGAGCCAGACCAGACATGAGCTCATTTTGAATTAGGTCCTGTGGCATATTATTACCCTTTTTTTTTCACCTCATCTACAGCACTTATTAATTTTGTCATTATATAAATATATGTTTATATTTGCACATTATATAAAATCTGATTATATAAAAAGCCCCCCCAAAAGTCATCCATTAGTCCACCACTCAGAGATAAACCCTGATAAAATACTGAGGTTTATTCATCATAGGTAGCTAAACATACCTTTTTTTCTTTCTTTACAAAATAAGGCCAATGATATAAATAGTATTTTGTCACCCATATTTACCACTTTGTACTTTAAAGGCATTTTCTATGAGATCAAGGTTTTTTCCTACAACATAATCTTATTGTTGGGTACTTAGGATAGTTCCAATTCTCACTATTTTCATCCATAATTAAGTCTCTTGCATGTAACGTCTTGTCTACCTCCCTGGCCATTCTCCTGGTCTGTAGAAGATCCAGCCTAGAAGTGCAGTGATCACAGCTACCACCCTGAGTGTTGACTGACACCTCCTGTCTCCGTGGCCTGTTGGGAGCGCTGAAGACCCTTCACAGAGAGATAGGTCCCACTCCTGTTGATACCTTATTTTCCCTGCTATTTGGATCATAAATTAAGCAAAATGACAATGAATAAACAACATTGATGCCTACAACAGGATTTCTCAACCTCTGCCCTATTGACATTTTGAAGCACATAACCCTTTGTTGTGGAGGCTGGCCCACATTGTAGAATGTTCAGCAAGATCCCTGGCCCCTGCCCACTAGATGCCATTAACAGACCCTCTCCTAGTCCAGTAGTGACAACAGAAAATGTCTCCAGACATTGCCAAACGTCCCCTGCAGGCAAAATCGATCCCTGTTGAGCATCACTGATATGTAGCATGAATAGTTATTGCTGACTGCTTAGCGTGTTCAAGGCACTCTTTTAAATAAGTTGTATCTATTATTTTGTTTAACCCTGACTATAGTCCAACAAGGTATTCTTCTTCTGCTACACTGATGAACCGATGCTGGAGAATGTTGAATATCTTATCTGAGGTTGTATAGCCCTAAGAGGTTAAGCCCAAGATTCAAAGTGGGAACATCTAACTTGAAACCCCCTCTGAACCGACACCCACTACTTCTGTCTCTCCTCTCCTGGCATGGAGAAGCAGCAAGTGCCACCCCCAGATCTTGGAAGTTCCTACATTGGCTCAAGGATATAGTGGTAAACAAGACATGGCTCCCAACTATGCGCCATCACCAGAATGCCCCATCGCCAACAGTTGAATATGAATGATAGGGCACAGATAAATTTCAGGAGGAAAGGAGGTCACAGTTTCCACAAGCCTGATCCTCAGGGTCAATCAAACTGGGGTGTCTGGTACCTATAATTGATCCACATTTAATCTAGAGTGAAGCATAAAAAAGAAAAGAAAATGCATTGACTCTACCAGGAAGGAACATAATTCTTGCAGGTTTTGTCGGTCTTTAAATGGGACATAGGGATGTACTGATGGAGTCCTTCCCCTTCAAATTTCAAATCCTGTATCAAAGAAAACAGAAATGAAATAAAATTGATTAAAAATTCACTTGAAACACTACATGCAAAAGTGGGTTTTTCTAAGACCTGGATATGCTTGCCCTAAAGGTTAAGTTTCCAGGAGACAAATAAAAACATGGGGGTTATACCTTTAGCAGCCCCCTTTTGTAGAATATGATTTTCCTCACCCTGCTTAGTTACTTTTGGCCAGGAAGGTGGAGAGAATAATAAAGAACATCAAAAAAGGAGGAGAAGAGAGAGAGAACTCAAGATGAAATCTTCAATCCTTTATAAGCAGTAATTCTGCCTTATGCTATGGGTCACACAGATCAACCCTCGTAGAGTGTAGGAGGGAACTACAAAAATGTGCTAATAGGAGGCCAGGACCCTGACTCCATAGCAATCATGAAAGCCAGACAAGCAAATGTTGGCGGTTCCTCGATAAGTCTCAAGGTTGGAATGATTTTCCATGGCTCCCAGCCCTGTCCTCTGGACACCGGGTCCACTTCATAGATCTTCTTTGCTAGCCCATGTTTGCAGTTAAGTCATTTCCTCAGCTGGTTTCCAGCCAGTAGATTTGGGAGTCCAAGGTCTCCCTTATTTTGGTTTCTCTCTGTCTCTTTTAGTTCAAGCAGTTGGCTTTTCTGCTTATCTAATTCCATTTACAACTCTGTGAATCTTAGAAGAGTTCACTTCATAAGACAAAAACCAAACCCACAAATCTCTTCAAGACTAGGCCTTCCCTACCACAGGCTTCCACTGAAAGAATGCCATGTTATGTGCTTGGTTTTGATAAATAAGTTTCTTGATACAGCTCTGCCAAAAGAAGCTCTAAAATAAGTATGTGAGATCTAATAAAACATCAGATTCGACTAAATAAATATTCTTGAGTTTAATGGCATATTAATTAGCAGTGAGATTTCATAACAACAATGCTCATCTATGTTTACTGACCACTGATATCCTACTGGGCATTGTACTTCATTCAGTTTCTTATTCTGTAGATATCTATTATGGTTTTGTTTTATGCCAGACACAGTGCTAGAAGCAGGAATACAGTGGCATATAAAGATTTATATTATATCTGACATTATAAATTCATCTTTCTAGTGGACATAATAAATAAAATTAACTGGAAAAATAAACAAAACAATGACAAGGATGGTAGGAACAATCCAAAGAACAGTCTGGAGAAGACTTTTAAGGGACAAGGTTGTGGGAGGAAGGTTAGAAAAGAATGATTTTTTAAAACGAGACCTGAGTTGAAGAAGAGTTTATCCGTGCAAAAAGCAAAAGAAATTAATGCTCCAGGCAGAAAGAACAGTATGTACAAAAGTCCTGAGGTAGGACATAGTTTTATATATTTAAAAAAGAAAATCAGTGTGGCCTAAGTACAGCCCCGAAGGAGAATATAGGAAAACTGGGCTAGAAACATAAATAGGTTCTTGCTGGACTTGCAGGTGATGTTGATGTTAACTGATCTACATATTATGTGCAACAGGGAAGCCAGTAAAAGGTTTAAGTAAATGAGTAGTAATTATCTGTCCTATGTATCACCAGTGATGAAAACTTAAAAATATTAAATGCATGTTTATTTATTCTTCTTTCCTATAAATTATGTTTCTCAGCAAAACTCAGCTACTATAGCTACAGATAATTGGAGAGGGGAAATGTCTTCTCAATATGGAGGACACTAAAAAGGAATCACAACTGGGGAGCCTGGGTGGCACAGTCAGGTGAGACTCTGACTCTTGATTTCAGCTCAGGTCATCATCTCAGGGTCATGAGATCGAGTCCCCAGTCAGGCTCTGTGCTCAGTGCAGAGTCTGCTAAAGACTCTCTCTCCCTCTCCCTCTGCACCCCCCAAATAAATAAATAAATCTAAAAAAAAAATCACAACTAAAATGCATAAGACAGAAGGGAACCTTTCCACTTTTGCTCCTACTGGATTATGAACCGGAGAAGGAGGTAAAAATAAGGGAACCAAGCAGCTAAATGTGCATGAGGAGTGGCTTTTTCTCACCCCAACCCTTCCTCTCCAAGGCAGAAATCCTTCGGAATTACAGAAGAAGTGTGAGACAGTTGGAGGAGAAATCAAACAATAGAAAGGTCATGCCAGGCTTTCAATTCAAATTCTGAGAAGAGACACATCTCATGGTACCCCATGTACCAACATGGTCGATGTGACATTAGTTAACCGCATTAGAGCAAAATGGAGCTTTGTTGTGGTTAATCACCAAGAAGGGCCAAGTTTAGGATCTATATCGGTGAGGGTCCCAGCAGAAACATATGCATTCTCAAAATTAGATGACTGGAGGAGGAAGATTTATTCATAAATGTATCATTACAAAGTTGTGGATTTAGGAGCAGGCTGTTTCCACTGTTAGGCTTGGAGGGTTGAGGAGACGGAGTAGTAACCAGACCCTGGAAGGGGAGTCATATAAGGTCACCTGTCTTGAGTAGAACAATGACCCTGGGAGGAGGGATTAAGGCAGCTCAATGCAGGGAGGGCAGAACTATCTATCACATGACCTCTCTTCTCCCTTTCCTAACCCTTAACAACACTCCCTATTAATGGGAAGCAACCAGAAGCCATAGGGAATAGTAACCCTATGGATCTGCCCTCACTGTCTTGTGTGACAGAAAACAATATAGATTTAGCCTGGCAACCTTACCGAGGAGCTAATGGTGTACATAGAATAAGCTATAGGGTGAACCACTTCACAAAACTAGGAAGTTTTGCTGATGAATTAAATGAGGAAGATGAGGGGAAATAAAAAACCAAAAATGAATTTCAAATTTCTGGCCTAAGTCAATGTTCTCTAGTGCCATTTACTGGGATAGGAGAGATGGGATAGATAATGCAAACAACAGTTATTGTTATTGTGTTTTTTTTTTAATTTTATTTATTTATTTGAGAGACTGAGAGAGAACATGAGCGGGAGGAGGGACAGAGGGAAAAGCAGACTCTCCGTGGACCAATGTGGATCCCTGGACTCTGGGATCGTGTCCTGAGCCAAAGGCAAATGCTTAACCAACAGAGCCACCCGGGTGCCTGCAAACACGGTTTTGAGGAAAAAAATATCAGCTTCCAGGTTGGACATGTTAAATTTGCAGTGTTTTTGTGATACCCACATGGCAATGGTAAGCAGAAGTGAGATAGGGAGCCTGACCGTAAGAGGAGAAATCAGAGCTTCTGGCTGTCACCAGCAAGATAATGGAATTTAGGTGATGGGAATGAGTGAAACCACCTTGAGACACTTCTAAGCACCTCTGGAGTCTGTCATTTGATTCTTAAAACAGCCCTAGGATGCCTATGCTCTGAGCATCAAACTGATTCTGCAGATGGGTAAACTTCAGGTTCTTGCCCAAGGTTGTAGCACATGGTGGAGTCTGTAGCCATCTCTCTGGGTTTCCAAAGCTCAGTTCTTAATCCATGGAATTGGCCCTTCACGTAGTCGCCTTGCTGTTTTAGAGACTACATGCATAGGGTGACCGTTTTCTTCACTCACTTGACCCCATATAGTTTCTATTATTAGCCCTTCACCCACATCCTTGTAAAAACAATTAAGATTAGGATCAATGGCTGTATATAGTCCCTTGGAAATGAATAAAAAGGGCCAAACAGTAAAACTTTATTAAAACAGGAAATTTTCCTTTGCACCAACCATTTTCCAAAAGAGATCAAACAGAGCCAGCATGGTTTGCAAAGAGAATGAATGCCCTCATGGAGCTAACTATTTTCAAATCCTCTCAAGTATGCAAGAAACATCGATTATTTATTAATGATGAACTATTTAAAATTTATCACCTCATTAAAGGAAGATTTTATTACAAACTTTATGATATAACAATTATTTCATGCAGCTTTGGTCGTATTTCTTCTTCCATATAAAATAACTCTTTTTTGTATAGAGTTTATTCCAAAATATTTTGCAACACAGACTTTCCACCATATCCTATTCATCTGAACAAGTGATGGTTTGTTATAATTGGGGATCACCCAGAGAACACTTTGTCAAAAATGATCAGTAAATACTGTTGCTAAACCAGAAATTAAGATAGCTATGTTCTGCATATTTATCCAACATCTAAACAAAATTCAAAATATTCCCTATTAGATATCACTAAAAATTTAAATATTGACTTCCCAAAAATATGTCTTCATACTTTCCTGGTCTGAACCACCTTTTCTAACAAAAGTATGAAAAAATGACAAGGACAACAAGATTGTTCTAGATGCTTCTATATTCAAAAAAACCAACATAAGATAATGACTCTAAATGTTGCTAGTTTTTTCATAAATATCCAAAGATATTTATGAAATATATATATATATTTCATAAATATTTTTCATGAAATATTTCTATTTCCTTGTCTCTTTTTTTTTTTTACAAGTAATGTTAAGTCACCTAAGAACCAGTTGATGTCTATTTTTCATTTTATCTAACAGTGAATTCTTTACTTGGCTGCTATTATTCAGACTCTTTTTGCCTATGATAATGGCTAGCACAGGGAAAAAGAAAGAAATGGAGGACATAATTCAATTTTAGCTAATATTTGTTGAGTACCTGTAATATCCTAGGCACTAAACTATGGGGATTTTATATAACAGCCTCTGAGTCCTCACATTAACTCTTTCAGGTAAACACTATTATTATGCTTGTTTTTGAAGTGAGGAAACTGAGCAAAGCAAGATTAGATCAAGCCTGGAAAACTGGCCTCTAGAACACATGTTCCTAATCCCTATATTATGGAGTTCTGAGTTTGATTTTTTAAAAATATTTATTTATTTATTTATTTGTTTATTTATTTAAGAGAGAGCAAGAAAGCACAAAAGGGGGAGTCAGGCAGAGGGAGAGGGAGAAGCAGGCTCCCCACTAAGCAGGGAGCCCAATGTGGGGCTCAATCCGAGGACTCTGGGATGATGACCTAAGCTGAAGACAGACACTTAACCGACTGAGCCACCCAGGCACCATGAGTTTAATATTGTTTAACCATGTATTAAGTGATTTGAACCAACTCTCTTTATTCAAAAGCAATGCTTGGTAGGCAAACACACCATATGAGAAAGCATTGCCACACTACAATTACATATTTAGAAATAACAAAAACCTAAATTTATATGGAAAATCATCTCTATACTGGAATTCCATATATCAAATTTATAAAACAGTAGTATTAAAATTGCCTTTGAACTCAATGTCAATCCTTCAATTTTTTTTCTAAAAACTTAAAATTTGATGAGCCATGCCACGCAATGTATGCAATATATAAAGTAAAATCTTGCATAAAAATGCATGATCTACACATCTATGTAGAAATGCCATCCCTGGTGTTTTAACTATTTTAATTTTCTCTCAGTTTTCAAAAAAATTCACACTTAAGTACATAGGTACAAGCAACTTTAAGATATGTCAATCTTAAATATATATATCATTAAACGTATACATAGGATCTATATATCTGATATAATGAAT
Organism: Lontra canadensis; assembly: GCF_010015895.1. Classification (NCBI taxonomy): domain Eukaryota; kingdom Metazoa; phylum Chordata; class Mammalia; order Carnivora; family Mustelidae; genus Lontra; species Lontra canadensis. The sequence continues at coordinate 9,554,033 of NW_022631015.1, forward strand.
AACTCTATGATGATTGAAAATGAAAATATGTCATAAAAATAAAAATTCTAAGTCAAATCATAAGTGAGAGTGGAATTATCCTTTGAAGGGCACAACCTTATTAAAATAATTCACTTTAAATAGAGCATTTATAAAAGTACTTAAGACTGAACAGTTAACCCAATAGGCATCAAGCTAAAGACTAATAGGCAAAAATGCCTTGGAAAACTTAAATAGTTTAACTTTATGGATGAAACCCAAAAAAAAATGTCTAGGCACTTTAAACTCTGGATTAATGTTTTTTAAATATCAAAGTGAGAAATGAGGATATACCATGGTTAAAACAAAACAAAACAAAAAAACTTCCAAAAGTATTTCTTCAAATATATGCCAAAAAACAATGAAAGTTGTTTTTCCATTCTACACCATCTTTTATACGAAGCTCAGGGGCGCCAGATACCAGACCCATATAAGAATGGGTTTTCGAGGGTTGCATGGATGGCTTTTCTGATGGGCTGAGTAATATTCCATAGTATCAATGAACCACATCTTCTCTATCCATTCATCTGTTGAAGGACATCTCTGTTCCTTCCACAGTTTGGTTATTGTGGACATTGCTGCTATGAACATTAGGGTGCGTGTGTCCTTTTCTTTGACTAAGTCTGTATCTTTGGAGTAAGTAGTGCAAATACCGAATCACAGGGTAGCTCTATTTTTAACATCTCGAGAAACCTCCATACTGGTTTTCCAGAGTGGCTATATCAGCTTGCATTCCAACCAACACTGTAAGAAGGTCCCCCTTTCTCCACATCCTTGCCAACACTTATTGTTTCCTGTCTTATTAATTTTTGCCATTCTAATGGGTGTAAGTTGGTATCTCATTTGTGGTTTTGATTTGTATTTCCCTGATGGCTAGTGGCACTGAACATTTTTTCATGTATCTGTTAGCCAGTTGCATGTCTTCTTTGTAGAAGTGTCTGTTCATGTCTTCTGCCCATTTCTTGACTAGATTATTTTTTTTTTTGGATGTTAAGTTTGAGAAGTTCTTTATACATCTTGGATACCAACCCTTCATCAGTAATGTCATTAACAAATATCTTCTCCCATTCTGTGGGTTGCTTCCTAGTTTTGTTGACTGTTTCCTTTGCTGTGCAAAAGGTTTTTAACTTGATGAAGTCTCAAAAGTTTATTTTTACTCTCTTTACCCTTGTCTTTATAAACATGTGTTGAAAGAGGTCCCTGTGGTCAAAGTTGAAGAGGTTATTGTCTGTGCTCTCCTCTAGGATTTTGATGGATTCCTGTCTCACATTTAGGTCTTTCGTGCACTTTGAGTTTATCTTTTTAATAACTGCTTTACTGAGTCATGAGGTAAAAAATGTTTCTTATGTTAAATATAAAATCATGCCTTTAAGTGAAAATAAAATAATAAAATAAAACAAAAATCGTATCTTTTGCCTTTCAAATAAAGTGTCTACCAATGACTTAATACCATGAAAACTCTTTCTTCATGTACCTCTTTTATTTTTATTTTTTTGAGAGAGAAATAGAGAGCACAAGCAGGGAGAGAAAGAGAGAATCTTAAGCAGACTCTATGTCCAGCAGAGAGCCTGACACAGGGCTCGATCTCAGAACCCTGAGATTATGACCTGAGCAGAAACCAAGACTCAGACGCTTAGCCACCTGAGCCACCTTGTCTTTTTAGAAGAAGACCTCTAGGGTGACAAAATAATGGCAGTTGGACAAAGAAACTTCTACTTTATGGAAGAATTACAGCTAATAAATTTACACAAAATGGTAATATATAAAGCCATAATTTTGTAATTCTTAATGAAATTATTATTTCAAGCAAGAATTACCAATTGATATATAAAAACACTCAAAAGTGAGTGGTAGATAAGGAAGTGGATATTGTTTGCTACAAAGTAGTATCACACAGATTTTTGTTTGTTTCAAAGGGAAAATAATAGATGAGTCAAGCTATCCATAAACCAATGACTAATTTTAGCACATAAATGATACAATAACCAGATATTACTCATCTCTAGATGTGTCAAAATATGGACTTCCCAATATTGTTTCTAATGTCTTCCAACCAACGATATTCATCTTGAATTCAGTCAGCAGCTTTAGGTCAACTTCCATATTATTAGAAGTACAAGGAATAAGACAATAGGCTAACATCATCAGATGGAAGCAATGTCACACATCTGTCTGCAGAATGTCTACGGTACATCTGAGCCAATCAACATGTCAGGCTTGACTTACAAGACACAAGACAAGATGTACTGCATGGTCCTGATTAGTTCCTGGTTTGGACAAAAATATAGTAAAGGGTATTTTGGGGATAATTGATGTATTTGAGTATACATTGGATATTAAATAAAATTAAGGAATTATTTTGAATTTGATTAACTATGCTGATAGTTTGGAATTGATCTTATTTTTTCATGACATAAGGAAGTTACTTTGTTGGGGGGCCATGCTGGCTCCACATGCCTCTTACAAAATGGACATAATTATTCATTATACGACTGCCCCCTCTTCTAAGACATGTCAATGGAGATGTCCAATGGTTTCTTATTATGAAACTGCCATCAGAAAATGGCCTTTAGTAAGGGACTGGCCACCAGAGTGACCACCCTCAGTGGGCACTGCTAAAATTAGCCAGGAGAACTGGACCCATGAGAGAAAGGTTACATATTTCTGACTTAACCTTTTAAAATATTAAACAATGACTTTTAGGTCAACAGAGTGGAATATTGGGTCAAAGAGTCCCAAACAAATCATGATGATTACCCTAAAAATCAGTATCTTTACTTTTACCCTAATCCCTTAAAGGCTTAATTCCTCTTTTTCATATTTCTCTGAAGTTATACTCTGCTACAGTAGTTCTCTTTATTAAGTTGACCCAAGAGAGGAGTAATTTCACTAGAGAACCAATTAGTGCACTTGAGAATATTTTTTAATGTGAATTTTAAGATAAAAGGATTAGACACCAGAGTTTCCTATGCATGTGATGTATATTTGGTTTCCAATTGACATTTCTTCATAGATGTTATTTTCTTGTGAGAGAGGTGGAAAATTTAGCAGATGTAAAATCATGTCATAGCGGTCACAGCAATATTTTGAAAGCTTTTCATTACCTGAGCAAAGTTGTCTCTGTGAAGCTTTATTGGGCAGTAAAATAGAATGAATAAAAAGAGCTAGGGCACCTGAATGGCTCAGTGGGTTAAGCCTCTGCCTTCGGCTCAGGTCATGATCTCAACGTCCTGAGATCGAGCCCCACATCGGGCTCTCTGCTCAGCAGGGAGTCTGCTTCCCCCTCTCTCTCTGCCTGCCTCTCTGCCTACTTGTGATCTCTCTCTCTCTCTCTCTCTGTGTCAAACAAATAAATAAAATCTTTTAAAAAATAGCTAATAATTTAAGATTGATAATCATAGCTAATAATTTTTTCCTAAACCAAAAAATTTTAAAAAAATAAAAACTTTAACACTTGAGGTTCTTTTTGGAAAACTTCTATGAACCTGTGAGACATCTTTTACATGAAATATATATATATATATATATATATATATATATATATATATATATA
>NW_022631015.1:9557703-9572604 GCF_010015895.1 Lontra canadensis
TTTTTTTTAAGATTTTATTTATTTATTTGAGAGAGAGACAGTGAGAGAAAGCATGAGCGAGGAGAAGGTCAGAGGGAGAAGCAGACTCCCCATGGAGCTGGGAGCCCGATGCGGGACTTGATCCCGGGACTCCAGGATCATGACCCGAGCCAAAGGCAGTCGTCCAACCAACTGAGCCACCCAGGCGTCCCTGAAATGGTTTTAAAACGTGATTTATTCACTGCCATGTGAAAATATTTTTCTTTTTTTAAACAACATTTTAAAACAAGTTTATTGTGATGTAAGTGATATTTAAAAGCCAGCACATGTTTCGTGAGTACAATTAGATGAGTGTGGAAGCTATCACTATAATCAGAATGATAGACACAGCCATCACTTCCAAAAGTTTCCCTGCATCTATCTTTTTTAATGTGTTGTAAAAATGTTTAATACGAGATGCACATTCTTGACAAATTTTAAGTAAACATGCAATCTTATTGACTGTATGCACTATGGTGTATATCAGATTTCTAGAAATAATTCCTTTTGTATAAATGAAATTTTATACCAACTTAATAACTCCTGTAAAAACATTGCAAAATGACCTAGGGGAAACTTTGTGAGGAGTGGGATTTCTTTCCTGTATGCTCTGCCGTCAACCTCATTTCCTCTGGCACACGAAGATAGCTGTGCTCTTTGCTCCTGGAATCTTGCTAATAATTTTACCCTTTATTATAATAAATGCATTAAAAACTTGAGGTATGCTATCAGTTATTTATTGCTTTGGGGTCTTTTTAAAGATTTATTTATTTAATTATTTGAAAGCAAGAGAGAGAGAGAGACAGACACAGAGAAAGAAGTGAGGAGGGGCAGAGGGAGAGACAGTCCTACACAGACTCCGGGCTGTGTGTGGAGCCCCATGCAGGGCTTGATCTCAGGACCCCGAGACCATAACCCTAACCAAAACCAAGAGTCAGATGCTTAACTGACCAGTCCACCCAGGCATCACAGTTCTCTCTTGCTTTGTAATAAATTCCTTAGCATCTGGAAAGGGCAAACTTTGATCATCCTGCTTTGTGAGGGTCAGAAAGCTGGGATTGACCTAGCAGGATGGTTCTGTCTCAGGGCCCCTCACAGACTACAGTGTGACTATTGGCAGGGACTGAGTCAGCTCAGGCAGCTGTGAGGAAGATCTCTTGACCTCACACATGCCTCTGCATGACTGCTTGCTCACAGAGCAGCTGGCTTCCCCTAGTAAGTGATCCAAGAGAGCACCCACACAGAAACCCCTGTCAGAAATGACATGCATCACTTTTCCAGTATTCCATTTATTAGAACTTGTACATGATTCCAACCAATACCTCAGGAGAGGTGATGCACGGCCCAAATCTCAGGAGGTAAGGACCATCAAGATCCTATTCAGAGTCCCTGCCACAGGGAGAAGAGGTTACAAAACCCCCATTTCCTTCCCTACTAAGCACCTCATTCTAAAGCATCATTCCAAGGATAATGCATGATCTGCATAAATCTCCAAAATTTTGTGGAAATTGTGGGACTGTGACAAGAACTGGGGTCCAGTAAAAACTTGTCATAAAAGAACCACATCTTTAAGCATTAAAATCATCTGTTTTTATTTGCATATACTTGACACACCAGGTTACAGTAGTTTCAGGAGCTCGTAGATAGTGATACAAGAAGTTTCTCCATTATGCTGTGCTCAGCACAAGTGTAGCTGCCATCTGTTACCACACAACCCTATTCCTTCATATTCACAAAATCTCAAAGCTGATGACGTAAATTCCAGCACACACTAATTACCTGAGGGATGTGGAGTTAGGAAGTAACGGCAATAGGGGAAAAAAATTACCAAAAAAAATCCACTATAAAAAATTATATTTTCTGAAAGGAAGCTACTCAATACAAATGGCAAAAAATAAAGTGTTTTGAGGAACTTTCTTTAATATTTATAAAGTTTTTCCTCTAGTATTAAATTTATGCGGGGGCTTTCCAAACATATGGATTATTTTTTTGGCATTATATCTGTCTCCCCTTTTGTACTGATGTCATTCATCTTAAGGTTTCCTTAATATTTTATATTACTTTCATTAATAGTTATTTTAAAAAGGAGCTTGATATTCATAGGGAATGAGTAGGCTGACAGTCCAAATTGGGTGGCATGACTATTGAGGGTTTTTTGGTTCTTTTTTTTTTTTTTAATATTTATTTACCCACTTGAGATAGAGAGAAAGAGGGAGAGAGAATCTTAAGCAGACTCCACTCTCGATCATCGACCTGGTCTCAGGGCTCGAACCCAGGACCCTGAGATCACAGCCAGAGCTAAAACCAAGAGTGGGTTCCTCAACCAACTGTGCCACCCAGGCACCCCTCTGTGGAGGGTTTTGTCACAGAACAAGAAGAAGCTTCATTGAGAAGCTTCAAGTATGGAGAGCTTTTAAGTGGAGTAATAGAACTAAAATGTGGGGCAAGATGAACAGAGGAATAAAAACAGATTCCTCAAAATCATAGACAGAGATAATTTATACATTATTTTATAGAACCAGGTAAAATCTTAACAGGACCTTCTGGCAACTATACCAAATAAACAAGAACCACTTTAAATAATGGTGAGAAATTTTACATGAACACACTTACACACACACACACACACAAAATCACATATGTATGTTCTGGTCTTTCAATGTCTTCATCCCACATAAAACGACTTCTACATTTTAGGAGCTTAACAAGCATTCTTTTTTTTTTTTTAAGATTTTATTTATTTATTTAACAGAGAGAGAGAGAGCACAAGCAAGGAAAGCGGCAGGCAGAGGGAGAAGCCAGCTCCCTGCTGTGCAGGGAGCCGGATGTGGGGCTTGATCCCAGGACCCTGGCATCACATCACCTGAGCTGAAGGCAGACGCTTAACCAACTGAGCTACCCAGGAGCCCAACAAGTATTCTTTTTGAACATTAAGTTTACATATATTTTTAGGCTCCTGTTATTTACAGGATATAAGAAAAAGTCCTTATCTATAAGAAAATTATGATTGTTTGCAACAAAATACACTTGAATAATAGTGCAATGTACTATAGACTCAAAAACAGATAAGATGGGAAATTCCTGACTAATAAAGATACTGGATTAATAATAAATGATTAGATAGCTAATATTTTTATTATTTTAATAGCACTTATTGGATCAGCTCTTTAATTATACACAACATTGTGGCAACATTGTATATGAATTAGTATCTCCATCTTATTGAAGCTAATATCCTGAGAGTTTAATTGAGTTGTCTAAGACCACATATGCCTAAGATTTCGAGGCTATTTGAACCCATTACTCTCTCACTCCGAAATCCAAGTCCGTCCACCATCACATGATATGTCCTTCAAAAGTAACTAACAAGGCAGGTAACACCTAGCCTGAGAAGTTATTTAACATCTTTGACCAAGGAAGTAAAATAATCAGTTATACCTTAAGCACTAATCCTAGAATGGATTGGAACGAAGGGAGAAGAGAAACCAGGAAAACACTTAAGATTTTGTTAAAGTGCCTTATGCTTGACACTTGTTACCTCATAGGCGGTGAACTACCTTAATAAGAAGCATTTTGTTAATTGCACAGCTGTTCATCAAGGGAAGGAATTTTTATATTTAAAAAAATGTACTTAAGCCACATTGCGATGTTTTCCTTTAATCACTTGGGAGGGTGGACTGAAAAAAATTAGTTATTTATCTATTTCTATTTTTGTTAAGATTTTTAGAAAAATAGTATCTTCTGAGGTAATTTCTCAGGGGATTCCAAATAGCATAAAACAGGTTCTAGAACAGAATTCATATTCTTTGTTCCTCCACAGCCTGCCCCACCCTTTCTCATTCCTAACATTCTTGCTTCTGCATTTCTAATTCCCTTCATTCATCAATCAGTCCTAAAAAGTTATATATTCATGCAAAAATTATGGTATGGCAAATCATTCCAAGTTTTTACAAGTACCTATGATCACTATACATGCTAACAGAAGAAAATGACATTTTCAGAGAGAAAGGCGAAGGAAGAGAGAGAAGGTAAGGAATAAAACCATCCCCCTGCAAGGAGAGCTGGAAAATGATAGATTTTTGTTTTTAATTATAGACTGGAAATACACATCTTTCACCTTTACACAAAAATGACAGGATGTGTATTAATGTTCCTAGAATATGAGTATTTGCTGGGCACCCACAAGAGCCCTCATGCCCAGTAGGCTGAGGCCAACCCTGCCCATCACAAGTCTGTGACACGCGATCCAAGCTGAGCCAATCAACATGATTTCAGATTGGAGCCCAATAAGGAGGATTCAGGAATCCAGTACAGGGCCTGTAAAGTTCAATCAGATGGAAGTACAGGGCATTTGAAACACTGAGAGAGAAAAAAACCTCCCATATGAATTTTAGCAAATTAAAAACATTATTTTATTTATTCATTCAATTAACAATGACGGCGTCTGTCCGTTGTTTCACAATAAGTGCTAAATAAGGTTGGCATATGAACTTGAGGCAAAATAAACATATTAAAACAGGCCCTGAGAATTATAAAATGTCTTTTGTAACTATAAAAAATTATAAAATTATAAATATATAAAAATTAATTATAAAATTATTAAACATAAGAAATGTCTTTTATAATTATAGATATTATAGATAATATATAATTATAATTTTTATAATTATAATTAGAACCATTAGATGGCTCTAATATTCTGATTTCTCTCCTGACTTAACTGCAGTGAGGTAATTATTAGAGAAGGCATCCACCCAATAAGGAAATAAACTCAAACTCTGCGCAACCGTATGTCCCAATTTGACAGCTCCAGCCATATCTCAAATCTCCTTTCTTTTTTATTTCACCGTAGGTTCCATATATCTACTTTCAGGTTTCACCATTCATTTCATAATAAGAAAATATCTTGTAAAATTTGCTACACTCTTTGGATTCCAAAACAAATTTGACAAACTACCTTTAGTTTCCACTCCTTAATTAGTATATCTCTCCAGGTCATTGAATGAGGTCTCCCTCTGGTTGGTGAAACTTGGGTGCCCCCCATCCCATAAAGTGTTCTCAGAGTTTTCCCTTTTCTTGTCAACCCCCATATTTCTTTAAACTCCGCATACATAAGCATGTGTATTTAAATAATCTAAACTTGAAGGCATTAAAACAAAATAAACATGCAAAATGCACTGCAGTGCCTTCCTTCGATTCTAGTTCTCTATGTGATAATCCCACTTGATCTAGAACCATAGAGTAATAATAACTGGAATGTCTATATTTGTTGTTTTTTTTTCCAGGAATAGTTAATTCAATTTTATTCATCATCCATTGGGGACACTGAGTACATTAACATTTAAAAAACAATTATTCACATTCTCTCACCCCGTGAATCTTGGTTTGTCAAACTGCTGGAAATGTCACGATAGAGATTTTGGCTGAGCAGATTTTCTACTATTCTGCTATATCTCAATATGAGTTTGTTTCATCACTTATTTTTCTCCAGCAACTTGGCTGAGATTGGTTCTATTGCTTCATCGTGTGGGCACCATATCTAGTCCAATTTGGTTCAAATTCCAGTTGGCTGTTGTTAGCTGTGTGACTTTAGGCAAATTACTAAACATCTCTGAGTCTTCGTTTCCTCATCTGTAAACTGTGAGTAGGAATATTTATCCATCTTATAATATTAACAATAAATCACTTAAGAACATAGAGTACTTAGAATAGGTCATAACACCTAATAAATAATAAACAACTATTTCTAATTTAATTATACATCATTACTATTTTATCAGCCATAACACTTGGTAATATTGAGTTCTCTGAAAACATATATTTACACATATAAAAATACTATGTATATGTATAAGCTATATAGGTGGGCTTTTTTGTTTTTGTTACTCTGCTATTTATTTTCCTTCTTCTCATGTGGTAAGATGAGCAGAAGGCTAGAAATGATCTAATCGCAATGCCCACTGAACATGTCATATAATATCTATATATAATATCTATATAATATAACATGTCATATAATATCAATAATCACTAATCACAATGCCTGGTGAACATGTCATCACACTGGTCCACTTCGGCTTTCTAAGCTAGTTCTGATTAAGGAACACAATTCTGTTCAGAGTTTGGCAGGGTCTTCAAATCAGAAAATAACAAAATGTTGAGGGCACAGATCTTAATGAAGACTTTTGATGGAGCATTTGCCTGGCTCTATAAAATTTATGAAATTAATATTCACCAAGCAACAGTTCTTTCCAGAGCTCACTGCCAAGGTCCCAGCCATTTATCCAGAGTAATTAGTGTAGCTTCCTTCCCAAAGCTAATCTTTATCCCATGCCTATAATGGCCTAGGCACTCTACTAAGAGTTTATCTAAATTATCTCATTCATTATTTGATGTTCTAATATAAGCTTCACACCAACTTATGAAGGGGATACTATTATTATTTCTATTTTACGGAACAAAACAAAAAAATGAAGCAAAGAGAGGTCAACTTGCCCAAGGTCAAGTTGAATAGCTGGAATTTGAATCCATTCTGTTCCCCCACCGCCCCCCTCCCCCGAGCCCCCTGTGCCTGTAATCTCATCCACATGCCATGTCTCCAATTTCCCATTCCATGTCATACAATCAAAGAGCTCCACCCAAGGGAGAGTCAGGTGAGTCCAGAATCTAGACCATAAAATAACAATAATAATAAGAACAATAATAGTAATAAATAGCACAATAATAATAATTTACCATTATATAGCACTTTAAATTGTTCAAAAAACACTTTAGATACTGTATCAAATTGGCCTTTTACAACATAATGAAATAAGGACAAGTGCCGTTCCTATTGTTCTGCAGATAAGAACTCTAAGCTATGAAGAGGTCAGACGACTTGCTTAAGATCACGTAAATGGAACACAGTGTAGCAGGATTCCCAGGCAAGTACGTTATTATGTAACTTGATCATTTTTTTTTTTCTCATGTTTTTATCATATCACAGAGAACCCATTTGGCTGGCTTCTAGCTTGAAAACAATAGGCTAAATGTCTTCAGTCGTTTTACCTGAAGATATTATGACTGATTCCCACATATTTTCTTATTTTCCTGATTAATCCACATTTTTCTTCAATCTAAAAATACTAGGGTAGTCTCCCAGAGATGAACCCTCCCCTCCCAGGAACCAAGCCCATGATTACCTCCACTACCGTGGCCTCAGGTAGAGCACTGCAGACGCATAAAATTGGAGCAACAATATCACCCAAGAAAAGAGACCACATAAGAACTAAGGCTCACAATTCACTGCATGTGTGTCTCACAAAACAAAAACAAAAACAAAAACAAAAAAACTCATTACAAAAATCACAAGGCCAATCATGAATCATGATTGTGTTCTGATTACTCTGTTTCACAAATACATCAAATTGCAAAATTTAAAGAGCCATACAAATCAAGTCAGCTGCTACTGTGTTATTGCTGACATAGTCTTGACTTTTCTCTCTGCTCTTATAATTCCCTTCACTTTCCTTACATACATTGCCTCCAGGTGTTGATCTGACCCGGACGGTCCAAACACTTCTGGCAAGTTCTAAAATCAGCAAAACCTCCTCCCGCTGCCTGAACTACATTAATGACGGACTTAAGAGATTTCCTCCTGTCTGTGCTCAACCATCACCATATAACTGTTCTTAAAAAAAAAAAAAAAAGTCTCAAAACTATTTTTCTCTAATACTTTCTTTATTCACTACCTCTTTTGCAAAGGGAACGGAAAACAAAGATGGAAAAATTATTATGTTCTATCATCTTCTGCCCCTCATCACTGCTTTTCTAACTGTTCTTCCCATCTTAAATGATTTCCTTCCAATCAAAGAAAAACATCTTTAATAAATAATGAATAAGCCAACCCTCAGGCTTCAGTATGTCATAACCAGTTTCTGGGTTAGTATGTCATAACCTGGGGTTGAATTAATACCCTTTTCTTTCTACTTTTTTGAACTTTTATGGTATACCAGAAAATTTACGAGATGCTGAGCTACTAAGTAGAAAAGGCAAAGTTCCCCTTTTAGAAGTGTATCATTTATAGGAATCTAATCTATAAGTAAACCAATAATGAGTTGCTAGGATGGAGATTTCTCATTAGAACCACCTAGTTTCTTGTGAAAAGTCAGCAAGGTAAATATCTCAGAAAAAAAAGGAACAACATGTCAGTGGCAAAGAAGCGTACTTCTGAAACTATAAAAGATTTGATCATTGCTAGAGTATGAAAGGCTAAGGACAGAAAAGTAGGAGGTCAAGCTGGAAATTTGACAAGGATCTGAGAACAAAAGATGTTGAATACATTTCAATGTAATTTTGAGTTTTACCTTTCATTCTTTCAAAACTATTGAGTGTCTCTGATGTGCTAGGCATTCTAGATGAAAGGGAAACAATTGCTGGCTTCAAACGAGGGAAAATCTAATCAGCTTGTCATTTTAGAAAGACTCTCTGGCAGCAGTGTGGAGGGCTGACCACAACACAAGAGACAGGTAAAGAAGGTATAGCCACAGGGAGGATGAAGGTGCTATAGCTTTTGAGATGTGGCAACATGGCGGGAAGGGAGGAACAAGATTAGAGAAATGTATGAGAGGTGAATGAATAATACCTGAGGTTGATTCGATTAAAAAGGAGGAGGATGACTCCCAGATTCCTAGTTGGGAAAACCACATAGAGGATGGTTTAATTTTCAATAAGATAGAGAATTCAAGAAGAGGAGGTTTGAGATGGGAAGGGAAATAGAAGTGGGGCATTCAATGATCATTTTGGTTTTCGGTTTTGGTTTTTGAGAGAGAGTGTGTGTACGTGTAAGAAGAGGGAGGGGCCAGGTGCCTGGGTGGCTCAGTGGGTTAAAGCCTCTGCCTTTGTTTCAGGTCAGGATCTCAGGGTCCTGGAATAGAGCCCCGTATTGGGCTCTCTGCTCAGCAAGGACCTTGCTTCCCCCTCTCTCTCTGCCTGCCTCTACTTTTGATCTCTTTGTCTGTCAAATAAATAAATAAAATCTTAAAAAAAAAAAAAAAGGAAGAGGGAGGGGCAAAGGGAGAGAAAGAGAGAGAGAGAGAATCTCAAGAAGATACTATGCTGAGCACGAAGCCAGAGGCGGGACTTGATCTCATGACTTGAGATCATGACCCGAGGTGAAATCAAGAGTCAGTTGCTTCAGACACTGAATCACCTAGGCACCCCTGGTGATTGGCCTTGAAGTTTAAAATACAGTTTTGGAAAGCAGGATGGAGAAGTGGGTTGGAGATATAAATTGAGTCCTCAGTGAAAAGTTAAAGCTGATAGGCATGGGTGGGATGACCCACAGGAAATGTGCAGAGCATGCGAAGAATTGGTTAGAAGAGTTCTGGAGTTCTAGAAAAACAACATGTTAAAAATACACTGAAGGGGCGCCTGGGTGACTCAGCGGGTTAAAGCCTCTGCCTTTGGCTCTGGTCGTGATCCCGGGGTCCTGTGATCAGGCCCCGAGTCGGGCTCTCTGTTCAGCGGGGAGCCTACTTCCTCCTCTCTCTCTGCCTGCCTAAATGCCTACTTGTGATTTCTCTCTGTCAAATAAATAAATAAAATCTTTTAAAAAAAATACACTGAAAAAAAGGAGGACTTTTCAGGGTATAAAAATCAAGCAACAACAGAGTTTCAAAAAGGTGAAATGCTTCTAACATTTTGAATGCAATAAGTCAAAATAAAACACAAATGAAACAGTGGTTGAATTGGAAGTCACAGAAACAGGAAGAGTGTCTGTCGTTAGAAACCAAATATCAGCAAGTTGAGAGAACACGAAGAAGGAAAAGAAGCAGAGAAGACAAGGGGAAGTTTTTCTTTCTAGTTTGGGGGTGAGGAGAATAAATATTGATGGCCACAGGGGAAAAAAGGAAGAGTTGTCATTCTGTTTATTTGTTTTTAAGAGGCCAAAGCCTTATCCATTAGCCAACTGGGGCTTTCTTGTTTGTTTGTTTTTAAACTGAGGATGATTTAAAATAATAATTTGATAAAGAGAAAAATCAAAGGACGTGTTTAAAGTTACAAGAGAGACTTTTGCTTCCACTTTAAGACATAAAAAGTCTCAAGAGAATGTCTCTCCCTGAAGAAAAAGTAGCATAATCTACAAAACAATAGGTTTTTTTAAAAGCTTATTTGGAGGTGAGGTCACAAAGAAACATGCTTAAATGAAACCTAGAAAATTATTATTCTCTCCTAGATGAAGAATCCCGTAGCTGCTTTTATCCTAACAGACCAGTGGTATGAGGTAGAAGCTGCCACAGACATGGGGGGGAAAAACACAACTATTTTCCTAATTTTATCAAGCCAGGACGGGGGCAGCATGAAGGTTTAGAAGCCCTTGGAGTTTCAAACAAACAAACAAATTGTACTTCCTCCCACGGATTCTTTTCCATGGGTCCTCACTGAGCACTGGTAAGAAAGATCAGCAGCAGGACAAGAGAACAGACAGAAATTTCCTGTGCCCAAAGCATAAGACACAAAAGCTACAGAACACTGAAGGCAGAGCAGGAGACTGAGAGAAGTCAACAATGATTCCAGCCCCTTCATGGAGTCGTCAGAGGAGGGACAGAAATGCTAAAAGACTACTTCCCCCACATTGCAAGTACACAGAGATTGTTGACAGGTAGTTGGGGGCAGGGAAATCGAGACAAAAACTCTAGCACTCAGATCAAAAGTCCCACTTAAAGGAAGGCTCAATTTTATCATCATATAATTTGAGCACTGTGGTGAGCTAATCTACCCAATGCAAGTACACAACCCAGACCGCCTGACTGACTGCTTGCAGACGGAGTCAGCTCCAACACTCATAACATGACAGAAGGAACATGCCTTATCTTGGCAGAAATATTATTTATTTTAGTATCTCTCTCTCTCTCTTTTTTTAACAGAATTCCATCATTCAATTAAAAAAAAAAAAAGACAAGACACAAAGAAGCAGGAGAACATGACCTATTATCAAGACAAGAAGCAGTCAGTGGAACCGTACCAGAGATTGATGAGATGCCGAAATGATTAGGTGGGGACCTGTACGAGAAGGTTAAAAAATAGGTTAAAGAGTCCTGTTAAAAAAGATGAAAAGTTTCATGAGCAGGTGATGAAGACTACAAAAAGTCAAGAGAACATTTAAAAAATAAGGAAAAGGGGCTCCTGGGTAGCTCAGTCAGTTAAGCTTCCAACTCTTGATTTTGGCTCAGATCGTAATCTCAGGGTCATGAGATCAAGCCCCGTGTGGGGCTCTGTGCTGGGCATGAAACCTGCTTAAGATTCTCTCTCTCTCTCTCTCTCGGCGGTGCCTGGGTGGCTCAGTGGGTTAAAGCCTCTGCCTTTGGCTCAGGATGATCCCAGGGTCCTGGGATCAAGCCCTGCATCGGGCTCTCTGCTCAGCAGGGAACCTGCTTCCTTTCCTCTCTTTCTGCCTGCCTCTCTGCCTACTTGTGATCTCTGTCAAATAAATAAATAAAATCTTAAAAAAAAAAAAGATTCTCTCTCTCTCTCTCCCTTTAGCCCTTCCCTCCTCTCTAAAAATAAATAACTAAGATATCAAGGATCGAAAACTCTTTCAGTGAACTCAGCAGACTGAATGGTGCTGAGGGGAAAAATGAGTAAAACTAAAGACAGGTTAATATAAATGTAAATTCAAGGAGAAAAACAAATTTCACATACATAAAGTCAACATCCAAGATCTATGAAATATTATCTTGTAATCTAACATACAAAGAGTCCCAGAAAAACAAGGGAGAAAGAACAGGGCACTGAAGAAATATTTGAAGAGGTAATGGCTGAAGCTTTTAATAATTAATAAAGAACCAAAACCACAGACCCAAGAAATTCAGCAAACTTCACCCAGTAAACATACAAAGAAAATCAAACCTAAGGATCATCAGAATCAAAACAGTGAAAATCAGATGAAGAGAAAAATCTTGGAAGTCCCCAGATGAAATGACATATGGTTGATTCTTATCATTTGTGGTAGTTATGTTCAGCAAAGTCACTGCACACACTGAATTAGCGAATACTGAACCATTGTTTCCAGGGAATATATGGGGTTAGGTGTCTGTGAGCCTCTGATCACATTTCATCGAAGAAACACTACCTATTACATATAGTCATTGCCGACATCCACATAAAACAAGCCTGTCTCATTACACAAACTTCCTTTACCACATAACCTTTCCTCATATAAAACTTAGCTGGTATTTCTAGAATTCTTCCACAGCCTCCTGATCTCCAGAACCTGACTTTATGGCAAGTTGAACATTTTTCACATTGCATCACCGTTCAAGACACCAAAGTAGGTCAGCACTAACTGAGGTAGGTTTTACACATTCCTTGAACCTAGGAAACATGACAGCAAATTTATCTGGTTTTCTTGTCTCAGAAAAATACTGCCCATTATGCTTTAACGTTGGTTGTCATCTCATGAATCCACAAATTTAGCCACTTTTCCATCTTTTCCATAGCTTCATTACCCAGTATAGAAGTCACTTTAGCACTCTCTGGAGCAGCCTCACGCAGAGTAGGTGAATTTCCTCTTCCTTTTTCTAGATGTACTGTATTTTGGACTCATTCATATTCAACTTACAGTCAATGGCACTACAACTCACCTGTGAATGAAACTTACCAAAACATATAATTTCTCCATAAGGCACATCACAGCCTTCTTGTGCTTAGGAAGACTAGAGAGATTTAACTACAGGTGGGGACCATTTGAAATCACCAAAAAAAAAGGGAAAGAAATGCAAAAAATGTGACCTTAAATAATCTACAGAAAGTACCCTTGTTTAAATGTGAGAGCTGGAAGAAGAAAGTAGGGTGTTGCCTTGTCCAACCATAGCTAAAAACTTGCACGTCAGGCAACTCAAATTTTTCATCACTCTGCCCATGTTCATGAGTTACAACAAAAGTGCCATAATGATTGATTTGTAAGTTACAAATAAATTTTACCAAGTAAGTGAATTTGCAAATCAGGAATCTGTGAATAATGACAATTACCTGGATTTCATATATGGAAACAACAGTAAGAATGAAGGCCAATTTCACAAATGAGACAATGGAGGAATAGCATACTTTAAGTGCTGTCAGAAAAGCCATCAGGCTAGAAGTCTATATGCAACGAAAATATCCTTCAAAGTGAAAGCAAAATAGAGATATTTTCAACCAGATGAAAATGAAAAAAATTCACTTACAGCAGCCCTGCACCATAAAAGTTATTAAAAGAAGTTACTTATATGACTAGAAATACCAGATGGAAATCCAGTTTTGCAGGAGAGAATACAAAGACACCAGAAATAATAATATGGTGGTAAATATAAAAGATCTTTATATTACCATTTATAGTTTTAAAGATATATGTGTCTTTCCATTTCTTAAAGACCCTATTAACTTTTTGAAGCAAAATTATAATTGTAACAATGCTTTGGAGGTTATAGCCTTTGTAGAAATAAAATATGTAAGACCAGGAGCACAAAGCATGAGAGGTTAACAATTGGAAATATACTATTGTGAAGTTCCTAAATGTTCTGTGAAACAGTGAAATATTTTTAAAGACAGACTGTGATAAGTTAGAGATGCATTCTGTAATCTCTAGAACATCATTAGAGAAAAAAAAGAAAACTAAGAAGGAGTGTTTAAAACAACAGAATAGATAAAACAGATCCATCACAAACAAACAAACAAACAAAAAAACCTCCAAAAAAGCAAGAACAGAAGAACAAAGAGATAACAGAAGAACAAAGAGAAACAGAAAAACAAAGAGCAAACAAGATAAAAAGAAATCAAATAACAAGATAATGTGTTTAAACTCATATATATTAGTGATTTCATTAAATGTAAATAGTCTAAATATCCTTATACAAAGACAGAGCTGGTTATACTAAATAAAATACCAAGACCAAAGTATATGTTGTTAACATGAAAAATACATCTGAAAATTTTGTAAGGAATGAAAAAATTAACCCTGCAAATGCTATGGAAAGAATCAGATATATAATATATAATAAAAAGGAGTCCGAGGTATAATATATAATACAAGCAGATGTGGCTATATGTCCATCAGGCAAAGCAACTCCAGATGAAGAGTATGACCAGAGCCAAAGAGGAGTATTTTGAAATGATTAAAAGGAAAAAATAATAATCTTAAAGGTGCAGGTATGTGATAATAAAGCTTCTAAATATATGACAGGACTAAAGGAGAGAGATACAAATCCATAATCTTACTTGGAGAATTTAATGCTTTTCAATAACTCATGGAAGAAGACACACACACATAAACCAGTAAAAATGTAGAAAATGTTAACAGTGCTACTGAACAACTTGACCTAATTGACATTTATAGAACATTACACAGAACAGTGTAACATGTAGTCTTCCCAAGTGCAGGTGGAACATTCAATAAGATAGACCATATGCTGGGCCTCAAAATAAGTTGCAATAAATTTCAAAGGATGAACATAATACAGAATTTTTTCTCTGATCACAACTATATTAAATTAGCAATCAACCACAATACCTAGAAAAATTTCCCAAATACTTGGAAATTAAATAGCATGCTTCTAAAGTACCCAAAGGTTAAATGGGAAGTTGCAAAATATGTTAAAATTGTAGAATAAAATAAATTTCAAAATACATATAAGTAAGTAGGGGTGCCTGGGTGGCTCAGTGGGTTAAAGCCTCTGCCTTTGGCTCAGGTCATGATCTCAGGTCCTGGGATCAAGCCCCGCATTGGGCTCTCTGCTCAGCAGGGAGCCTGCTTCCCTTCTCTCTCTGCCTGCTTCTCTGCCTGCTTGTTATCTCTGTCAAATAAATAAATAAAATCTCTAAATATATATATATATATATATATATATATATATATATATATATATA
>NW_022631015.1:9572704-9612704 GCF_010015895.1 Lontra canadensis
ATATATATATATACACACACACACTTATATGTATAATATGGCCAAATCAGTGGAAGGTAACAAAAAAGTACTTCAAAGAAAATTTATAGCTTTTAAATTCTACATTGTGAGAGAGAGGTCTGAAGTATAAAATCAATGATGCATGCTTTCATCTTAAGCCTTTAAAAAACGTTTAAAATTGAATTAACCCCAAAGAAAGCAAATGGTAGTGTAATAAAGAGTCTCGTTCTTTTTTTTGATGTTTGACTGTTGCACTTTCCAGCCTCTCCACTCTTACCCTACCGCACTGGAAGACAAATTATTAACAAAGCATAGGTATTCTCTCCCTTGGTGTCGGTGGCAAGTTCACACCATGCTAGTTCATATTGCGTCCAAGGTCTTCACCCTGCCCCTCCCCCAACCTAACCACAGTAAAAGCCAGGATCTCCTCTCCATGACCTCTCAAGCCATTCTTACGTCCACTTGTGAACCTGTCTTTATCTTCCCAGAAAACCTCATTATATGAGTAATAAACATTTTCATACCCTCTCAGTGTGTATTTGTGAAACTATCAATCTCAACATCTGATGTAAATTTGGGGTGGAGTGAGGGGGGTCCATTGCACACCCGTGGGGTAATACAATAGGGAATAATGGAGACAAGGGAAGAAATCAATGAAATAGAAGACAAATAATAGCCAAGACCCAAAAGATAAACAAAATTAGTTCTTTTATTTTTTTTAAGACTTTATTTGAGAGAGAGAGAGAAAGAGCCAGATAGTGAAAAAGAACAGGAGTGGGGAGGAGAGGGAGAAGCAGGCTCCCCACTGAGCAGGGAGCCCAATGTGGGGCTTGATCCCAGGACCCTAGGATCATGACCCGAGCTGAAGACAGACACTTAACCCACTGAGCCACCCAGGCACTCCGACAAAATTAGTTCTTGAGAAGATTATGAAGATGAGGGAAATAGAATAACTACTGGGTTAGAATGGTATATGAGGAAAATGGAGAATCTGAAAAGTAGTGGAGAGCTTTGACCCAGAGCAAAGAAAAAGGAAGTGGCCTTAGGATCAGGGATGCTTCTTTCACTGAGGAAGCTTCTTTGACTTGCCTTTTTCTCTATGAATGCCTTACAATATAATATACACATTGAGTCAAAATGATTTTAAGCAAGTCACACAGTGCTTTGTATACGTAATCCTGCTATTTTAATCAATGTTTTTAACCATGGAATGCATGGAGGGAGTTGAGCTCCCTGCCATCCCACCAACCACTGTCAACGCAACCTTTGAGAATTGCCTGGAAGGCTTTTCAAACTGTGCTTTCCTACTAATTTTTATTTGTTACTCTGCCACCTCCTACACTGACGAGGCCCTCTCCCTGGGTAAGTACTAACGCAGAGGGTGAGTCTCTGTCAGCAGCGCTAAAAATCAGTTCCTTTATGATTGTTCCATGGAAAAGTTTGAACACCATTTCCTAGCAAGAATTATAGGGCTGAGCTCCTCAGAGCACCACCTGAGGACCATGTGCAGCAGATTCATCCTGAGGATCTGCTTAAAATATGGATTCCTGGTCATACCCCAAACCCAACAAAGAGCCCACACCTCAACATGTGGCCCAGGTGGCCTTCCCACTCATAAAAATTGTAGAAATATCAATGTCGAGTATAATTAAACCAGAAAGAAGAAAATCCTCAACCTTACATGAATTTGGGGTTACCTGCTATCTTTTTTGTGATGACTGCTCTTAAATGTAAGGTAGCATCACTAGCATTTTAGAACTAAAGAGAAACTTACAATCACATTTCCTGGAATTATATAAATACGAAAACCAAGACCCAGATGGCTTGACTGTTTTATCCAAGTAATACAGAGTGAGGCTGAGCTTCAGGACCCAGAACTCACATCTCCTACCCATAGAAGGTTAATTCCCATCAACTACAATTATAATATTTTATTTGTGATCTTAGGCTGCCACAAATAATGGACTTGAAACAGAATGGAAACTTAATGAATGAAAGGACTGAAAAATAAAAGTCTCTTCATGCAATTGTAGACCATCAAGCACTGCTGGAAATCACATGGTCCATCAGAAGAGACATTTGGATAGCTTAAAGCTTAAAGTTCGTGCCTTCTGAAAAGGCATGAACTTCTATGCATTCACATTCCAACTGTTACCTAATAGAGCACATGGAGGGCTTTAACCCTTGGGCTGCTTGCCATATTTTTATCTTCATCTTCAGTCTTTCTAACAAAGGAATGTATAGGACATTACCATTAGAGTCATTTGCTCTACCTGGGGGCTATTTACTCTATTTGATTCATTTTTTAAAATATTGTTACATCCAAAGGCCAAAAAAAAAAAAAAATCTGATGAAGGCTTGTTTCAGGCTTGCTTATGTGATTTTGTACAAGTTAAATTAGTTAAGCAGAAATTATGCTGGCTAAAATGGATCTCTTGGTCTCTAAATCAATAGTAGAAAATTGTTTCTTAAAAATAATTTGAAGGGCATGCTGCTCAAATATATTTTAGCCAATCTATCAAACCTGAGGCTTGATGTTAATGACCCTAAGGGAAAGCCATGAGGAATGAAAGAATCCACAGATACAAAGATTGGAAAGAACATTCATGAGCACCTTCTTATACCGAAGTGCTACAGTATCCACCTCAAAGAATAAAATGAAAGAAATTCTGAGGAGTCAAGAGTAAAGGGATATCTGGGAATTTTAGGTAAAAAAGAATGAGGAGAGAATAGCAAGATCTCAACTTCAATTTCTTCACCTGAAACATCGAGATCATCACACCTGCTTCCCATGGTTTTGTACAAAACAAAACAAAATTAAAAAAACAAATTAGGGCACGAAAATTCCTGCCCCAAAGCATGGCACCTTAATCTAATAAATCAACATGAGCCAATCTAACATTTTTTAAAATTTACATATGGAGACACCTGGGTGCCTCAATCTGTTAAGTGTCTGACTCCTGGTTTCAGCTCAGTTCATGATCTCGGGTTTGTGAGATGAGCCCTGCACTGAGCTGTACACTCAGCATGGAATCTGCTTGGGAGTCTGTCTCTTCCTCTCCATATGCCCCTCCCCATTCTTGTGTGGGCGCTCTCTCTCTCTCTCTCTTTCAAATAAATAAATAAATTTTGTTTAAAAATTAACATATGGTAACTGGATAAGTTTATTTTTACTTTTAATTATGAACAATATCAAAATATGTAAAAGTAGAATTAATTATATAATGAATTCATCATATCCCTATTACCTAGATTTACTAATGATTAATTTTTGCCATATTTGTCACATTTATACACACACACATATATTTATACACACTCACACACAAGAACACTGAAAATTTTTTAAAGTAAATGAAAAACATTTCAACATTTCCCCATTAAATATTTCAGCATCCATCTCCTAAAAAGGTACATTTTCTTCATAACCCTACCATTATGACACATTATAAAACTAGCACTGATTTTTTTTATAATAGACTTTTTTTAAGAGCAGTTTTAGGTTTGCAGTACAAATGAGCAGAAAATAGAGAGAGTTCCCACATTGCCTTGTCCCACATATTCACAGCCTTCCCCATCAACATCTCACACCAGAGTGGTGTATTTGTTAAAATCAACAAATTGGCTTGACTTATTTCACTCAGCATAATCTCTTCTAATCCTGTCCATGTTGATACAAAAGTTGGGTATTCATCCTTTCTGATGAAGGCATAATACTCCATTGCATATATTACGACCATAACTTCTTTATCCATTCTTCTGTCAAAGGGCATCTTGGTTCTTTCCACAATTAAGCAACTGTGGCCATTGCTGCTATGAACATTGGAGTACAGACAGCCCTTCTTTTGACTACATCCGTATTTTGGGGATAAATACCCAATAGTGCAATTGCAGAGTCATAAGGTAGCTCTATTTTTAATTTCTTAAGGAATCTCCACACTGTTTTCCAAGGTGGATGCACCAACTTGCATTCCCACCAACAGTGTAAGAGGGTTCCCCTTTCTCCACATCCTCTCCAACATTTGTTGTTTACTGTCTTGTTGATTTTAGCCATTCTAACTGATGAAAGGTAGTATCTCAATATGGTTTTGATTTGAATCTCCCTGATGGCTAATGAATGATGAACATTTTTTCATGTGTATGTTAGCCACTTGTATGTCTTCTTTGGAGAAGTGTCTGTTCGTGTCTTCTGCCCATAAGTCAAGCAGAGAGAGTCAATTATCATATGGTTTCACATACTTGTGGAGCATAAGGAATAACACGGAGGACATTGGAAGATGGAGAGAAGTGAGTTGGGGGAAATCAGAGGGGGAGACAAACCGTGAGAGACTGTGGACTCTGAGAAAGAAAAGAGGGTTTTGGAGGGGAGGGGTGGGGGATTGGGTGAGGCTGGTGATGGGTATTGTGGAGGGCTAGTATTGTACGGAGCATTGGGTGTGGTGCATAAACAATGAATTTTGGAACACTGAAAAAAAATTAAATTAAATTAAAAATAAATAAATAAATAAATAAATAAATAAATAAAAGCAACGAATCTACATTGCCATACCATTATCACACAATGTCTATAGTTTACATTAAGATTCTTGGTGTTACACATTCTGTGGATTTTGACAAACTGTGAAGTCATATGTATCTACCATTACAGAATGGTTTCACTCCCTAAAAATTCTCTGTGCTCTGCCTATTTGTCCTTCCCTCCCACCTAATACCTGATCTTATTATTGCCTCCCAATTTTACTTTTTCCAGAATATCATATAGTTGAATCGTTAAGCAGCCTCTTCAGACTGGCTTCTTTCACTTAGTAATATGCGTATAAGTTTTCTTTACGTTTTTTCAGAGTGTGAAGCTCATTTCTTTCCAGTACCAAACAATATCTTGTTGTCAGGATGTACCATGGTTTATTTATCCATTTACATATTAAAGGACATCTTGGTTGTTTCCACGTTTAAGTAATTATGAATAAAGCTGCTACAAATGTCTGTATGTAAGTTTTTGTGAAAATACACATTTTCAACTCATTTGGGTAAATACTGAAAAGTGTTATTATTAGATCATGCAGTGAGAATATGCTTAGTTTTTTAAGAAACTGCTAAACTGTCTTCCAAATTGGTTATACCATTTTGCACTCCCACTAGCAATGAATGAAGAGTTCCCATTCCTCCATAACCTCACCAGTGTTTCGTCTTGTCACTGTTTTGAATTTTGGCCAAATAGGCAGGTAATGGTATCTTGTTTTTTTAAATTTGCATGACATTTAGCATCTTTTAATATGCTTATCATGACATTCATTTTCTTATTGTTGAGTTTTAAGAGTTCTTTACGTTTATCAAATAACAGTCCTTTTCCAGATATATCTTTGGAAATATTTTCTCCCATTCTGTGGCTTGTCTCTTCAGTTTCTTAATACTGTCTTTCACAGACTAGAAGTTTTTAATCAAGTTCTGCTTAAAAATTATTTCTTTCCTGGATCATGCCTTTGGTGTTGTATCTGAAAAGTTATCACCATTCCTAACGTCATCTAAAATGTCGCTAATATTATCTTCTAGAAATTTTGTGGTTTTGTATTTTACATTTATGTCTATGATCAATTTTGAGTCAACTTTTGTGAAAAGTGTAGTTTGTGTCCAGGTTCTATTTTGTTTTGGGATTTTGTTTGTTTTTGGCATGTGGATGTCCAGTTGTTCCAGCACCATTTGTAGAAAAGACTTTCTTTTCTCCATTGCATTTTTTACTCTTCTATCAAAATTCGGTTGACTATTATCTGTGTTAGTCTATTTCTGGTTTCCTTATTATGTTACATTGATCTTTCTTATACCAATTCCACACTCTCTTGATTACTGCAACAGCTAACCTTTTTCATATCTTCTAACATCCTGTCTATATCCCAATTTCCTTGATTATCCCAGCAACATCCCTGGGGGGGAGGTGGAGAACAATGCTTTTTTTGGAGATAGTTCTTTTGTGAGAAAATTTTAAGAATCTAAGAACAAAAACAGACAATGGAAGAATGTCCGTAAAGTCCAAAACTTTCTGGAAAATACATCCTTTTTTATAACTGAGACATAAAGATAGAAAAATCCACTCTACCACAGAGAAAGATCTCACTGAAATAAATGTGCCACTCCAGAGATAATTATTTCTAAAAGCAATTCAATCCGAATGAAGGGTAGCCAAGATTTTTCTCTACTAATTTTGCAACTTATCATCAATTAAATCTGAAATTCTACCTCATAGCTTAAAGGTCTTATCATCTCATATATGACTAGTACATTACAAATTTATATGTAGAGTAGGAATTTATGTTCTTAGCAACATGCCTTTTTTCAAATAATAACATCTCAAGGGTTTCTGCAGGAATGAAATGAGTTCATATACATTATGACCAATGCCTGTCACATAGTAAGTGCCACAAAAGTATTATCAATGATTATATGATAGAATAAAATCTTTAAAGTGTATATGAATCTTCTAGAAGGTCTGTGTTATAATCTAGTATCACAGAGATTTTGAGACGGTAAGTATGTGTTCGTTCTCAGGAATGTGCATTCTAATTAGTACCTCAGGTTTCCTGAGATAAGGCAATAGATCGCATTTTAAAAACAGTATTATTGAGTTTTAGCAAGACATAAGGATGAGAGAGAATTGGTATGTCATAAAAATAAAGTGGATAGTATGAGAAAAGGAAAGACTCAGCAAAATAACAAGAAAATCAACGGACAATCTAGAGGGTCTGCTATGTATAAAACTGTGATAGAAAATGGGGCATGGGGACAAAGACATAAAATACAAACTCTTCTGTGTGTGTGTGCATGTGTGCATGTGTGTGTGTGTGTGTGTGCGTGCAAATAAGGTAATGCCTGTTCTTAGAGACTCTGCCACTCACCCACATGTCCCAAGACACAAGCTTTTGAAAATTCACGTAACTGCAACAGAGCAAAGGGGCAGTTTAAAAATAATCACAGAGAAGAGAAATTTCATTCTCCCCATAAACCACACAGAGAAGTGATTTTTAAGACAAATTTTAAAGAAAATCTGATTTGCCATCTTTTTTTTTTTTTTAAAGATTTTATTTATTTATTTGACAGAGAGCGCAAGTAGGCAGAGAGGCAGGCAGAGAGAGAAGGGGAAGCAGGCTCCTTGTGGAGCAGAGAGCCCGATGCGGAGTTCGATCCCAAGACCTGAGCCCAAGGCAGAGGCTTAACCCACTAAGCCACCCAGGCGCCCCTGATTTGCCATCTTTTGAGTGTCATTTCCAATTGTAACCGAGAAGTCACCTTTGGAAAAATAATAATAATGATGATGATGATGATGCAAGGTCTATACCCTTGACCTTCATTCAGATAAGTATTGCAATGAAGCAGAATACAATGTATCTTTTCATGTTTTTTAAAATCAATGAATGAAATAGATTAATATTCTATGGACTAAACATATGCAGATATGGAGATGGAGATTTATGTATGTAATTGTTTTCTTCCTTTTTTTTCTATCAGTAATTAATTTGCATATTTCATAGAAAACGTACATACACTATTTCTCCATATAGAAGAAACAGAAACACAGAGAAGACTCAAGGAAATGCCCCAATATTAAGTGATCTAAATGGGAACCCGTGGAGGGTTCCTCATTACTAATAGAAGAAATGATTCAAGTAAAAGCAAAATAAAAAATATGCTTTTAAAAGCCATATTATTTCTGAGCATTATGGAAAGTTTCTCAGCAATCTCTGAGAAGCTGCTGGCTTCTGTTGAGCACTGTTTGTTCTCATTGTCTCTGACTTATAGATCGTATCCCTGATACTGTCACCAAATCATTGAATGATCTTGGGATAGTTTCTTGCAAAACTTGGTTTCTCTGTTTACGAAATGAGAGTAGTAATCCTTGACACCCTCGTGCTTCACTGAGGTATTTCAAAAATTAATGAGTCACAAAGGCTTTGAGCTGTTCTGATCAAAGGTGCTGTGTATAACTACAAAGAATTGTTATTATTTACCAGTAGCCCCTTTTTATTGTGCCACTAATGAGCATTGTGGTCAGCAATAACTTATTAGGGGGGAAAGAGAGGTGAAAGTTAAAAAGGCTGTTTCTCTCCATATTCAGATATAATTCTTGTTAATATTAATTGGTGTTAGGCAGACATATTGAAAAATGGGCTTCCTGTAGTCTAACAGTTCCTGTTGGGAAGTCTTTGTAAATTACTTACCCAATATTGTGGGGTTAGAGGATTGTGCATACTGGGACTTTTTCTTGGATGTGTGTAAATTCTACAGAGAACTCATGTTTCAACCGACTTGGTACATAGGACTCAGCATCAAAACTTCTCATTAAGATGATTTTCTTATATATCCTTTTTTTTTTATTTTAATGATCCTCAAGCAATTTCATTGATAATTATCTTTCTCTCTCTCCACACACACACACACACACACACACACACACACATACACACACACACTTTTTTTTTGCATCTCACTTTTTTTTGGAAATGAGGTCATTCAAATTTTCACTTCAAGAAGCTAAGAGTCAAATAGTTGGGTTTTGCTGGAAATTTTCAACCCCAGGATTATACATGTGTTTTCTGTTTTTTCTCAAACCATGCTCCACTGTACCATACATTCTATATTCTAAAACATTAAATGCTCATAGTGAGCAACTGAACTGGCAAAAAATGGTACACATTCAGCCATGTTTGAAAAGATTTCATCCTTTCCAAATTGATAGATGGCACAGAATCGTGGTGGTACAAATCAGATTTCATATGATTGAAGAAAAGTTTCTAAACATTAACCATAAAGTAGGTAATTTTATTTTATTTTGTCTCTCCTAAAAGTGCATGTCAAAAATCTTCTTCCAGGAATATTTAGAAGCACTTTGGGTCCCTGATAGGCAAGAAGGAGTGCAACTTCTCAGAGCCTTGGCAGTCCACCTGTCTCTGAACAGCCTTCTTTCTCAGCCTGAGGGCTCTCTGCCATGCAAAGCTCTATCCTAAAATAAACAAAGCACTCAGCCACTAGAAGCACTTCAGCTGAAACGTCTGTGAAACAAGTACATTCTTCAGGACTCAGGGCAAATGAATTTTTCATGAGCTAAGATCTATGCAGAGAAGTTTTCATGAAAACTTAGTATTTTTTTAAGGAAGAGTTCTACAGACTGAATTGTGTTCCAGCAAAATTCATATGTTTAAACCTTAATCCCCAAGGTGACTGTAGTGGAGATGGGGCCTTTTGGAAATAATTAGATTTCGATGAGGTTGTTGAGGGTAGAACCTTCATTATGGGATTACCACCCTTATAAGGAGAGCCAGAGAGTTTGTGGTCTCTCTCTTTCCCTACCATGTAAAGGTATGGGGGAAGGCAACCACCTACAAGCCAGGGAGAGGAATCTCTCCAGAAACCACCCACATGGGCACCCTGATCTCAGACTTCCAGCCTCCAGAAGAGTGGGAAACAAATATCCGTTGTTTAAGCCACCCAGGCTGTAGTATTTTGTTATGACAGCTAGAGTTAAAGAATACAAAGAACAGTAGCCACAGGCTGTCATGACTTAGTTTCGTCTTAACATATAAAAATTCTAACCAGATTCATTGACCTTAGGAAGATATGTTAGGAGGTGAATGGTTCAGATGTTTTGCCAGTATTCCTTTATCCAATATGCTAGGTATCAAATACCTGTTCAATAAATAGCTAATTAGCAAATACTGAACTCAAGGATGGGTGTTGGGTAGAAAGACATACAAACAGGACAAAGCTCCTAATTTCAAGGTGAGCAGAACATGACAATGATATGTCACTCAGAGAATGCAAGATAGGATTTGACAAGAAGAGAGCAGATTAAGCTTCCTAAAAAAGAGAGAAAGAAAAAAAAAGAAAGAAAAAATAGTAGAACGTGATTAACTACAAATTGTGGAGAAGAATTTTATTTTTAATATGGTATGTATTTGGGGAATGACAGTCCTTTTTTAAGGTGAAACAAGCTATATAAGGTATGAATTCAATAGTAGGTAGTGTAAAATGCTAGCCACTTCTTTTTAATGCTCTGTATTTTTAAAAATAACAATGATTATCTTGTAATTCATTCTTTCTTGGACATTATTTTACCAGCTTACCTCCAAGGAATGTCACTGAGTCTTTAAGCTATGATAAAAATGTCCCAGCTTTGGTTTTTTGGGGGGTTTTGAGTTTTTTGTTTTGTTTTATCAAATACAAGATGAAATAGTGTCATCACTCACTTCATAAGATATATTGGTCCATATTTCCTATAAAATAATTTAAAAGATGTCAAAAGCACTTAATTGGCTTAGAATGTCACTTCCTCCAAAATACCAGATAAATGACAGACAGTTTTACATTAAAAGCCATATTCCTTGAATACTATGAACTGCCACTAACAATATATTATAATGGTTAAGACCCTCTGTTTGAATCCTGGCTCAGCAACTTAGCTACAAACCCTCAATTAGCCTTGCTATGACTCATGTTGCTCTTCTATAACATGAAAATAATAATTTGTTCTTAAGGCCGTTGTGAGGTTAAGTTATGTGAAGTGTGTAAAATAGAATCGGTAAGCATGCAATGAATGTTCACTACTATATTATTAAAGAAACTTTTTCTGATTTGGATGTCATTTCCTTTTCTTATCTAATTGCTCTGGCTAGGACTTCTAGTACTCTATTTAATAAAAGTGGCAAAAGTGGGCATTCTTGTCTTATTCCAGATCATTCAGGAAAAGCTTTCACCTTTTCACCACTATGATGTTAGCTGTGGGCTTGTCATAGATGGCCTTTATTATATTGATGTGCATTTCTTTATACCTAATTTGTTGAGATTTTTATGACAAGTGAAATAAGCTAGACAGAAAATGACAAATACTATATGGTATCTTTTATATGTGAAATCTTAAAAAAAAAAAACAAAAAAAAAAAAAAACAAAGTCAAATTCATAGAAACAGAATAGAATGGTAGTTGTCCCAGTGGGGAATATGAGAAACGGAGAGATGTTGATCAAAGGTACAAACTTTCAGTTATAGGTTGAATAAGTTTGAAAGATCTAAGGTATAACATCAGGACTATAGTTAATAATACTAGACTGTACTAGTTTTTGCTAGTTTTGCTAAGATAGTAGATCCTAAGCAATCTCACCAAAACAAACAAAAGAGTATATCAAGTCATCACATTATATACTTTAAATATATTACAGTTTTATTTTTCAATTATACCTCAATAAATCTGTAAGAGATAAAAGAGCCTTTTTCTCTAGTCTATGACACAAATATTTTTAACTATAATTGAGATATGTATGAAAGTATCAAATTCAAACACTCCACATAGTGACATTAGACTGTAGTAGAGAAAATTAATATCAGAAAACATTTATATGCTAAAGATAGCCATGAGAATTTTACCCTCCCAGTTATCCACAGAATTCACTCACTTATTTATTCATTCATTTAAAAATGAGGGTATACTTCATGTTTTCTGCCAGACTCTGCACTTGGTGTTGAACATAAAAAACAAACAAACAAACCCAACAACAACAACAAAAACAGGATCTTCATGTAAAGAAGCTCATGGAATAAAGCATAAGTATCTTTACTTATTTACTGAGGTACTACTGTAAGTGTTAAATATGTGTGGGGGTTCCCTTCTCTTGAACACAATGTAGCATTCTCATTTCTGTCCTATTTAACAAAAGTTTTCATTTGCTGATATATAACTGAGGGCTGAGTTTCTGAAGGAAATTTGGTTATACAAGGAACTTATAAGAGAATGGGAGGAATTGGGCAAAGGAGAGTTGAATTATTAAATAATTTGTCAAACTGACACTGTTTTGTTTTACAAATATATGTAATAAAATCATATTTTGTGTGGCATTCTCAGCATGATGAAGTTGCAAAAAAAAAAAAAGTTATATAAAAAGTAACATGGTTTGCCCTCAAATAGCAAACAAGAAACCCTTTCATCAATATCTGTGTTTCAGAAATGTCCCTCTGTCTTCCTGAAGGTGAGAGGATATCTGGTCAAAAGGCTAACTGACAGCCAGTTGAGCTTGCCTTGAACTATGAGCAAGCCTGATTGTTGGTTGGTGGTGGACTACCTACTGAGAAAAAGACAAAGGGGAATGGCTAGACATGTCAGGAACCACTTTACTACAATTTGAAATTCAGTAGTTTAGAACAGGATCTAGAAGTTTAATAGAATATGACAATCTACTGGGATTATTCAGCTCCCCTGCTTTGTTTTTTTCCAACACATAGTTTAACACATATAAACCTATACTCCAAAACATGACACTTTCTCCTTCCTTGACCCAATTCCAAGCAATAGTAGCGTGGCTTCATGTTCTGGAACATGTACCAGTAGGCTCCTAGGAGTACATGAGTCATACTCTATGGCTTACGTGACTACTAAAAGAAAGGCATTTACCATTCATCTGAAATAAAGAATTTTTGTTCTTTAGATTTGTATCCAATAATACAACCTCAAATTCTCTGACAGTTCAGAGATACTGAATTTTCAGTTCTAAGAAATTATGCTAATGTAGATTTTTAAAGAATGATCAGCTCACCCAGTCTCTAGATATACAAAATGTTATCCCTGGACCATGTTTGTACACCAGAGATAGATGCCTATAGAATTAGTTGCCTTAGTCATTCTGTTGTGCTATGTGCCCACACATTTTTTCATGATAGAAATTTCTTCAGTGACCCCAATTGCCTAATTATCAGATTTAATAGTGCCTACTACTGGAAAGGAGAAAGGAAAGATGGAGAAAAATTTATGTTCTAATATCAACAAAAAATCTTGTGAACCACAGCAAAAAAAAAAAAAAAAAAAAAAAAAAGAAGAAGATAAGATGTAAAATAAATTTCAATGAAAAAAGTAACAACTCATAATATTTTTTGTTTTGTAAATCTCTTTTTTCTTAGAGGTGCTGATAAAATGTGAACTGACAGTAAGTAAATAAACAATTGATTGTGGCTGCATTAGGTAAAGATTTTCAGAGCAAAGATAACATCACTGAAATGTGTTTACTCATTCTAAATAGTAACCTGCTGCTCCTCCAATGCCAGTCTGCTTTGGCAAAAATGTCTCCATCTGAACATTCTGGGATGTTCAAAATGTATGCCAGGTAACTAATAAGGAATTAAAAAATAAATACATAAAATGGGAGCTAAGTAAGGAAAAATTGGAGTGCCAAAAATTGGACAGCACTTTTTTTAATATAGATTTAACACATATTAAAACTGAAAGGGATTCCATGAGGTTTTAATTTGGAAAATTGTATTTCTGCTCTGGAGAGCCATCTTTCACATTTATAATAATGTGGCATTTTCCCTGCCTACGTCAGAAAAGGCACTGAATTAGCTGATGCTTGCCAACTATGGACCATGACAGGATCATTATGGTTTCCCTTGAATTAACATGTGGAAAGGCACTACTGCTTTTTTTTTTTTTCTCTATGAAATAATGTTAGCACTCTTGTTCTGTTTATCTCTAGAATTTTATTCATTATATCTTCATTTATATTTACATTTAATGTAATATTTAAGAATTGATAGATAAGCTACTGTATTGGTTAAATAATAAAATAGAAGTTTAGCTCATATAAATGTCTTTAGTGATTTTAAAACTCCACTAATCTCTAAAAGTTCTCTATGCTAACCACAGTGTAGAATATGCTCTGGCTTATAGAAAATATGCTGATTAATCTGTTAAAGTGTCTTATGACATCCATCTTTTATTTGTGGAGATCTTATTATGGATTTTACATGTCTACATTTTCTCTCATATTCAAGAGTGAGGGATCATACTTGACTCTCATTCACACATGCTAGACTTGTTTCAAAATTGCCCATTGCCAAATGTCAGGCAGTTATGAAAAAATTTAGAAAAGTAGGGCTAGCTGCCAATACACACTGATGAGCTTTTCAGACTGTCTCCATGAAAGACGCTTGGTTCAAGCTAATATATTATTTCAACACTATCCTAGATGCTATATCTCATTTTTAAAATCAAGACAAAAACTTGGGGTGCCTGGGTGGCTCAGTCAGTTAAGCATCTAACTTTTGCTCAGGTCAGGATTCCAGGGTCCTGGGATCAAGACCCACATTAGGCTCCTTGCTCAGAAGCAAGCTTGCTTCCCCCTCTCCCTCTGCTGCACCCCTGTGCTCTCTCTCTCTCTGTCAAATAAATAAATATTGTTTTAAATTAAGAATAAAATCAAGACAAAAACTTAAAATAATTTTCCTTACTGTAGTATATTAAATATAAACCATTTCTCAAAACTTCCCATAAGCATGGCTTCCTAATGAAATAAACTAAATATATGAATTATTATTAAAATTCAGAGGAAAACCTAGTTATCTGCAACTGATTAAGGGCAGATACTTCACATAAAGTAAATATGAGCAAATGTCCAGGAAAACACTTCCCTCTGGTAGATAAAAAATAAAATAAAATAATTTTATTTTTAATTCAATACTTATTCGAAAAACAATGCATTATTGCTTCCCTGGATTTCTTCTGTGAATAAATTTATTAACGTTATGCACTTAATTGCTGAGATTTATTTCTTACTGGATAATTCTCAGATCCAAGTCATATCATGTCTTTCTTATAAGCTTTCTAATGTCTACAAGATATATAAAGTCAGTGCAAATATTTCTGAAGAGTTTTATATACTCAGGTAACTAAACAATTAACAATTAACAATTAAAGTAACAGGTCGTCATTTGCATAGCCCTTGAAATGGGACCTCTCAATTGACTCCAAGACTCAGTTGACTCTCAAATGCACACCCATTGCACTTTTGGTTTTGTAGTACTCAGTAGTATTTTTTTTCTCCCGGAAACACATCAACTGTCAGGATCTCTATCTGTTGAGTTTTCCCACCATAATCTCTGTACCAGACAATTCCCAACCCAGTCCCATGATGTTTAGTAAAGGTCGTTTTCATCTCTTTTTTTGTGGTCTCGATTCTTTTGTCACCCCACATCCACCACTAGAGGCCACAAAATGTTGAGATGACAAGACATCCACCCAGTTTCCACATCCATTAATAAGTATAGATAAATAGTTTGAGAATGGACTCACCAAACAGCTCTCACCTCTACTGGGACCTTCTCCTATCCCCATTTAAACACCTTGACTTTGGGACACCTGAGTGGCTCAGTTGGTTAAGTGTCTGCCTTCAGCTCAGGTCATGATCCCAAGGTCATGGGATCGAGCCCCATGTTGGGCTCCTACTTCTCTCTCTGCCTCTCCTCCATGTTTGTGCCTTCTCTCTCTCTGATAAATAATCTTTAAATAAAAAAATAAACACCTTGACTTTTTAAAGTATCAGTTCACTCTTACAACAGCCATAAAAAGTAAATATAAGTAGGATGCCTAGGTGGCTCTGTCAGTTAAGTGGCCAATTCTTGATTTTGGCCCAGGTGGTGATCTCATGGTTGTGAGATTGGGCCCCACATCCAATTCCATGCTTAGTGCTGAGTCTGCTTGAGATTCTTTCTCTCCCTCTCCTTCAGCCCTTCCTTCCACTCCTACCTTCTCTCTCTCTCTCCCCTTCACTCTAAATAAATACATAAAATCTTAAAAAAAATACAAAAAACAAACACAAAAAAGTAAGCATAGGTAACAGTCTCAACAAATATGTAACATAAGTCATAAGAAAAGAGAAACATCAACCGCTGGCCATTTGGATACATATTAATCCCCACGACCCCCATAAAAGGCTTAAGTTATTTCATCCTACTTTATAGAAAGATTCAAATTCATATAAATATCAGAACCAAGGTTGAAAGCCATGAACTCCAAGACCAAGTCTGAAGTACTTTCCTACACACAGAACTTCCTGACACCATTGAAGGTGAGAACACAGATGACCATTTTTTCTCTCCCCCCTGCCCTTGCCATTTAAAGAGCACTTCCTCTGTGCTGGATTCTTTATGAAAGGCTCCTCTCCTCCTCCTAAAAATGGTCTGAAGTAAGTACCACTCCCCAGTGATATTTTTTCCTATTTAGCCTGAATCAGCCTATCTTTCTTCTTGGGGTAAATGAAATAAAACTAGTTGAAATAAATTTAAATTGTGTGAGGACTGGGATTGATATTGATAAATAGCATGAGTTCTGCTTGCTAAAAAATGTATAAAAAATAAGGGGAAAGATTTAGGCAAATCATGAATCATGTGTTCTATACAGGGGTGTGTTGGCAAGTAAAATCAGTGGACGATATATAGGACAGACATTTCAACTTGCTGTTTTAAAAAGAGACATTATCTTATATTTCTCGATATACATTTGATACTCACCTGTTCCAAGGAAGAACTTTCAAGCAGAATTATACTTTTCTGAACATGTCCCTCAGAGGCCTCACCATAGGCAGAGGTGGCGTGGGGCTCAGGTCTCTCTCTGGAACTCTCTGGCTTTTCAGAATCCACAATCTCCTTGAAGCTCTCATCTATTTACCCCAAGAAAATCACACAAGATTTGACTTGGCTCTTTATCACTTTAACAGTGGCTTGCCACACAGTCATCTAACCACATTTTTTCTTATTGGGGATAAAGCCTGGTTTTCGATAATCTACAGTTTAGCAAGTTATTTTCTGTTTAATGTCCTGGGAAATTGCTAAAGCCCAGAACAAGTTTTAAGATTAAAAAACAAGCCTGATGCCAACAACTTTTGTTCTTCCTGTCATGTTCCCAAAGTGAGTCAAGTACAGGCTCTAAATGAAAGCCTTTTTCTCACTTACCAAATTACCTCCTGAAGGGTAGATACGCCACTTTTCTGTTTGTTAACATTACATGTTGTTTACCTCACCGTCTCACCACTACTCACCGCTTTGCTGAAATCAACTTAGGAGATGAATAGGTGTAGGAGAAGCTGGAGCCCTTGGGTTCATTTTTCAAGTTAGGATCCCTGAGAACAGTTCCTGAGCTTTGCAAACACAGAAGGACTTCATCTGGGCTGCCTTGTTTATTTGCATAGAAATGCCTGCATTTATATAAATGGTATGTGTATTTTCTTTCTCTCTCTATCTTCTGAAAACAGCATCATCTACAAAATGCATCTATTCATCTAGCTAGAGGTACACTGTAAATATACAATAATCCTCTCTCTTCCAGGCTTGGGTGAAAATGCTGGAAGATAAAATATGGAATTTTTGCATGCCTCCAAAATTAGGATTTTAACAAAAACCTAGATACTTTTTAACCAAAGGAAGAGAGCCCAGTGTCCAACAGGACATGAGGTGGGTTACTGGAGAGGAGAACTGGGCTGCTGCTACCAGAAGACTGCTTTCTTTGCTCACTCGTTCACCGTATTACCTTGCACAAATTCTTAAACTTTCTAAGTCTCCATTATATCCTCCTGTACAATATAGCTGACTATATAGTACCGATGAACAGTGCCTGACTATTCATTTTGTAAATTCCATAAGAGTTTGGAAAGCTCACAAATGATTTCGAAAGCCTATCAGGTGTACCTGGGCGGTTTCCAGGATCCAAGCTGCAAAGACTTGTCAGAATGGAAAAGACATAATAAGTATAAAAGTGCATTGCCCAATGCCTAGCATGCACACACACACAGAAAGATACTCAATACGTATTTGCTGACTCACATACTAGACTGAAAATATAGAGATCTCTTTAATTTAAACATAGCCATTATTTATGCTTAATTTTATGTGTCTGCATGGCTAGACTACGGTGCCCAGCTATTTGTTCAAACACCAGTGTAGACGTTGCCATCAAAAGTAATTTTTAGATGTGATTAACATTTATATCAATAGACTTTGAACAAAGCAGATCCCCCTTCATGAAGTGAAAGGGCCTCATCAAGTCATTTGAAAGCCTTAAGAGTAAAGATTAGGGTTTCCTCCAAAAAGAAGGAATTGAGCTTCAAGACTACAACATTATCTCTTACTTGAACTTCCAGCCTTCTGCCCTGCGGAATTGTGACTCAAGACTTCAACTCCTGCCTGAATTTTATATCAACTCTTACCTGAATCTCCACCCTACCATTGTGTCCTAAGGGTTTCAGACTTGCCAGCTGCCATAAATCTCTCTCTCTTTCTATTGGTTCTATTGGATTCTGCTTCTCTGGGGAATCCTGACTAATTTTTCATTCAAGTAAGGATCCCTCAAAATGAGGGATCAAGCTGGCCTGAAAAATGAGTCTGCTTGGTTTACAAAGACAAAAAGAAATAAAAAGTTACACAAAATGATAGTAAAAAAAAAAAAAAAGCTAAGGGGAACTGTATCTAGGCAGGAATAAAAATTTTAGAGGATGCCATTCTATAAATGGGGATAAAAAAGGCAGCCTATCTTTCAGGATTGCTAGGAGGTTTAAGTAAGATAATACTTACCCTATTTAGAATTGAACAGTGGTTAGGATGATGCCAGACACCTGGTCAGCACTCACCAAATGTTTAGCTGGTATTAATGTTTTTATCATTATCAATTATCTTCATTATTCTCTGTGTGTGTGCTTATGATGTCTGCCCATGTATTAGCGAATAATTTAATCCCCATAACTACTCCATTGTGGGAGGGATTGTATCCATTTGGCAGAAATGACAAAGAAAGATTAAGAAATTGGTCCAAGGTGATGGTTACCAAACGGAGAAGATTAAGCATAAATTCAATGGAAAAATAACTAAAAATATAGAGGACTTAACCATGACCCCATCTCCTCACAAGTATTTTAAGGAATTATTTAAATAAGAAAGAGACAATGATCCCTTGAGAAGAACTAAGCACACACTGAGAAGAAAAAAAAACTTAATGAATTTAAATACACGTGGATACAACAATTTACTCTTAATGCTTTGGTAAAATCTCAAGTGTGGTTCTGGCATGAATTTATATGCATTAACCTAAGAATTTAGATTTTAGTTTTTAAGGGATTATCTTTAAATTCCTAGATTAATACACATGAGAATTACTTAAAGAGCCTAACATTCACAAGTATGAATTCCCATGCTAAGATTGAAAACAATATAGTGCTTGTCTTCTACCACCCAAAGCATTTCTCTAAGAGCTAAAACATACTCTTTAAAAAGAGTGGCATATAGCACCATATTAGAGAATCCAAATATGTCATATCCCATTGTAAGATCCTTCAAAGCAAGTAAATCACTTTCACTATGTAGGGTTATAAGTCCTATTGAATTCCAGAAAACTGGGCCATAGTTACCTTTCCCCCCAGCTTTAGCTATATTTAAGTATTTGTAACCATCAAACACACATAGGTCCTCAGTGAGTGGTTATATTTAGAAAACACAGATCAACATTTGCAAGAACACATCTTGATGAATTTATAACTAATGTTAATACAAAAGATAGAAAATAATTTTTAGTCTCCTACCTTGGGCTTCTCCTTGTTCACTCTTGTCAAACAGCCTCATTAATCGATCACAGAGAATTCTATTATCAACTTGTAGAGGTGCTAAAAGAACATATTTATGATAACTTACTCATCAGTTAATACATAAATATGCAAATTGAATTACAAAAATATAATTGATTGTGGCTCTTTAGTTATTCTACAGGTCATAGACACAAATTCTATTCAATATGCTGCCTTCCTCTGAAATTAAAAAAAAAAAAACCTTTTTTAAATCAATGATAACTGGAACAATGACTTTCAAATGTATGTTGCAATGTATTCATAATAGAATACTTCTTCTCCAAAAAAATGATCTAATATTCAGTGGATTATGACATACACTACACAAAAATTATTTCAGAACAAGCCATTATGGTTTGTCAAATCATACAACAGAATATACATGCAAAATGAATGAGTGTCTTCCACTACCTACTCTCTGCATATCCTATTTTTTTACTGCATATATGTAAGAAACAACAAACTTAAGTGGCATTAGGTGGTCTTAAATTCTTTTATATACGTTATTGCAATGTAAGAGCAAATATACATGCTACTTAGTTCTTTTGTGAATTTAAAGTAACAAGGTTATGTCATTAAAAATTGGAAACCAGCCAATCAACCAAACATATAAACAAAAAACACATGATCAAAAAAAAAAAAAACAAAACACAGTTCTGGAAAAGGGTTTAAAGAGTCTTTCTAGGTAGATCTGCCACTGGATAGAACCAAACATAAATTATGCAAATTTGGATGACCACCCCAGTCTTAGAATATACATATATACATCAAACATGGCTCCCCTTCCTCTAAGAGGCAAGTGAACTAGCTAAACTGTGGTTGTACTCTTACAGAGGTAGTTTTTAAAAAGTCAACATATTTCTCCTACTTCGTACTTTGGACTCCATGGGTGAGCCAACTCTGAGGATGGTAGTTGATTCTGCAATTCACATCTGAAACTCCAGTAGCAAGTGTTCTAGAAGAGCCTTGAGGGGTATTCACTGTCCAAGTGAGAACTTCCTGAAAATTCTAGGTCTCCCCTTTCCATCCATCCCTATGATCTTTGGAACATCCGTGTTGGAAAGAAGTTCACTGTAGCCTGTGCTCATGGACTTGGGATGACTATTCAGGAAAGTCCAGGCTGCTGGAGCCAGATAGAATGTCTGAAAGCGTATCATAAAAAGGTCTTTGAAGTCAGCTTCTGCTCACGGAAACCTGCAGATGATTTTCTCAAGGATTGGTCAACCTACAAATGTTCTTTTCCTGCCAAGAGCCTGCACAAACCTCCTACCACCCCAACATCTGGGGGAAAGGAAGGGAGCCATCCCCGGAAGACACTTTGCAGGTTGCGCTTTAGGGAAGCATTGCCTGGAACTTGACTGATCTATGGCTTATAAAAGAATCTTTTTGGAAGTTAACAAAGAACAATAGCAGCTGCATAGATGGGGAAATTTCTGCAGACGTAATAAAAACCTCCCTATAAGGACTACGTAATCCTGACAGACCAATGAGAGTCACAGAAAAGAATAAATGAACATGCATTTTGCATGTCAAGGCCAACAGATAGACAAAAGGTAAATGGGATTAGTACAGAGACAACATCCTTAAAAAGAGGCAAACCTACATCCAAATCCCAGCTCCACCACTTACCAGCTCTGTAATCTTAGGGAAACTTCTTAGAGTCTTTGAGCTTTAATCTCCTGGCCCCAAAAATGGGACGGAAGTGAGGGTTAAGAAGATAACACACATACAGCTCATTGCTTCATGCCTGGCATATAGTGGGGACTCAGCAAAGGGCAGCCACCCCCATTTCCTTGTTTGTTAACTACTTCGTAATTTTTCGCAACAGAATTTTTCAATAGTTTAGGTTCTGTCATTCTAAACTAGTATTTTTGTTTTCATTATGAAGTAATGAATTACAGACAGTTTCTGGGGTGTCATATGAGGGGAATCTGAGCAAGAGGTTCTAGTTTTTTTGGTAGGCAGACCTGCTGAGAAACCCCCTCAGTGGTGCTCCAAGAGGACCCTGGAGGGTCAAATGGGTTACATAAGACAGAAACTGAAGGCAAGAGACTATCCCCTTCAAACTCAAATTCAACAATTTGAATCAATCCAGGTACTTTCCCCTTAGATGTTTTCCTCAAAGGGAAAAGTGGGAAAAACCAACAGGACCAAGGCCACTCCTTAGGGGAAAGAGAACAGATAGTGCCAAAGATAGGGATCCGATCTCCACTCCATGCTTGCCAGATCTCTGTGACCTTAAGAAAAACTACTAAATCTTTCTCAGTATGTTTCTTCATCTTAAAAATAGAAATAATGACAGCTCCTTTAGATGGTTTTGCATTGTCTGGCCAGAGCGGCTATGTCCAGCTTAAGACACCATGAGCACTCAGGAAGTATTCATAACTCATGTATACAGAAGCCTCGCCATGTTTGGGATATTATGCTTAGCACTTTCCATTCATTTCTTCATTTATACATTCACTCAACAAGAACTTCTCAAGTCAACATTCGCTCTGTGCCAACCACTGTGCTAAGCCTTAAAAATTCATCAGCGAGCAAAGTAAGTAGACTCTCTTCCCTCTTTGTGTTCAAGAGATGGTTTAAAGGAGAGAAACACATTTTTCCACAGGTAAACTCACTAATAAATAGTGAGCGATCATCATGATGAGTTTGATAAGATAGAGAAACTTCACTTTGGTTAGTCAGGGGAGTCGAGAATTGAGATGTAAGCTCAGAAGAGTGTACAGTGGCCAGTAAGGTGGCTGTCCCAGCACCTGTGAGGGTTCAGTGTCCCGAAAGAGCTCCATGCATCTAAGGAACAAAAGCAAGTTCAATGCGGCCAGAGCACGGTGAGCAAGTGCAGCGGACCTGAGATGAGTAAGGACAATAGGCTGGTATTTACCCTGACAGCAACAGGCAACAATAAGAGAGCTTCAATGAGGGATGAGCAAGATGCCATGTGGACAATAGATTAAAACAAAGGAAGAATGGATGTGGACAAAAGCAATCCAACAATTCCAGGCAGGAGCTGGTGTTCACTTGAGACTGAGTTGGAACAGAATTAAAGTCTGGTGATCATGGAGAATGCATTTAGTATGTCAAATCCATGGACCTCAACACTCCATAAGGTATTACTATGAATTAATTAGTTATTACTAAATACAACAGGTGATGGTTAACTTGATGTGTCAATTTGGCTAGGCTGCAGTACCTAGTTGTTTGGTCAAACATCAGTCTAGATGCTGCTATGAAGGTATTTTTTAGATGTGACTGACATTTACATTAATACACTTTGAGCAAAGCAAATCACTCTACACATAATGTGGGTGGGTCTCATCCAATCAGTTGAAGGCATGAGAGAAAATGCAGGTTTCCCAAAGAAGTGATTCTCCTCAACACTACAACATAGAAATTATACTGCCAATTCCAGTCTACTGCCCTGCCAAATTCACTCTCAGGACTGCATATCAATGCTTGCCTGAATTTCACTCAAACTTCACCTGAATCTCCACCCTACCAGCCTTAGCCCTATAGATAGACTTGCCAGTCCTCACAATCATATGAACAATCACATAGATTTCTTAAAATAATTCTCCCTCTTTCTGTCTGTCTGTCTCTCTTTGCATATACAAATATTGTACATGTATTATGTACATGTATATTATACATGTATTATGTAATATGTAGGGACAGAAAGAGAGCCTATTTATTGGTTT
The DNA here is from genome assembly GCF_010015895.1 of Lontra canadensis. Taxonomy (NCBI): domain Eukaryota; kingdom Metazoa; phylum Chordata; class Mammalia; order Carnivora; family Mustelidae; genus Lontra; species Lontra canadensis. Next base: position 9,595,814 of record NW_022631015.1, read on the forward strand.
GGGGTTCTGTTTCTTTGGAGAACACTGACTGATCCACAAGCTAGAATTACTTATATAAAATCATATCCAAATGATAAAATAATAAAAGTTGGGCACCTATGTACTAGATGCCTCGTAGCGACACTCAGATTCCATAGTAAGTAAAATGTATTGACCAATAACCAAGAACCAATTGTCCATTATTTTTAATCTTTGCTAAACAAAAAATTAACATAACATTATCCTTCCAGGATCTACTGTTAAAAAATTAAATTAAATTGTAGAGGTGCCTGTGTGACTGTTGATTAAGCATCTGACCTTTGATTTGGGCTCAGGTTATGATCTCATGGTCATGAGATCAACCCCCATGTCCGGATCTATGCTCAGTGGGGAGTCTGCTTGAGTTTCTTTCTTTCCCTCTCCCCTTGCCCCTTCCCCTCTAATCACCCCCCTCCCAAATAAATAATTAAATCTTTAAAAAAATTAATAAAATAAAGTGATGGTGGTGGTGGTGGTTATAGACACTGAAAAAGAGTCATCAATTCTGTTTAACCCTGAAGGTATTTTTTAGATGTGACTGACATTCACCTAAATGTTACCTATCTTATGTATCTTTACATTTCACTTTCAGGAAGCCCAAAGTAAGAGTAAGTGATTAATTATAGTTATAATTAATTACAGTACTTGATTTCTTGTGCATTTACTTCTTTGTGTAGGTGTTCTCAAATCCCTCTTTCATCTATGTTTGAATGCTTTGACCATATGCATTTACATTTCTATTATAAGCTTCTTCAAACTATTTTGGAAGCAAGTAGAGTACAAATTATAAACAGTTTTGCCACATCTACTGTGAGAATGAAAACCATTCTCAACAGAGTGTTGACATTTCAGAAAGTGTCAACATCACTCTGAAGGGACACTGTTATTATGAAGGATCCCAGAGGTACCCCAAAAAGAGACTTCAATCACATCAATGTAGAACTCAGTCTCCTTGGAAAGAAATAGAAGAGGCTCTGAGTTGACAAGTGATAGGAAACAGCAAAGAACTGGCTACTGTCTACATGATCTGTAGTCATGCACAGAAGATGGTCAAGGGTGTGGTCTGGGCTTCGATTCCAGGATTAGGTCTGTGAATGCCCACTTCCCCACCAACATTGTTATTTAGGAGAACAGTTCTCTTGTCAAAATTCAAAATCTCTTGGGTGAAAAATACATCCCCAGGGTTTTGGATGAGACCATGTGTTGCTTGTTCAGTAACTCAGGAAAGATGAGTTAATTCTTGAAGGAAATGACACTGAACTGGTGTCACACTCTGCTGCTTTGATTCAGTAAGCCGCCATAGTTAAAAACAAGCATGACAGAAAATCTGGGGATGGGGTCTATGTTTCTGAAGAAGGACTAGTCACGCACGCTGATGAATAAGATCTAAGTTGTCCAGCTACAAAAATCACAAGATGCCGGATGATTTTTCAGACTTCTTTGTGGTATCTTAAAGCTGTATTGATTTGAGAAAAAAGAAACAAATTACAGACAAATAAATATGAGAAAAGCGGAACCGGGGTGGATATAGATGGGGCAAACACACTAAACTCTGTGCGTTGTGCCTTTGCTCAGGTGGCCGAACCCTGCCCTGTTATGTCCTTGCATGGTCTCTAGCTCCGTGCCACAGAGGACGTGGAAGGCAATCTTGTGTTCATTAGCACTGTCTACCCACCTAACTGAGATAGGTGCAAGGGTTTGAATACCCAGCAAAAAGAAAAATAAATTATCATCAACTGCGGACTTAAAACTGGATATAAAGACAACTGCCCACTCTGAAACATGTGATGCAACGTGAACTCCAGGCACTGGGCCATCACTGCGGACTAGGGAAGAGTGACACACAATATTTTATTTTATGAACCTTGTCTGTCTGTGGTTAGAGCCGCTCCTCGTTCATGTATCACTGAACATCTTATTAAGCCAGCTTTAGTCCTTACATTACAAAAACTCCACCAAATACAACTATATATTGTGATCTCCAAGGAGTTAAAGCAGACCTCAAGAAGAATCCAGTTCACATTCCTCTCCAGAAAGCATCGGGATTATCTTTCATCCTCCTGTGTGTTGGGCAAATAAAAGGTTGAGGTTTTTCCAGTTTTCAATTCACCTCGATTTGAGTTACTAGTAAAAACTGTCCTCAGATCAAGTTCTTGCCTTTTCCTGTGCATACGTCTTTTGATGATATCTGTGGATTCTGTGTCATCTAAAAAGCGGTGTAGTTATGGAAAACCATCTTTTAAAATCATTCCTACACCATGCTTGAGCCCCTCTCTCTGTGAGGATTTACCCCAGTCTTTCCCTAAAATGTTCAGATTCAATGACTGGTGCCCAGGGGTGGAATGTGGTCTTCTGAACTGTTACAGCTGCAACTAGACTCAAGGTTATAGAAGAGAAAATCAGATCACTGCACCGTTGTGGTTCAGAACCCAGGCAGTGGTTCCGTGCCCTGCCTCTGATGAAAGGCATCAGGAGTCACCGTGCACAGAAACTTCTTTTTTTTTTTAAGATTTTATTTATTTATTTGACAGACAGAGATCACAAGTAGGCAGAGAGGCAGGCAGAGAGAGAGAGAGAGGGGGGAAGCAGACTCCCTGCTGAGCAGAGAGAGAGCCCGATGAGGGACTCCATCCCAGGACCCTGGGATCACGACCTGAGTCGAAGGCAGAGGCTTTAACCCACTGAGCCACCCAGGCGCCCAGAAACTTCTTAGGCTAGATGCATTTTGTGCGGCTTTGAAGAATGCTCATTTTAAACTCAAAGACCAGAGATGGCATTTGTGAAGTGATGATGGTCCTCATACGCATAACATGGGCCTTATAATGACACCAAACTGCTTCCGGCGGCGTCAAATGAAAGCAAATTCCTACTTCTTCTCTCTGACCAGCTGGCTGTCCTTGATCAAAAATTACCTTCACTGCCCATCATGTTGTTAGTGGTTAAAACTTACCATTTAAATTGTAAGCCACAAAATCTAAACGGAACTGCATGTGTGATCTTTGTCACCTCATTTTCATGAATGGAAAAGAATATTCTGACACAAAAATTACATACTTAATTCTAGCTCACCCTCTCCGCTGACCTCCATCCCACACTGCCTTGGGTTGATTTCCTCATCCATCAGTGGGTCAAAGTAATTTCTGCTGTATTCATTTCCTGTGGAAAGTACATGAAGTAAGGGTCAGTGATTATTAGAAGCACATGAACCAAAATGTTAATTTGGAAATCGACACCAGCACAGAAGGGCCATTTTAGCTACTTTATAAGCTTAATTTTTGTACAAGTCCTTCCAGGCCTCCCTTTTTTGTAATTATCTCTTGCAAAAGGTCAGAAAAGGTAATTCAAGGAACAAGTTCATGCTATCTTTCGGTTGCTAAAAAATTAATGAGAAAATGACCAAATGTAGACTTTGGAATAATAAGAATAATAATAATAAAAACTTAAGCAAAATTCTGTTTAGGATACACTCAAGAAATGGATATTGTTGGATTATAATGATGTTTAGGGTTTACTGATCATTCTGTTTACCTGCTTATATATCCACTCCCCAAGTCTGCTGTGCTGTTGTTTTCAGAATTCTGTCATTGATTTCATAGTGTCTTAATTAAGAGAAACTATAACAAAACTTCCATATTGACAGTTGAAGATAAAGAAAGAGAGAAAGTGAAAAGAAAGAGAGAGAAAGAAGGAAGTGAGGGAGGGAAGAAAAAAGGAAAGAAGGGAGGAAGGGAGGGTAAGAGACAAAGAAAGAAAAAGAAAAGAAAGTAAGAGGTCTTTTTGCTTGGTCAACTTAAGTTACAGGAAGGGAAGGTACAAATGATGTAGTCAGAAATTTTGTTCAATACACATCAACAATCTCAACAAACAATCCAAAAATCCCCACTTTACATTTCTCACTTATTTGTATTGATAATCAAACTGTAGCATCAAATGGGATGTAATAGAGAAAAGGGTCTGTTATCAATTTTTCAAATCTAGCTTCATACTTCCTGCAGACTGAGATGTATATGTCTGTTGCTAGCAATTTCCATTCGGTAAAATATAACCTACTCTGACGATAATTCAAGTGGCCTCATACACTGCGGGAGAAATAAAGCATCATCGACCAAAAACAATGAGGTTGCAAGTACTGTTCACAGGAAAGGGTTAACAAATACCAGGTATACTGTGATCCTCCATCGTATATTTGATTTAGGATCAAAAATAATCCAAACAGCAACTCTTTTTCCAAGACTAAATGGAATTTTGATATGAACCGGGGTTTAATTTATATTTCTGGACTGGCACATTTTTGCTGTCAGTCTCTGTTCTATCAACGTAGTAAGTACAAGAACTGAAAATCTGCTTTTCCTTGAGGTCTCAATAAAGAAAAAAATAAATGAGTTTCATTTTTGTTACTCTATCTGTCAACAACTACTAGGCTGGTATGAATCTTGGCAGTATGTAATCAAAGTCTTATGTACTGCAATAACACAGTCATTCTACCTCATTCATGTAATTGTTTTTGTGTTTTTTTTTTCCCCCTCTACCACAAAGCACTGTGGTACCCGAAGCACACGCTTCCATATGCTAGCAAAATAATTCGCTTCTATTAAAGCAAAAGTGGCAGTATATTTCTTATTATTATCACCCACCCGCAGCAGCCAACCGTGGGGGCCCAGATCCTGCAATCATCACCCCCGTTCCAGCACGACTCGATTTTTTGTCTAACAGAAACGACTTCGTAAATATCAGCTTAATCAAGACCTTGGAGAAAGCCACAGAGTGCAGTCGCTTTTAACCAAAAGTCTGGGGAAGTCTGTCTGGTCTGCAGGTTCTCAAACCCTTTTCATCCCTGCGTCAGTTGAGAAAGGAAGGTCCCGCCCAGCTGCGCAAGGAGGCCTGCGCGCAGGGAGCCTCCAGACCCCCAAGTCTCCCCTCGGGGGCTCCGTGCTTCTGCACGCAACGGAGATGCGCCCCTCGAAGATCTATGTATGGTTTCGACGTCTATGCAAATCGTTTCTCCCACGTTCAGGCCGGGTTGAGGCATACATGTAAGTTATAAACGCCACTTCTGGAGTGACTTATGTTGTGTTTCGCGTTCTGGGATACAGCAAATAGCATTTTACAGGTAAAGGCTTATGAGGAATCTTTACAAAGAGGCAATCCACGGATTCCCTTTAAGCATCCCTAAATTCTACATTATGTCATATCATATCATATTTTATTACAATCATATATTATATTGCATTCATATATTTATATAATTAATATATTTTATATAATTCATTTATTTTATATAATTCACTTATTTTTACAATTTATATATTTTCCACTATATTTCAAATCATGTTGAACATTGTTTTACATATACAATATTATACTTATTTTCTGTCTCCCCCACCAAAAAAAAATTTTTTTAACTAAAAAAAAAAATTTTTTTAACTAACCTAAAAGTGCTCCATGGGGACAGTGACAGTATCTCTTTGTTTACAGCAGACCCCTCAGTGGCTAGAAGCATGCCTGGCACACAGAAATACTCATAATATCTGAATTCATTTGCTAAAAATATCTCTCTTGGAAACCTACAGCAGTATCTAAATTCTTCCCTTGTCCCAATGTTCTATCTTGATTAAATAAGCAACCCCCCCTCCTTCATTCATCTCTTCCTTTCTATTCCCCATACCCTCTATCTTTCCCTTCAACACCCCCTGCCCTTTACTTTTTTAACTGAGTGCTTTCTAGGAACCAAACACTGTGTCTAGATTCTAAAAACAAACCAACGAAATACCATGGCCCTGACTTCAGAACACCGTGAACTCCAAGAACAAGGAAGGCAGACATGCGCAGTCTGGTTAAGATTTCACACTGTGGGGACGCCTGGGTGGCTCAGTGGGTTAAAGCCTCTGCCTTCAGCTCAGGTCATGATCCCAGCATCCTGGGATCAAGCCCCGTATGGGGCTCTCTGCTCAGCGGGGAGCCTGCTTCCTCCTCTCTCTCCGCCTGCTTGTGATCTGTCAAATAAAATCTTTAAAAAAAAAAAAAAAATTCACACTGTGGTAAAGGGTGGGACTCTGTCTGAACACACACCAGGAGCTTCCGGCCCCTCCTGGGGACTACAGAGAAGACTCGGTGGAGAAACTACCATCTGAAGTACATTTTGAAGCTTCTTCAGTAGTACCAGAATTGAGTATAACTTATGTTTTTGTTTTGTTTTGTTTTGTTTAGGATTTTATTTATTGATTTATTTGAGAGAGCGAAAGAGAGACAAAGGAGCAAAGGAAGGGGGAGGGAGAAGGACAAGCAGATTCTGTGCTGAGCCTGGAACCAGAGGTGGGTCTTGGTCTCACCACCCTGAGATCATTACCTGAGCGGAAATCAAGAGTCAAGTGCTTAACCGACTGAGCCACCCAGGCGCCCCCAACTCATGTTTTTGTTCAAATTATTATTAGGTTGTGGTACAGTGTCACTTTACACTGTATGATGTTTCATATCTATTCACTTGACCAATATTTAGTGCCTACATAATAGGCATTATGTAAATATGTCAGTAAAATAAAACGCTTAAAAATCCTTCCCTTCACAGAGCTTGCATTCTAGGAATGGAAGAATAAAAGCAAATGAATATCTGGGCACCTGGGTGGTTCATTTGGTTAAGTGTCTGCCTTTGGCTCAGGTCATGATCCTGGGGTTCTGAGATCCAGTCCTCCATGGAGCTCCTTGCTCAGCGGGGAGCCTGCTTGACATTCTTTCTTTCCCTCTTCCTATGACCCTCCCCCTCAACTCACCCTATCTCTCTCTCCCAAATAAATAAATAAATACACACACACACACACACACACACACACACACGCGCAGATTCTGTGCCATCTAAAAAATATATATATATATATGTATATATATATATATGTGTGTGTATATGTATGTATATATATCTCCCCTGCTTGTGCTGGCTATCAAATACATAAATAAAATCTTTTTAAAAAAGCAAATGAATATTTATACTTTATAGTTTTTTTTATAGTGATTAGTGACATTGGAAAAAATAAGAGCCAGATAAGGATGATTATGCCCCCCAAGGAGGAGCAGGTGTCACATTTCTCGCATAAGCCTTTGTTTCAAACTAAGAATGACAACTCAGGATTAAATAACTATACTCTCGAGACTATGGAGATAGTGAATCCATAATGTTTATAATAATTATAATTACTTATCAATTATATATAATTATAAATCATACTTCTAATTCATTACTTGTAACATTACAATTTTGCCAATTTCTTGCTATAACATAATTCAGCCTATGAGTCAGGTAAGAACCTACTCTTAATATCAAAACAATACCTCCTTTTTACTGGCATATCTTGCCCTCATAAACCAATAACCTAAATACAGTAAGCAGAGTTTAAGACAGTGAAGCACATGGAGTTTAGTATAAATTTGGAAACAGCAGACCTCATCTTAGCACTAGCTCCTCTGCTCATGTTTCATTGGATAGTGTCAGGATTTAATAGAGTGGGATGGTTTCAGAATAGGGTGTCTATTACCAGAAGGTAGGTTACTAATAGGATAAATTTCTGAAAGTGCCCTAATCATTCAAAATATGCTTTTGGATATATCTACAATCATCTCACAGGAAAATTAATAGACCCACTGAGAAATTCAAAGTAGGGCATTTAGCAATGTACATACAACAGATTTTAATTTGGCTGATATTTAACTGTTTGTTATATTTCAGATGAATAACCAGACGATCACCTATGCAAATATATATATACATTAACTCATGGCTCTCCATTGACGCAACTGGATGTGATACATAAATTTATAAATCAATACACTCTTCTTGTCCATACTATAATGAGTCTATTTTTGTTTTCCGCCTCCTGGAATTAGCTGTTCAATGTTTAGAATCTGCCTCAGTTCTAATGTGTTTCTCATGCTGCTTTTGACTGAACCGGGGGAGGAAAGCACATGTACTTGCCTCGGCCCTTCCACACATATCAGGTTTTCCTATCATTTAACTCAGAGCAGCACAGAATGTAATCAGGGCTTTTACTTAAATTACACCGTACATGAACTTTGGTCAGGAAATCTCCAGTGTGCACCCATGCAGTTCCTCAGGGGCTGTGAGAGTGAGAACGAAATTGCCCACCAGAGGAAGGTTAGTGTGAATCATGGAAGTGTCTTGGCTCAACGAGGCAATCACTTCCTTTCAAATCAGCTAGGTTAGCTCCAGAGGAAGAAAATCTGAATGCATCTGTCTGTTCCTTGGGAGGCTTTTATGGACTTCGTTCTTGTCCGTTTCCTGTGAATTCACCTGCTTCCGCTCAGCCTTTTATCACCAATCATCATGTTATCTGTAATATGCTATAAATTAGATACGTTAAACACAAGGCTTGCATGTAAACTAAGTAACTAACTAAACAATTTACATTCTGTGATTGTAGCCATACACCAATGTTTTACAAACTAGAATATTCTCCTGGACGGTATTCCTCTTAAAGGCATGAAGCCTCTGTAACTATAATTAAATTTGATTCCCATGAACTTTATGAATAAATTTGAGAAAACTTCCTATGTTCCTCTCTTTGAAAATCCAGTGTGAAGAACTTAGATTTAAATGTCCACAAGGCCCAATGCATGAAACATAAATGTGGAAATCAGAGGCTGTAATAGGATGTATCAAGGGGAAACTATGTTGGACTCATACACGCTCTACCATATCAAATCAACCCAAATACTATTTTATAAAGTTGATGTACAAACATATTTTAAATTAAAGGCAACTAAAGGTGCAAGAGTACTTCCTACAATGATAAAGGATAGTTATCTTAAACCGAAGTCTTCAATAACTAAACAGAAAAACAAAACCCAAATAAACATCAAAAAAAGAAAACCTAACGACAAAAACTCAAAGTATGAATCAGACATTCACTATCAATCTTATCATTCAACATTCTTAGAAATCTTGGCCAAAGCAGTTAGAACAAATATAAGGGGGGAGTGGAGGGGCGAGCTAAGATTATTGAAAATAATTATATTTTGTATAAATTATTATTTGAAGATAATGAGCTTCTCTGCCATGAAAACATCAGATTTATCAAAAAAACTTTTAGAAAAAAGAATATATTATTGGCATAATTTCTTGAAAATAACCAGATAATCATTAAGAATCATTAACTTTTCAGGGCACTGAGTGGCTCAGTCAGTTAGGCATCTGCTTTCAGCTCAGGTCATGATCTCAGGGTCCTGGGATTGAGCCCTGCCTCAGGAAACCTGCTCCTCCCTCTGCCCCTCCCCTCTGCTTGTGCTTTCCCTCTCTCTAATAAATAAATAAAATCTTTTTAAAAAAGAATCATTAACTTTTCTAAATATGAATACTAGCCACTTAGAAGATAATGAGTATAGAAAACCAATACCCATAAAAAAGCTCCAGACAGTTCGCAAAAATTAATTTATTTATTTTAGATTTTTCATAGGAATCCATAGATGGTCATCCACAATATTCATCTTATTCAGAAATTCAAACTAAAAGACATGAATGTTTTTAACATCAGAGTTAAAAACAGCAAACAGACACCATTTCCTTTTTCTTCTTTATAAAAAGGCTAACCTGTGACAATTGCTTGGCTGGGGACACTATATTCCAGAGCTGGTGGCCTGCTGGACAAATTAGCTTTCTCCACCGTGTATTCTCATTTCCTTTCCAAATCTTGCGGGTATCTGAGATATCAGTGATTTGAAAATCTAAATAGGGTAACGGTTGAAGTTTGCTAACAAGTACTAATTAATTGAGCCATATTCATTCTTCCCCTAAGGCCCTCCCTCGTGGTAAATTATGAGGCATCTTAACTTTCAAACCACTGGAGTGTTGTTGAGTGCATAGCTGCTTTATCTCTGGCCCCCCAAGGCACTGAGGCTTCATGGGCTCCTCTGGACCTCAAATCCTCAGAGTTCAACCAAGTCCCTAAGGAGCTAACTTCTAAACAGGAAGATCTTTATGTTACTTAAATAATGGTGATAATTCAAAGGTTAAGTATAAATATATATTTTTTTTAACACACGTTTAAAAGTCCTTCCAAAAATACCAAAGTAGGTTTCCTTTCTTTCTAGTTTGAAGCCTGACGATATTACTCTACATGGAAATCAATCAATGTATATCGTGTGTAATACCACCTTCAAATTACAATATACCTAAAATTAGACATCAGTCACCCTCTAATCTTTTTTATTATGCCTTCATTCATTTAACAATACATCTTCCTCCTGGATCTAAGATTACTTGTATAAATGCACTGTATTTAAGGCTTCATTTGGGTAGTAATGTTTTCATCACACTAGAGCACACTTCAGTATGGAAGCAATCAATATCATGGATTATTAGATTTCATTTAGACAATCTTAATAATCCTTGCTCTAAAAATATCTAGTAATCTAAAGATATCTAGACTTTATCTCATAAAACAAAAGGTTCAAGACTTCCCCAAGATTTTGATTTTGTTTTGTTTTGTTTTAAGAGTGTGAGAGAGAGAGAGTGAGAGAGCACATACAAGGGGAGTGGCAGAGGGAGAGGAGGAAGCAGGCTTCCCCACTGAGCAAGGAGCCCAATGCGGGGATTGATCCCTGGATCCTGCGATCATGACCGGAGAAGAAGGCAGACGCTTAACTACCTGCACCCCCAAGGCACACCCCTCCCTCCCTGGTTTTTTAACGAGATTTTTGGTCAATTAATCTGATGAAGATTAAGAAAAATCATATTTTCTGTTAAAACCTCTTTAATAGAAAACAAAATTGATCTGAAAGAAACTCTAAATGGAATTATTTGGAGATTAAGTTTATACTAAAAGCATAAAATACTAAAGTCATGAAAAACTTTCAAATAAAATTGTTCTTAAAATGGAAATGCAACCATTGAACTCTGGTCAACATGATGCAAAGCTTGAAATTTATATGAAATTTCACTGATATAGTGTAACTTCTTATTCTGATAGGAAAATATGTCTTTCAAAATTTCACCAGGGACACCCCGGTGGCTCAGTCAGTTAAGCATTTGACTCTTGATTTTGACTGAAGTCTCAATCTCGGAGTAATGAGATCGAACCCCATGCTGGGCTCCATGCTCAGTGCAGAGTCTGCTTGAGATTCTCTCTTTATCCCTCTCCTCCACTCTCTCTCTCTCTCTCTCCCCCACTCAAAATAAATGAGTCTTTAAAAAAAATAAAATAAAATAAAATTTCACCAAATATTTCAGAGGATGTGGGTAAACAATCCAGTAACATGTCCAACCACTAACACAGTGCATTGCTAACTTATCAGAAAACATCGTTCTCTCAATTTTTACTATGTACTTGTTTACAGTAGGAAAATAATTGGACTTCTGTTACATCAACTATGTGGTATCCAGTCTAGCATTTCTATGATTCTAAGATTCTTAACCATAATTTTCACCACTGTATAGATTCCTGTGCTCACATTTTTATTTTAAAACTATATAAATTTCACTGGTATAAACATAAATCCAGTGGTTTAAATCAGTGGACTGGAGTAACAAGACAATATCTCCCAAAGTTAAAATCATTCTTTAAAAAATCTTATTCCAACTAACTATGTATGAAAGAGTTTATAAAATATTATTTTACAAACAAAGTCACCTATTGGGGATTTTGCTAAGATCAACTTGAAGAGAATATAGAAAATAATTGTGCTTAATGGCTGGGAAAGTGTTACCCATGGTTCAATTTTAGCATTAACAAGTAGGAAAAGACAACACAAATAGACATCCTGCTAATTTCCTGACCAAATCTGTCTGATTAATCGGAAATAGACATTTATGTTTGAGAAGACAATAAATTAAACTTTTCTTATTCTATTGAAATTCTCAAAACTCAAACATCTGTTTTAAACACTCTTTTCTCAACTAGACATTGTTCTAGAGCTCTGTTACTCCATTAAAAAAAAAAAAAAAGTACCGGAAAGTAATCTTAAGTTGATTTATGTTGATTTGTATAAACTGACTAAATATTTCATGTTTTGTATATCTATATCTATATATATTTTTATCTCAGAAGGAAGGATACTTTCCTGAGTGCTTATTTTTAGCCTTTGAAGTCAACAAAAGAAATTCAAATCACTTAGGAACCAAATAGTATCTACAGACACAAATCCAGGTCAGTGCAATAAATCTAAAAGCAAATAGTTTTCCTGTATATATCCTTTATCTTAATAACAGGTGAAATGTCTGAAAGCAAAATATATATATATTTTTAAGTGTTTTATAAATTTCGTAGAACACTTGTTTCCCGTCTTAAGGGAAAATTGCGATAAGTGAGAGAGATCTAAACAGTTTTATACAATATAACCTCTAAAATAATCTAGGCTACGGGGGCACATGGGTAGCTCAGTTGATTAAGCAACCAACTCCTGATTTCAGCTCAGGTCTTGATCTCAAGGTCGTGAGATTGAGGCCTGAGTTGGGCTCCCTCTGAGCGTAGAACCCGCTTAAGATTCTCTCTCTACATCTCCCTCTTCCCTACCTCCTGCTTGCACATGTACACGTGCATGTTCTCTCTCTCTCTAAAAATAAAATAAAGTAATCCAGGCTATGTGCACTATGGGGAAAAACAATTCTCATCACACATGTGCTCAGATGATTTGAATTATGCACTTAACACGTATACTTATATGTTATTTTTAAAAAATTTTTGTATAAGTGTCTCTTTAATGGCCACACCAATCTGAAATTAGATTTAGGGTTACATTTATAACCTTAATCCAGGACTTTTTCCAGTTTAGGCACAACTATTGTAGGTTTCCTACCCTTACTTCAAACTACCCCTTATTTCTTCTGGAAGGATCTAAGGCCTTAGATCACATATGCTCCAACGAATTCCCCTCAGTATCTTTGGAACATCGACCATTGTCTTTCTCCACTGCTCAGGCTTCAGGTTTGCTGATGCTACATAAAAACATGTAAATGTTTTTATGCTAGCAAAGGTGTTCTTCAAACCATATTTATCATGAGATCAATCATGGCAACTCCATTCCATGAAGCCACAGGAAAACCACTTCCTCTCCATTCCAGGACTGCTGCTGGGGCCACTTCAGTGCTGCTGGGGCCACTGTTGCCTCCAATACTAATTTCTGTTAGTACCTCTTATAGGCCATGTCATGTTCTCACCAACATCTTCTCTGGTTCTGCTCAAACCTTGGACTCGCACTCATAACCATCCCACATCCCACTGACAATGTCAAGTGAAGGGATATACATCATCTTTACTAATGTGATATTCCTCCACATCATACAAATTAGCAGGTAGAGACACTGAGATCCCCAACAGCTGACAGAGATCTTAGTTTTTATTCCAAGCCCCTCTCCCAAAAACCCAGGAATAAATGCCTGGGGATTAGATCATGGGACAACATGATTGACAAACACTGTACTGTGATCAAAATTACTCTTCCTCTCTGGCCTTGAGCTATTGGCATGACATCAAGTTTGTGTGCCTGTCTCTTTCCTTGGAATTAACCCTTTCCTAGAGGTCATTTTACTTTTTTCTTAAATGGAAATGCAACAGATGATTCAGTCAAATGGCAGCTGAAAAGAGCTTAGCAAAGTTTGAATTTAAGATGGAATTTCATTGATATAGCCTAACTACTTAATCTGATGGCCAGAAAGTGTTGTTGTTTTTTTTTTAAATTTTCACCCAATATTTAAAGGAAACCAGGTTTAAAAAAAAAAGTTCTGTCCAACTGCTAAGATACTGGCCATATCACTAACATATCAGCTAAATTTCCATATCAGCTTTTTAAATAAAAAGCTATCTTCATTATAGACTCCTTCAAGCCACAAATCCTCACACATGCTTAGTCCGAGGTTGAACATATTTGAATCAACTAAACTGGGATCCCACTCACACACACACACATATACACACACATACACACTTCTATTTCAATCCATACTTCTAGAATCACCCAATTTAAGAAATGCTATGTATAAAATAGATGCAAAATACCTCTATGAGAAAATTTTGCTTTTTTGAGAGTACCAGATTAACCTGGATTAATTAATTAAATCTCAGTGTGACTTTGCAGATGTAATATGTTGGATGAACACAGAGAGATTCCATGTCTGCTTGCTCAATTTTGTATCTCCTAACTGTACTAAGTATAGTGCTTGACAAATGGAAAATATTCAATTAATATGCTTTTCAGTAAATGAGGAAGGGGAAATGGAGAAATACATATGCATTTCTAATTTTATATATATAACTTCTAAACAAAATATTATATAAATCATTTCATATCCAACTAATCACACATAGACCACTCCTATTTTTAAGTTGTCCTGATGTTATTAACCATAGAATATGATCAGGAAATCATCAAAGACATAGGAACTATAAGGGACAGTTATCAGATTTTTGTTTGGTTGATTTATGTTGCTGTCTTCCATCCGTTTCCTCTCTCTACCAGCATCCTGATTTCCTAGTACCCATTGCATATCATCTTGATGGTCCTGTAACTCCAAATTCCTGTCTCCAACTACAGAAGCTGGGGAGGGCAAACAGAACCTACTTATCCTGCTCTGATCAAACTAGGAGGCAAACAAGTGACCTGGGCATGGCCAACCCAATGGTCTTCCCTAGGACTTTGAGTAAGTGAAGAAAGGATGAAAAGAACACTAGAAATAATCTCCATGAAAGGCAGGAATTAAAAGGAAAGAATTTACCAAGTGCAATGAAATCACTCATCATGAGTGGAACTGTTCTAACCACTTCTTTTTGTTGTTGTTCCTGTTGCTGCTGTTGTTCTATCCACTTCTACAATGCTTTATTATTTCTCTTCTAAAGTCCTTCCGTAGCTTCTTCTCACACATGTCCCACATTTCATTTTACTGCCATCTATACTTTAGGCATTCTCTACCTGTTTAGTGCCGCCATTTTTTTTAAGATTATTAAATATTCCCTTTTGTCCCATCCAGCCCTCAAGCCCTGGTTAGGTTCAAAACCTAAGCTGCCTTCTCTCTTTTGAAATTCTAAGCGGTTGTAATTTCTCTGCTGCTTTCCCTTTCAAGTACTATAATTCAGAATTTCCCTTTCTCAGAGGGTTAATCATCATCAGGCCAGGGCATAGCTGGGAATGAGCAAAGAGGGTGAGCTGGGATCAGAAAAGCATTCTACACACATGAAGCATTAGTTCTGGGCGAAATGGAACAAAGGACAGGTAGCCAAAGATAATTACATATATTCTTACTAATGCTTTTTTTAAGCACCTAAAAGGTGGAAGTGTATTGATATTTACTGATAGGATGACAATTTGTGCTCATTTCAATAGCACCGTGGGGGAAATATCTAATTCCTCTTTTATCTAAGGAATCATATTGGTAGATGAAATAAATTTCCTTTTTTTAAATAGTAATAAGAAACACTCTGTTCTATAATACTGAGAAGTTTCTAAATTCACATATTTCAAGTATTCTTCTTCATTCACAGTCTGTAAAAGTGCACATTTCATTTGCAATTGAAACTTTTTTGGAGACTCTTCCAAAGACAGGCAAACAGGATGGGTTTGAGTAGAGATGCAGCAAATAATTTTTTTTTGTTAATGTTGACTATGTTCCAGAAGAGAGATGGTATGATGCCTACCCCTGTAATGTCTGGCTGGTTTTGTCAGGATGATAATAAATCATTTCTGGATTTTCCATCTAAACTTTCTTCGTTTTGCTCCTTCCACTCTGCTCTACTTTTGAGCTATAAAATTTTGCTCTCTCCATTTTCCAGAATCAGGCCAACAATCACTCATGACAATTACTACCTTCCATGCCCATTCTCATCTCCAAGATACGGGAATAAGCCCATGATAGTAGCTCTCAACCCAGCTGTCCATCAAAATGACTTGTAGAAGATCTGGAATATAGACTGCCCAAGAGTCATCCTGGAGGCCATAACTGCCAAAGGACCCTTGGTTCCCAGATAATTCTGATAGATAGCCAGGGTTAAAAAAACACCAACACAGGAACATAAATTCTAGTTTCAGGGATATGTTAGAATGCTAAATCAACATACCTTTACCTAACCAATTATACTTTCCTTATAGAAACTCATACGTACAAAACCAACATCAAGATAGTTGCTGTTTGGAATAAGCCTTCTTTAAAATCATGGAGAAGTGGGGCACTGGGTGGCTCAGTGGGTTAAAGCCTCTGCCTTTGGCTCGGGTCATGGTCCCAGGGTCCTGGGATCGAGCCCTGCATCGGGCTCTCTGCTCAGTAGGGAGCCTGCTTCCTCCTCTCTCTCTGCTGCCTCTCTGCCTACTTGTGATCTCTCTGTCAAATAAATAAATAAAATCTTAAAAAAAAATCATGGAGATGTTACTAATTCCTGGTACATAGAAGAATTCACTCAGCCTATCTCCAGGAATACCCTTTGTATTCAGACTTCTTTTTTTTTTTTTTTTTTTTTATCACAGAAGTGATGTCAGGGGCTCCTGCGTGGCTCAGTCGGTTAAGCATCTGACTCTTGATTTCAGCTCAGGTCCTGATCTCAGGGTCATGAGATAGAGCCCTGTGGAGAACTCTGCACTCAGCAGGCAGTCTGCTTCTCTCCCTCTTCCTCTCCCTCTGACCCTCTCCCAGCTCACATCCATGCTCTCTCTAAAATAAATAAATTAACTAAAAAGAGAAAGAAAGAAGGAAATGATGTTAGAAATGACAAGTACAATTGAGACTGTGTTGGGAATATTATGCATGTGGGGGGATGAGATGTTATAGTTCTCTAAGAGTTCTGTAAATTCTACCACGGAGATTTTTACAGCAAAACTTCCAGGTCTAATTAGCTACAATCACATTGCTCAATACCAGCCACCAACTATGTATGCTTATGGAGCACCT